>NC_138925.1:10159846-10624041 GCF_965231255.1 Vanellus vanellus | reverse complement strand
ACCCCTAACCCGTACACCCTACCCGCTAACCCTAACCCTAACCCTACCCTAACCTAACCCTAACCCTAACCCTAACCCTAACCCTAACCCTAACCCTAACCCTAACCCTAACCCTAACCCTAACCCTAACCCTAACCCTAACCCTAACCCTAACCCTAACCCTAACCCTAACCCTAACCCTAACCCTAACCCTAACCCTAACCCTAACCCTAACCCTAACCCTAACCCTAACCCTAACCCTAACCCTAACCCTAACCCTAACCCTAACCCTAACCCTAACCCTAACCCTAACCCTAACCCTAACCCTAACCCTAACCCTAACCCTAACCCTAACCCTAACCCTAACCCTAACCCTAACCCTAACCCTAACCCTAACCCTAACCCTAACCCTAACCCTAACCCTAACCCTAACCCTAACCCTAACCCTAACCCTAACCCTAACCCTAACCCTAACCCTAACCCTAACCCTAACCCTAACCCTAACCCTAACCCTAACCCTAACCCTAACCCTAACCCTAACCCTAACCCTAACCCTAACCCTAACCCTAACCCTAACCCTAACCCTAACCCTAACCCTAACCCTAACCCTAACCCTAACCCTAACCCTAACCCTAACCCTAACCCTAACCCTAACCCTAACCCTAACCCTAACCCTAACCCTAACCCTAACCCTAACCCTAACCCTAACCCTAACCCTAACCCTAACCCTAACCCTAACCCTAACCCTAACGGAAGCCGGAAGCCGGAAGCCGGAAGCCGGAAGCCGGAAGCCGGAAGCCGGAAGCCGGAAGCCATTGCTTCGTGTGCGTTTTGGGTTCTGGATTTTCTGGTTGATTTTCTTCGGTTTTTGAGTATGTTTACTGGTATTTCATCATTTATATGTAGTAATGACTATGTTGTTGTTGGTATGCCTTGTAACTGTTGTTCTGTTTGAATTTTTGTAGTTTATAGGTTTGATGTTGTCTGTTTTGTATTTGTGATGTTGGTGGTTATATGTGTTGTGCTTGTAAAGAAGTTGTGTTTTGTGAGGGTGGGTTTTGATTGGCTGGTTTTTTTTTGTATTTGCATTAGAAATGTTTTGTATTTCGGTTTTTTTATTGCTGTTTTTATTGCTGTTTTTAATTTGTTGGTCTGTTTTGAATGTAATTTGTTTATTTGTGGAGATTTTATTAGTGTGGTCTGGGTCTTGTTTGTGTGGGTGGTGGAAAAAAAAAATTACCTAATTTGCATATCTAATTGCTTCATTTGCATAATTGATTACAATTATTTAATTATGTAATTGGGTGTATAATTACTGTTATTGGGGTTTACAGGACAATTGTCAGGGTGGTATTCATTGTTGGATCTGTATAGGAAAACCTTAAAAATAATAAGTGTTGCATGGCACTAGAAAATGGCATGCACATGGGTAGCTACCTTTCCCATTAAAGACATTTCTTTAATGACTGCTACACATGCCCTTCCCCGCTGCTGCTACATGATGTGTCTCAGAACATTATTGTTGTTCTGATTATGCTGTGGTGAAACTCTTACAGCAACTATACACCCATGAACTGCCTCTCACACACACAAATCACTCACAGACACACATCCCTCTACATATGTTCCAAGTCACTTGTGCACAAGATTGACAATGCATGGCTGCGTCCAGCACATGCCCCTAAACACCAATATATGCGCACACAGAGTCTCTCCAACCATGACATGGTTGCCCCTGTACCCAGCAAAACAAACACAAGTGGGAGGAGACCAAAATATACTTTATTATTCACACATGCAGACATCAATGCTTAACGTTTGTTTGGTCAAACGACTTCACTGTTGGGAGCTGTTCATTTCACTATTTTACCGCTCAACATATCTTCCTCAGACTCCTCCTCAAACCTCGCTTACTATTGCTACTATCTGCCTATTGGGTTGCCTACATTACAGAAAGGGTCTGGCCCGAGGAGCCATCTCCAGACTATTCCTTACCTTTGATGTGGCTGCTGCTACTACAACTGCCACATCTGCAATGATGTTGACTTACACCTCATCCTGACAACTACAGCTACCTTCCTCCACCCCTGACGCAATGTACTCCAAGACTTCCAACCCCAATGCACAATGACAAACAAAAACAACTTCCATCCCGTAGGGGCTGCTACTCCATTTAGCCTCTGTGGACTTATGGTCTGTACAAAGACAGTCAAAAAACTCAGTTCCACCATATTCCTCAACACCGTGGCTGCAGTCAAGTTCTTCTTGCTGTTGCCACAATAGGGACCAACGTTGCTACAGTTCCTAATCCCCTTGGGATGCGCTCTCTTCCAACGTGTGCATCAGGTTCCCTCTTCTGGGTGACAGCATCTGCAAAACTGGCTGCTCTGAAGACAGAACAGGTGCTTGCTGCTTCTCTGAGCACAGCTGCAGACCTCTGCAAAAAAAACTAAACAATAAAAATAATTAAGGGTGATGATGCCATATTTGTCACAGCCCTAGGCAACACTATACCTCAATCCCAAAATAATGAAAACTGCACTTGCTGCAATACCCACTCCTGCTCCAAACTCGCCATCTCCCACCACAACCTGCAACATGGCTCCATGACCATTAACAGCTGCTGCACACTACTTCCACAAACAACAAACACTATTCAGAGCACAGGAGAATATACCCCAAGAACTCTAAAACTGGGACCCTAACAAGTGACCCTGCCTGCAAAAACCCCGGCCCGTGCCTGACCTCCGCCCAAACTTTGGCGATGAACGTCGCCTCGCAGAGCGGCCGGGACCGGGGAAAAAAAAACCCAGCCGGGGGAAGAAAAAAAAAATCCCCCGGCTGGGGTTTTTTTATTCTAGGGGTTTTATGCCCTACAAACCTGCAAAGGAAAAAACACACTCCTCCGCAGCCAACCTGCGGGTCAACACAACCACCAAAACAGACACGCACGCACACACACACACACACACACACACACTCCAGTCACCCCGCTCCCTCTGCTACCACACAGGACGGCCCAACCTCCCCGATCCTGCGCTCCACCACCTGCCAGCCAAAAGCGGCCATTGGCCCGTCCCTGCGGCGCTCCCCAAGAGCGCCCCCCAGAGCGGCCTCGCAGGTGACCCTGCCTGCAAAAACCCCGGCCCGTGCCTGACCTCCGCCCAAACTTTGGCGATGAACGTCGCCTCGCAGAGCGGCCGGGACCGGGGAAAAAAAAACCCAGCCGGGGGAAGAAAAAAAAAATCCCCCGGCTGGGGTTTTTTTATTCTAGGGGTTTTATGCCCTACAAACCTGCAAAGGAAAAAACGCACTCCTCCGCAGCCAACCTGCGGGTCAACACAACCACCAAAACAGACACGCACGCACACACACACACACACACACACACACACACACTCCAGTCACCCCGCTCCCTCTGCTACCGCACAGGACGGCCCAACCTCCCCGATCCTGCGCTCCACCACCTGCCGGCCAAAAGCGGCCATTGGCCCGTCCCTGCGGCGCTCCCCAAGAGCGCCCCCCAGAGCGGCCTCGCAGGTGACCCTGCCTGCAAAAACCCCGGCCCGTGCCTGACCTCCGCCCAAACTTTGGCGATGAACGTCGCCTCGCAGAGCGGCCGGGACCGGGGAAAAAAAAACCCAGCCGGGGGAAGAAAAAAAAAATCCCCCGGCTGGGGTTTTTTTATTCTAGGGGTTTTATGCCCTACAAACCTGCAAAGGAAAAAACACACTCCTCCGCAGCCAACCTGCGGGTCAACACAACCACCAAAACAGACACGCACACACACACACACACACACTCCAGTCACTCCGCTCCCTCTGCTACCGCACAGGACGGCCCAACCTCCCGGATCCTGCGCTCCACCACCTGCCGGCCAAAAGCGGCCATTGGCCCGTCCCTGCGGCGCTCCCCAAGAGCGCCCCCCAGAGCGGCCTCGCAGGTGACCCTGCCTGCAAAAACCCCGGCCCGTGCCTGACCTCCGCCCAAACTTTGGCGATGAACGTCGCCTCGCAGAGCGGCCGGGACCGGGGAAAAAAAAACCCAGCCGGGGGAAGAAAAAAAAAATCCCCCGGCTGGGGTTTTTTTATTCTAGGGGTTTTATGCCCTACAAACCTGCAAAGGAAAAAACGCACTCCTCCGCAGCCAACCTGCGGGTCAACACAACCACCAAAACAGACACGCACACACACACACACACACACTCCAGTCACTCCGCTCCCTCTGCTACCGCACAGGACGGCCCAACCTCCCGGATCCTGCGCTCCACCACCTGCCGGCCAAAAGCGGCCATTGGCCCGTCCCTGCGGCGCTCCCCAAGAGCGCCCCCCAGAGCGGCCTCGCAGGTGACCCTGCCTGCAAAAACCCCGGCCCGTGCCTGACCTCCGCCCAAACTTTGGCGATGAACGTCGCCTCGCAGAGCGGCCGGGACCGGGGAAAAAAAAACCCAGCCGGGGGAAGAAAAAAAAAATCCCCCGGCTGGGGTTTTTTTATTCTAGGGGTTTTATGCCCTACAAACCTGCAAAGGAAAAAACGCACTCCTCCGCAGCCAACCTGCGGGTCAACACAACCACCAAAACAGACACGCACACGCACACACACACACACTCCAGTCACCCCGCTCCCTCTGCTACCGCACAGGACGGCCCAACCTCCCGGATCCTGCGCTCCACCACCTGCCGGCCCAAAGCGGCCATTGGCCCGTCCCTGCGGCGCTCCCCAAGAGCGCCCCCCAGAGCGGCCTCGCAGGTGACCCTGCCTGCAAAAACCCCGGCCCGTGCCTGACACCTACCAAAACTTTGGCAATAAACATCACCTCGCAGAGCGGCCAAGACTGGGGGGGAAAAAAAACCAGCCAGGTGAAAGAAATACATCCCCCGGCTGTTTTTTTTTTTTTTTTTTTTTTCTCCAGTACTTTGCCCTACAAGCCTGCAAATCACTGACTGTTCAGAGCCCCATCTGCTCTTTCTACACACTTACCGCAAGTCACCTACAACAACTGCATAAAAACCACACATGCATTAATGTCTTACCTTATCTTACCTCACAATCTGGTTGTCATTCGCTCCGTTCCCAGCCACATGCAGAGAGACAGAGACCCTTTAACCATCTATGCTGCCTACACAATATCATATGATACATACAAAGATAGAGCCATGTACTGTGCACACAAGTCAAACAACTTGACGTGCCCTTAGAGCACCATTGAGACAAAATACAATACAGGGTGATAGAATGCAGGTCCATCTCTGACGGCAGTTGAGACAGTTACAGGGTGGTACAACGTGACATTGTCTCCAGTGGTGGTCCAGATGACTACAGAGGGGTGCCGACAAAAGCCAAACAACAATATGAGGCAATACGATGCAAGGCGGTCTTGGATGGTGGTAGACACCGACGCAGACCCAGACGAGGCAAATCCCATACGGAGCCGAACAAGGCACTAGGCAGTCAAATACGGAACGCTCCAATAACAAAACCACAATAGGGGGTGGTACGATACGAGACCGCCTCAGTTGGTGGTCAAGACAATTTCAGGCCAGTACAATGCAAAACCGATACTCAGCAGAACAATACAATACACACTCAAATAAACAGTGATCTAATAACAACACACAATACAGGGTGACACAAAGCCAGATGGTCTCTGCTGGCGGGTGAGATGGTTACAGAGTGTCACGATGCGATACAAAGTAGACCTGCACAATATGAGATTGTCTCCAATGTCAGTCAAGACTACTACAGAGAAATACAATGCACAACCACTGCCGAGAGGGACAGTGCTATAAGCATTCAAATAGGGAATGATCCAATTAAAAAAATAAATAAATACAGGGTTGTACAACGCAAAACCATCTCTGATGTCAGTCAAGACCGTTACAGAGCTATACAATGTGAGACACGATGCGATACGGGGTGATACAATACAAGACAGTCTCAAATGGCAGTCGAGACTGTTACAGAGCTATACAATGCAAAGCCAATACAATGCCAAACAATGCAATGTGCACTCCAGTACAGATTGATCCAATACAAAAAAAAGCAGTAGGGGGCAGTATAAAGCAAGACGGTCTTGCGTGGCGGTCGAGATAGTTACGGAGTGGCACAATGTGAGACAAAACGCAATATGGGCCGTTACAATGTGAAACGGTCTCAGATGAAGGTTGAGACAATTACAGGGCGGTACAATGCGAAACCAATAGAGCCAAACAATGCCATACCCATTCAAATACAGAACGGTCCGACACAAAAGGCACAACACGGAGTTACGCTGCGAAATGGTCTCTGATAGCGGCCGAGACAATTACAGGGCGGTACAATGCGACGCATACCCAAATACAGAGCTTTACAAAGCAAAAGAAAAAGTAAGCGCTGCCTGGCTAGGCAGTCTCAGATGGGAGTCCAAAATAGAGCGCCGCGATACAACACAACTCTAGAATGACACGTGCCTGAGAAGCTTAGCTTTAGGACCCTACCTGAGAAAGACATGCGGATGAGATGCCGTAGCACATCTCTATGGAACCGGTAAGTACCAGAGCAGAGCAGTCCTTCCAGGCCACATCGCCTCCCTGAAGGTGACCCTCCAGATACATCCGTGACGCTAGGTGTGCTTGAAGCTCCGATCGCAGGTGGCAGACACAGACCCGTGGCGCATGCAGAGGCTGCGAGAGCGACCGTGAGACGCTATAAGACTGCGGGTGAGAACGACTCCCGTAGGGTTGATGATGCCAACGCAGAAGACCTACGGCGCCACGATGACGTTAATGCCTTATAGAGGCCCTGCAAGAGAAGCGACGGCTGCAACCTGTGACAGAAAGCGACCGCCAAAATCATCACGGTGGATGCATGAGAAGGCAGGCTTTAAGACCTGAACCTCTTAAGGACATGGGAACGTAACCCCAGAAGACTACTCTGTGGAAACGGGAATCTCAACGACGGAGCCGCACGTGCCTCCTGGCTTGCCGCTACAAGTGGAGACCGATCAGAAAGATCCGAAACATAATACACGCTGGAAGGAAGGACGCTTTAAAGTAGACTATCAAGATGAGAACTGCTCAACAGGCACTACGCTGATGAGGTGATGCTCTCTAGACACTCTGGAGGGCTAGCAAGGTGCCTCCTGATCACAAAAGGAGCAATGGAGAATTTGAGACCAGAAGAAGGTATTATGCAAGACACAGAAGACAGGCCGTGCAAACTACATGATGACAAACAGGAGCCGGAACCGCCCTGACCGGTGAACGCTACCATCACGCAGAAGAGTAACCGCCTCTCTTTACCTGCCCAAAGGGGACCGCTCCAGGACAGCCCTCTGCCCTACACTAACTTTAAAACCCAACTCTCCGGTTGCTGACCCTGTCCCCTCCCTCCCCAAACAGTCTTGATCACAAGTCCATCCGCTGAGCTTTCCGAAAGCCTGGGCTCCAAAGCCATCCTTGACAAAAAAAAAAAAAAAAACCCGATTGGCAAACAGCATTAATCCTGCAGGCAATGGATTCTTCATCGCCTGCAAAAAAAAAAAAAAAAAAAATAAAAATGCACACACAACACTGCCGTTGGGAAGCATCACGTCGGTCAACATAGCCTTCTCCTGTAAACAGCCCCCGCCTCGGACATGCCGTGGTGTTCTGCTCACCTGCTCTGCACGGATTCCAGAGTTGAATGCTGTGACCATCATTGTTTCTGGCACCTGACAGAATCAAGAATTCAAACTGGGGAAAAACAACAACAGAACAACCAAGTGTAACTGCACTCGCAGAGGCAGCAGTCACATCTTCCCTCTAATACCAGAAACGACAACCCACCTTCTCACAGTACTCCGCTCGGCTCTGCTGCATCACCCTGCGCAGCTGGTCCCGCTACGTCTGAAAAAACAACATCAATGATCAGCTGGATGCAGAGAGATAGCGTCATAACGCTTAAGTCTGGTTCCTATTTAGAAACCTCATCTGGCAGCTCACCAGAAAAAACACCCACAAACTTCAAGCCCCATGCATAGCAGCCTTTGCTTCTTTGAGATGTGGTCTCCGGCGCTACCACTGAATGGCCCCTCCTGCAGAGTTCTACCTTTCCCCATAAAGCGTTAATGAAAAACCTGTTTGCAAAACCCGCTGACAGCCGCTCGGTCCGAAATAACCTTACTGCCTTTGCCTCGACACACCGACATATTAACTGTAGAATCTTATGGCTATCCCACCTACGCCTGACTCTACATCCCTGGGCAGGGTGACTACGAGCCACGCAGACATGCACAGATACTACATAGAACACTACAATGTGCCTCAAAGGTGAGAGAAAACTCTCAGTGAGAAGAACAACACTGGGACGGAAGTCGCTGTCAGGCAAGAAGACCTGCGAGACCGCAACGGTGATGGGAGGAGGCTCTGGGAAACAGCCCCAATAAAAAAAAAAAAAAAAAAAAAAAAAAAAAAAAAAAGAGTAGGACGTCAGGGCCTGTGATGAGAAACGACTCTCAAAACCGAGATGATGTATGTGCGGGAAGCCCGGCTTCAACACAGAAGAACATAAGGATGAAGGGAACGACACCCGGCCCCTGAAAATGGATGGGTAGAGAGCAGAGCTGCTCGTGCAGCCGGGAACGAGGCTACAAAAGCGGAGCAACCAAAAAGCCTTCCGATCAAGACCAATCCACGCTTTAAGCTCATAAGGCGAAAAAAGTGACACCCGATTGGCACCGTGCTGATGAGTATTGGCGATTGAAACCCACGGGCTGCGCCTGAGGCACGTGTCGTACTCCTCGTGCAAAGAGCAATGATGACATTAAGAACTGAGGAAGCTCTACAACACATAAGACGTATCACACAGGCTATACGATGACAGACACAGGCTGGAACCACCCTGCCCAGCACACGCTAGCGTCGTGCTGACGAGTAACCTGCTCCCCCTTTACCTGCCCAAAGGGGACCGCTCCTGGACATCCCTCTGCCCTACGCTAACTTTAAAACCTGTCCCTGCAATTGCCGACCTCGTCCCCTCCTTCCCCCGAACACACTGTGGTGCCGCTCCCTCGACTTATCTTTCAGAGAGCCAGGAGGCTTAATCCATTCGCAACGAGGAAAACCACAGTCCACCAACAGAATTCATCCTGCAGTCGCCAGGATCCTCTTCGTCACCTTTAAAGACATATCCAAACCACACACAAGAGTGCGGTCAGTCGGCATCGCGTCAGTCAACACAGACCTTTACCGCAACACGCCCCTCCTCAGAAGCACCGCTGCGTTTCTGATTACCTGCTCCGTGTCAACTCCAAAGTCGAATGCTGCGGCTGCGTGTGAGCCGGCACGGACAGGGCGCGGGAAGAGCCACAAAAACACAGGGGAAGTGCGATGACTAAGTTTTTCATCATTACATCACCAGCCAGGGAATTCCCAAAGGGGGGCCCGGGCAGAGGCACACGAGCGCAGATCCAGGCACCGATCTGTCTGTGCTCGAGGATCACCAAATGTGCTGCTTGCACCTGTATATTGGGGATTGCGCAGCCAGAGTTCACTGCCGCGCTTTGCCCTTTCCCACAGGAGGGCAGTAATCTCAAGCTTGTCCAACTGGGTGCTTCCGAGTCTCTCGCAGGCCTATGTTATCAAAACGCAGATGGTCTGCCTGTCAAGCACACGAGACTAAGCAGTGATTAGTATGGTGTACCTGTTCTTCTACACCCCAGCTTTGAGTCACTTAGGCAGGTTTAGAATCCTCCTTGACATCCTTCTATTTCTTCTCCTGTGCAGATGGTCATCATTTGTGGCACCTAAAAGACCGAGAGACTCAAAATTACCATTGCACTCACAAGAAGTCACTGACCCTGTGTGCCTCCTCTCAACTACCTGGCTCGCCTCAAACCCTCATCCGCTCCCAAAGGCGGCGCACACAGTGCCTGCAAAGTAAAAGGGAGAAAAGCTTCACTGAGCTGACACATGATACTTTGCTATTAGACACTAAAAGGGGCCCGCGACAGCCTCGCCGGCTCGAACCACTAATCGGCTTGCAGCATTGTCCATCTGAGCCTGTGTGCGGCACCTGCAAAAACACAAGCAAAGCAGCACATGCTGGCATACAGTCTGAAACTTCAGGCTGTGGATAACAATTCCCATCTTCCGCTGCTTTACCTTGACAGCTTGCCGGCCCAGCCTCCATCAGTTTGGATTGCTGCTTTGGGTCTTGCGCCCCACCTGTAAAACACAAGCGGCACAGGTTCCTTACAACTTGACCAGCCTGAAAAAGGACTGATACTTCAGCCCACGGAATGCCTGTCACCTGGACAAAGTCGGCCACTGAGTCAGCTCATCGCTTCAAGGATTGAAATTGAAAAAAAGATACCATAAATGCTGTCATAGAGCCACCGGTCACATCTTCCCTCTAATGCCGCACATGGTGACCCGCCTTCTTATAGTGCTCCGATTGGCTCTGCTAAATCGCCCTGCACAGCTTGTCCCTCTGCATCTGAAAAACAACATCAAACGAGTCACCTGGATGGGAAGCAATGGCTTCCTCATTCCGATGGTCACATTCCCAATTACAAATACTATCTAGACTCCAACTACAGCCTGCCATAACAAAAAAAACCCCAAACTCAAAGTGCCATGCAAAGCAGCCTTTTTGGTCTTTAAGGTGCAGACTCCTGCACTACTGCTGAACAGCATGTCCAACGTGGTGCTGCTCATCTTAAAAACCGCTAATGGAAGCACCGTCCATATAACCTGCTGATGGCTACGCGATCCCAGATGACTGTACCACCTTGGCCCCAACAGCCTGGACGCAGCAACATGTTAACCATAGACTCTTACTCCTATCCCACCTACCCCTGACTCAACACCCCCAGGCAGGGCGGCTCCGAGCCACACAAACACACAGATGGACAGACTGACGCTACACAAAATCCTACAATGTACCTCAAAGATGAGAGAAAACTCTCAGCGAGAATGACGACACCTCGACCAAAGACGTCATCGAGCAAAATGATGAGCGAGACCATAATGGTGAAGTGAGGGGCCTCGACGGAAACCCCGAAGAACAGGCAGAACGTCACGACCCGTGACAAGAAGTGACTCGCCAAACTGCGAAGATGAAGCCCGGTTTTCTGCATGTACAAGACCTAAGACCGTAACGATGCGGGGCAGAAGGCCCGCGCCCTGAAAACGGATGGCCAGAGAGCAGAGCTGCTCACGCAGCTGGGAACCGCGCCGCAAACGAGGCCCGTCCAGACACTTGCGTGGCACCGCACCTATCCACGCTTTAGGCTTTTAATGCAAGAAAAGCGGCGCCCGAACGGCGCTATGCCGATGAGTACAGGCGTTCGAGACTCCAGGGGTGCCGCCTGAGGCACCGTGCCTTGCTCCTGGAGCACAAACCCAAAATCGAGATCTGACGAAGGTCTAATACACCAAAGACAGACCACACTGATGACGCCACAGACGCAGGCTGGAACCGCCCTGCCCGGCACACGCTACCGTCGGGCTGAAGAGTAACCCACTCCCTTTACCTGCCTAAAGGGGATTGCTCCGCGACAGCCCTCTGCCCTACACTAACTTTGAAAGCCATCCCTGCGACTCCCAAACTTGTCCCATCCCGCCCCCGAACACTTTCCACCGGCATTTCCTCAGCTTATCTTTCAAAGAGCAATGGGTCCAAAGCCGTCCTCAACAAGAAAAACACCACAGGCAGCCAAGTGGATTGATCCTGCATTCACCAGGTTTCTCTTCATCATCTGAAAAAAAAAAAAAAAAAAAAGTTATTCACACAACAAAACCACACATGAATCTACAGACAACAGCGGCATCAGTCAACATCGCATCAGTCAACACGCAATTTTCATGTGCCATCCCCAGCTCTGATGCACCGTGGCATTCCGCTCACCTGCTCTCCACTGATGCCACAGTCACACGGTGTGACGCTCATTGTTTGTAGCGCTTAAGAGTCACAAAATTACAATTGCATTTAAATAACTCACCAGCCCCAGGCGCCTCCTCTCTACAACACAGCTCACCTAAAATTCTCCTCCAATTCCAAATGCAGCCTGCACAGTACCTGCAAATCCAAAGGGAAATGCTTCACTGAGCTACCACAAAATACTTTGCTACAAGACGCCTACCCTGCCCACAACCCCCTCACCTGCTCCTATGGCTCGACAGCACGCGGCAGCACCCCACTGAGCCTGCATGCGGCACCTGCAAAAATCCAAGAGATACAGTACATGCTGAGACACTGCACTCAACCGTAGCCCCTGGCCAACAATTCGCATCTCCCGCCCCTTCCACGTGACAACTCGCCGGCCCATCCTCTACCGCTTTGGGTCACCGCCTTCACCCTTGCGCACCACCTGTAAGACACAAACAACACCAGTCGCTTATCACTTCACTGGCAATACAACACCCAGACAACTAACTGCTACCCAATCACTCATCTTACCTGCACTGAATCAGCCCTGGTGCCTGTATCCCACAGTGCTCCTTGCTTCAAGCTTCCAACTGAAACAGAAAAATACCCTGATGTAGTCATCACAGAGCCACCGCTCACAGCTTCCCTCTAAGAGACCACACACCTACCCACCTTCTGACAGAGCTCCGCTCGGCTCTCCTACGTCGCCCTGCACAGAGCGTCCCCCTGCACCTGAAAAAACAATATCAAAGAAGTCACCTGGAGACGGAGAGATAGCTTCATAATGACAAGTGTTCCCATTGACAAGTGTCATCTACAGCCCAACTACAACCTGCCAGAACCAAAGCCCACTAATCTTAAACTCCACACAAAGCAGCCTCAATACCTTGGAGAGGCAATCTCCGTCGATACTGCTTAACAGCCTCTCCCTCATAGCTCTGCTGCGCCCCTAAGAATGTTACCAAAAAAAGCTGCCCACGCAACCCGCCGATGGCTACTCAATCCCAGGTGACTGTAGCACCTTGGCCCCAACAGCCTAGCCAGATCGCTGGGTTAAGCACACACTCTTACTGCCATCCCACCTACCCCTGACTCCACACCCCCGGGCAGGGCGGCTCCGAGCCACACAAACACACAGATGGACAGACTGACGCTACACAAAATCCTACAATGTACCTCAAAGATGAGAGAAAACTCTCAGCGAGAATGATGACACCTCGAACAAAGCCATCATCGAGCAAAATGATGAGCGAGAGCGTAATGGTGAAGTGTGGGGCCTCGACAGAAACCCCGGAGAACAGGCAGAACGTCACGACCCGTGACAAGAAGTGACTCGCCAAACTGCGAAGATGTACACGCAGAAAACCGGGCTTCAAGACCTAAGACCGTAACGATGCGGGGCAGAAGGCCCGCGCCCTGAAAACGGATGGCCAGAGAGCAGAGCTGCTCACGCAGCTGGGAACCGCGCCGCAAACGAGGCCCGTCCAGACACTTGCGTGGCACCGCACCTATCCACGCTTTAGGCTTTTAATGCAAGAAAAGCGGCGCCCGAACGGCGCTATGCCGATGAGTACAGGCGTTCGAGACTCCAGGGGTGCCGCCTGAGGCACCGTGCCTTGCTCCTGGAGCACAAACCCAAAATCGAGATCTGACGAAGGTCTAATACACCAAAGACAGACCACACTGATGACGCCACAGACGCAGGCTGGAACCGCCCTGCCCGGCACACGCTACCGTCGGGCTGAAGAGTAACCCACTCCCTTTACCTGCCTAAAGGGGATTGCTCCGCGACAGCCCTCTGCCCTACACTAACTTTGAAAGCCATCCCTGCGACTCCCAAACTTGTCCCATCCCGCCCCCGAACACTTTCCACCGGCATTTCCTCAGCTTATCTTTCAAAGAGCAATGGGTCCAAAGCCGTCCTCAACAAGAAAAACACCACAGGCAGCCAAGTGGATTGATCCTGCATTCACCAGGTTTCTCTTCATCATCTGAAAAAAAAAAAAAAAAAAGTTATTCACACAACAAAACCACACATGAATCTACAGACAACAGCGGCATCAGTCAACATCGCATCAGTCAACACGCAATTTTCATGTGCCATCCCCAGCTCTGATGCACCGTGGCATTCCGCTCACCTGCTCTCCACTGATGCCACAGTCACACGGTGTGACGCTCATTGTTTGTAGCGCTTAAGAGTCACAAAATTACAATTGCATTTAAATAACTCACCAGCCCCAGGCGCCTCCTCTCTACAACACAGCTCACCTAAAATTCTCCTCCAATTCCAAATGCAGCCTGCACAGTACCTGCAAATCCAAAGGGAAATGCTTCACTGAGCTACCACAAAATACTTTGCTACAAGACGCCTACCCTGCCCACAACCCCCTCACCTGCTCCTATGGCTCGACAGCACGCGGCAGCACCCCACTGAGCCTGCATGCGGCACCTGCAAAAATCCAAGAGATACAGTACATGCTGAGACACTGCACTCAACCGTAGCCCCTGGCCAACAATTCGCATCTCCCGCCCCTTCCACGTGACAACTCGCCGGCCCATCCTCTACCGCTTTGGGTCACCGCCTTCACCCTTGCGCACCACCTGTAAGACACAAACAACACCAGTCGCTTATCACTTCACTGGCAATACAACACCCAGACAACTAACTGCTACCCAATCACTCATCTTACCTGCACTGAATCAGCCCTGGTGCCTGTATCCCACAGTGCTCCTTGCTTCAAGCTTCCAACTGAAACAGAAAAATACCCTGATGTAGTCATCACAGAGCCACCGCTCACAGCTTCCCTCTAAGAGACCACACACCTACCCACCTTCTGACAGAGCTCCGCTCGGCTCTCCTACGTCGCCCTGCACAGAGCGTCCCCCTGCACCTGAAAAAACAATATCAAAGAAGTCACCTGGAGACGGAGAGATAGCTTCATAATGACAAGTGTTCCCATTGACAAGTGTCATCTACAGCCCAACTACAACCTGCCAGAACCAAAGCCCACTAATCTTAAACTCCACACAAAGCAGCCTCAATACCTTGGAGAGGCAATCTCCGTCGATGCTGCTTAACAGCCTCTCCCTCATAGCTCTGCTGCGCCCCTAAGAACGTTACCAAAAAAAGCTGCCCACGCAACCCGCCGATGGCTACTCAATCCCAGGTGACTGTAGCACCTTGGCCCCAACAGCCTAGCCAGATCGCTGGGTTAAGCACACACTCTTACTGCCATCCCACCTACCCCTGACTCCACACCCCCGGGCAGGGCGGCTCCGAGCCACACAAACACACAGATGGACAGACTGACGCTACACAAAATCCTACAATGTACCTCAAAGATGAGAGAAAACTCTCAGCGAGAATGATGACACCTCGAACAAAGCCATCATCGAGCAAAATGATGAGCGAGAGCGTAATGGTGAAGTGTGGGGCCTCGACAGAAACCCCGGAGAACAGGCAGAACGTCACGACCCGTGACAAGAAGTGACTCGCCAAACTGCGAAGATGTACACGCAGAAAACCGGGCTTCAAGACCTAAGACCGTAACGATGCGGGGCAGAAGGCCCGCGCCCTGAAAACGGATGGCCAGAGAGCAGAGCTGCTCACGCAGCTGGGAACCGCGCCGCAAACGAGGCCCGTCCAGACACTTGCGTGGCACCGCACCTATCCACGCTTTAGGCTTTTAATGCAAGAAAAGCGGCGCCCGAACGGCGCTATGCCGATGAGTACAGGCGTTCGAGACTCCAGGGGTGCCGCCTGAGGCACCGTGCCTTGCTCCTGGAGCACAAACCCAAAATCGAGATCTGACGAAGGTCTAATACACCAAAGACAGACCACACTGATGACGCCACAGACGCAGGCTGGAACCGCCCTGCCCGGCACACGCTACCATCGGGCTGAAGAGTAACCCGCTCCCTTTACCTGCCTAAAGGGGACTGCTCCACGACAACCATCCGCCCTACGCTGACTTTACAAATCCTTTCCTACAATTGTCTCCCTTGTCCCCTCTCCTGTGCCTGTTCTTCAACTCATCTTTCAAAGGGCCGGGGGTCCAAATCCATCCTTGACTTAACACACAAAAAACAGCTAGCTGGTATGTTCCTGCAGTCACTGGGTCCATCATCTGCAAAATAAATAAATAAAACCCCCACCAAATCCAGAGTCATAAGCAACAATTAATTACGGCACCTAAAACACCAAAGAAACACAAAATTACCATTGCGCTTGCATAAAGTCACAGGTCACGTGCTCCTCCTTGATACTACCCGGCCCACCTCAAATGCAGGAGACCGCAACGGAACAGACCTCATCGACACCCAAATCCCACTGCAAAAACATCTCAGAAAGTCTGATGAACCTGCCTCCCTTTCCCCTCTCCCAAAGCTTCAGAACCCCCTTCTCTTCTCCTGAACTGACAGGGAAGGAACCCCGCTTCTTCCAGACAACTCCCGCCCTGTATGAGAGCCTCTGAACCCCCTCTTGTCGGCCGCCCCTCGGGAGCTGCTCTTCCGAGCCGTGCCCTGCAGGCAGCTTTCTTCCCATGGACTCTGGGCTGTGTTACAGACCCACAAAGCCAGTGAAAACCACTATACCTTAAATCTCTGCTACTTTCTTGAGAAATGCTACACTCCATAGACAGATGTATACAAGATGCTCACCCTAGTGCCCACTAAATAATCTTATCGTTGCTCCTATTAAGAAAATTTATATTAGCAACTTACACTGTATGTAACAAAACTGGTGAGAAAAACCCACAAAGTTCCATCTCCAATTAAGTCAGTAATTCCAAGAAAATGCAGGGTACCTGGAAAAAAAAAGAAATACATACTATTAAACCATCTTACCATCCCTGAACGCTCAATACAAAACTACTAACCTAAAAAAAAAAAAAAAAAAAAAAAAAAAGAAAAAGAAAGAACACATTTATTTTCTATTAAATACGCTGCTGAACCTTAACTGGTCTGGAAGGTCTTTCCTAGAACTTATGAGTTCCCCTTCTCTAAATGTAAAAACACACCAGCCCAAACAGCTGAGCCAGCTCCAAAACTAGATTTGACCACAGGATCAGCAAAAGACCTACACCGAAGACACCCAACTGCAGAATGAGCTCACTCAGCAGAGGCTGTGGCTCATATACCTCAGGCCCCGCCTGCCACCCTTCCCACAACCCCCTGGGAAGGGGTGGGATGGACCAGCAGAAGGCATAAAGGCCGCCGCAGGGGTAGCAGCTCCTTTTCTCGTCAGCCTTAAGTTTACAGCATGTGAGAGAGTAAACAGGGAAAGTGGCGCTTACAAGAAAGGCCGATATCTGCTTTTCTACTGTGACTGAAGTGATGGCGTCAGCAACGTGATCGGGTAAGAAATTCAACTTAATGTTCCATTGCGTAGATAGAAAGAATTAGAAATCATGCTAAGCCCTAAAAGACACTAGTTTGCTAAATGTAATAATGATATTATCATCAAAATTTATGTGCTTTAGTTTCCTTTCAAACAAAATACAGAGCTTCGGGGTCATGCTTTACTTTTAGCGGGACCGTGCACACTACCTACTTTCTGCCAGAATTATGTGCTGGATAGGACTGAACGACAAAGCGGAACTAGATCCCGTGAGAAAACCTTCTCAAAAATATCTCCACTTGTAAAGTACATTGTTTACTGTAAAGTACTGACAGTGTAGAGCCCTACGTGATCTCTCCTCGACCTATATCATTAACAGAACTAGATGAGTCCGAAAGGACAGAAAGCACCAAAACACGTGGAAATTCAATAAAAGTATCAGAAATGGTATGAAGCATTCTAAGTAACACCTGAGTACGTAGAACAAAAATAAATTGCAAAGGACAACAAAAACCACTATGGGAAGTATGTCTATAAAAATAGATGAGGGCTTTCTAAGAGGAGATCTCAGCCAACGATAGGCATCTTTAGGGTACCGGATATGATATAGAAACATACTATAAGACAGACACCAAACAGGTGGCTCTGGAGCATACAGATGGTTTCGGAAAAAGTTCTATCAGAACAGGAGACGTGGTCAGAGGAATTAGAAAGGTCCCAAAGGGGCCAGAGACACCAAAGGAGATGGGGAGGTGCGACGAGCTCAAAAGGGAATTGAGCAAAATACAGATGTCCTCGGGGACCTGGGGACTGACTGGAGGGTGACCAGGGGTGACAGGACAAAAAGACAGACCAGAGTAAGAGATGGGAACTCGGGAAACATTCTGAGGGGGAAAGAGGGGTGTGGAGTGCCCTCTGGAGCTAAAATGGGACTCTGGGACGTAGCGGTTGTGTCACGAGAGCTCGGTGGGAGCAGCGGAGGAGTCCCAAGGGGCCTGAGAGCTCCAAGAAGCCTCAGAAATAAGGATGAGGAACTCCAAAGGGGATTTCGACAAAGTACAGATATTTTCAGGGCACTGGGGGCAGAATGAAGGCATCTTAAATTGCAAATAGTAAGCTAAGGGCGCACTGAGGTGCACAAAAAAATACTACCAAAAGGAAGCTGAAGTGCTCTAAGAGCGCTGTGGAGTACGAGAAAGGACTCGGAACACAAGGCTATAGAGAGTAGAGGCATTAGGAGGGGGCAGAGTAAGAAAAGAAGGCTCAGAGCCACGGCGGATGCCTCAGATTTCCAGGAGGGCATCTGGGCAAATCACAGATGAATGAATGAGAGAAGCACCTAATGGTGATACCCTCAACAGCAGAGAGAAAAATAAAGGAGCATTGTATGGCAAAGAAAAACCAGAGGCTCTGACGGCCCGAAAGAAAGGGAGATTAAGTGCTATGAGGTGCTGGGGAGATCAAGGAGGGTCTCGGGAAGCGTCTTGATGGTGAGGAGAGGGGTGTCTATGAGGGCTGAGGGACCAAAGAAGGCTTGGGGATGACAAGGAGGAACTCTGGTGATCCTCTGAGTGGAGTACAGATGGTCTCGGGTCGCAGGGGACAGAATGCGCAATCCTAGGTAGTGTAGAAGAACAAATGAGTGCTCTACGGCTCAAAGATGCCCCCCCCTAAAGAGCTACAAGATGGATGTGGAGCACAGGGAAAGTCTCAGAAGTCGGAGGGACAGAAAAATGACTGGGAACACGATGACTGAATTTCAACAGAGTAACTGTGTCATTGGAGGGCCAGGGAACTAATAGAGGCACAGCTTGAGGGAAGAGAGGACAGAAGGACTGGGCTGGGTCTTGAAGAACGGTCCGGGAACACCTGCCCGTCAGAGTCGCGAGGTTCAGACCGGACCCCCTTGCTCTCTAAACTCCGCAGAAAGGAGTCTAGGTGGAACCGGTCTTAGCCTCTGACCGTAAATAAAGAGTTTGTGCCCCAGGTTCTGTCACAAAGTTGATTTATTAACAGCTCGGGGCCTCCAAAGAGGGACCCCGTGGGTTCTTTTCCTGTGCTTTTTAAAGCCTCACATTCTATTGCGTAAGCTATTCATGCACATGTTCACGTGACGAGTGTGGCTCTTGACCGATCAAATTGTTCAACGGTTACGTGTCCTCTTTGATGACTGGAGGTTTAGTGCAGGTGATTTTACCACCTTATGCAGTTTCAGGATCTCTCTGTCTCATCCGTTGATGTATGTCATCTGTCTTCTGATGATTCTGGGCAGAACGGTCCCTTTTTTCATTTCGAAGAATTATAGTTTCCCCTTGACCGAAACAGTCGCTCTAATTCATAATGTTAAGTATACAATCTTCATTATTATTACTTATACAATTTCATTAAGTTAGTTAGGTTACAATGTATCAAAGTCATACAAAACTACTAGCTGTTCTTGTGCTAAGAAGGAGTTCCGCCAAAGTTTGCTACGTTGCTGTTACATCTTGCGGTCTAAGGCTTTGCTGATCTAGCTAGAAACACTAGGGAAAACTTTGGTTTCCCACTCTGGGTAGCAGATACGGACTCGGGAACTCTTCCGAGGGAACAAGAGGGGTGTGATGCCTGCGATAAAGCTAAACGTATGCTAAGGGCAACCTTGAAAGCATCCGTAGGTGTTGCGACATGGTGAGAGAGACCAAAGAAGACTCAGGGACGTGAGGAGGGAGTCCGGAGAGGCTGGGGACCAAATGGAAGCACGCTAGATGGCAGAGAGGATGATAAGAGAACTCTGAGGCACAAACAAAGAGAGGACGGGTGTCTGAGGGAAAGAGCTCAGACAGAAAATTTGATCGGGGATCGAGTAAATAAGAAAGAAAATCAAAAAATAGCGATGGCAATCTCAAAAGACGTAGAAAGAAAATCTAAAAAGAGAGGGCACTAAGGAAAGGCAAGAAATAATTAAAAATACAGACAGCAAAGGAGATAAATGTTGACAGAAAGTCTTCAGAACATCCGTGATTAAAGAATCAAGGAAAAAATTAGAAAACAGCAATGGCAAACTAAAATGCAGGAGTAGGAAGAAAATTTTAAAAGCAATAGCACAAAGGAAGACAATTTTTATAAGATGGCAAAGAGACTAAAAGTAGGCATAGCAAGAACATTAAAAAAGCGATAAGCAACAGAGGAAGTAAAGACAAAGATTAACGGGAAACTAAAACAGATGTAAAAGAGAATTTTAAAAGCGATGGCACTAAGGAAAGACGAGAAAATTAAAAAAGATAAGCAATAAAGAGTATTAGGGAAACAGGCAAAAAAACAGAAACTATGAACAGCTAACTGATTCAGACAGGTAGAATGAAGATTTTCAAAACTGTCAGCATTAATGAAAGAAAAAAGTTTAAAATAAACACAGACAATGAGATAAAAGCAGATAGAAAGAACAAGTTAAAAGCAAGAGCAATTAGACAAAGAAATAAATAAAAATGAAAATATAGGGACAGCAAACTAAATCAAAATCTTTAAAAGCAACAGGGTACATGACCAGCACAGAACACTTAATAAATGAGTATTGGCAACTTCATAAAAGTAAACATAGAAAGAGATATGGCAACAGGGTAAGACGCAGACAGGAAAACATTACAAAATGGGGATAGCTAACTGAATAACAGTTCACCTAGTGATAAAATGTAAAAAGCAAACGGATTAAGAAACAGGAGAGGGAGAGAAAATACAGCAGAGAAGCTTATAGGTCAAGATAAAGACAAAGAGATTACTTACCAATTACTGTCACAGACAAACCAGACTCAACTTGGGGAAATTAAGTCATTGTTCCTCAAATAATGCAAATAAGAACAAATCCAAAAACCACCTTCCTGCCACCCCTCGCTCTTTTCCTGGGTGCCTCTTCTCTCCTGACTTCTCTACATCCCACCCCTGACCAACGTAGGGGGACATGGCATGGGGGTTGCGGCTCCTTCCTCCTCAGGCTCTTTTTCTGCTCCAGTGTGGGGTCCCTCCCATGAGGCCGCAGGTCCTGCCAGGAGCCTGCTCCAGCACAGGCTCTCAGCTTCCTTCAGGCACAGCCACCTGCTCCGGCCTCGGGTCCTCCACGCGCCGCAGGGGCACGTTGGCTCCACCCTGGACCTCCCTGGACTGCAGGGGGACAGCCTGCCTCACCATGGTCTTCACCACAGGCTGCAGGAGAATCTCTGCTCTGCTTCCTACCAGCGCTGCCGATGGGCTCAGCTTTAACCAGCAGCACATCCGTCTCAGAGTGGGAACTGGCTGTGCCCAACATGGGAACAACACCCGGTGTCTTCTCACAGAACCCACCCCTGCAGCACCCGCCCCAGCTAATGACACTTTGCATGGTAAACCCAATGCAACAGCGATGGGCTACAGGGCAGGAAGGAGGAAGCAACAGGAAACCACGCTGACAGAGATGAAAAAAAAAAACAACCAAAAAAGAGCAATGGGCCACAAGGCAGAGAAGGAGGAATGAAAAAAGGGGACAGTGAGGTAGACAGAGATAAACGGAAACATACCAAAAAACCTTGATGAGCTGAAGGGGAGAGACAGAGCAATTAAAGAATGGGGATGGGGAGCCAAGCAGAGAGAGAACAATAAAGGTAAAAATGGACTGTGGGACACACATTTTATATTCTAAAATCCTTTATGTAATAGAGGAGGGTTTTTGTAGAGTAGATTTGTATTTTGAACACCTTCGCTATACACAAACAAACAGTCATATGTCAATAGATAGTAAAATGAGAGGGTTTTCTCTATTTCAATGGCTCCCACCCATGTTTCCAGATTGTAATGTTTTCTAATGTCCCCTATGAATCTCCCTCCTCTGAGGCATACACCCCCCACCATGGACCTTGGGCTGCCGTAAATGGCATCATCCTATTTCAGCGTATTACCAAATAGGCCAGAAGACAGAGGAAGGATTCAGGTGGACATGCGGCATGTCCTTTAAAGATGAGAAGTATATGAAAACTTCAAATGAGTGTTGATCCATTTGATGAAATTTTGCAGCCATTGTTAGTGTGGCAGTAAAGCTGCTGTCTGTTCTCGGGAAAAGGCTTATCCCTCCCCCTTTCCCTTCAGGTGGAAAATGTATGCGTGTGATTCTATACTAAAAAATAAAAAAATAATTAAAAAAAATAGGGGGAAGGGGCAGGGGAAGGGATGTGTGCAGGGAGGGGAAAGGGAGGAAGGGAGGAGGGAGGGGAGGGGGAAAAGGGGGGAAAACGGGGGGGGAGGGGGGTAAAGGGTGGGAAGGGGAGGAGGGGGGGAAGGGGGGAGGGTGGGGGGAGGGTGAGGGTGAAGGAGAGGAGGAGGGGGCAGGGGGGAAGGGGAGGAGGGGGGGAAGGGGAGGGGGGAGGAGGGGGGGGAAGGGGAGGGGGGGAAGTGGCAACACAGGACAGGGGAAAGAATGGCTAAAATCAGCAAGGAGGGACAGGGGAGTAAGAGAGAGTGAGGCAAGGGGAGACAAAAGGTGGAAAGTGGGTGTGAAGAAAGGTAAAAATCGGGAACAGCAGGGGAAGAATGGGAAAGGTGGAATGGGAGGAAGAAAAGTTACCTGGGGAAACGGGGGAAGGAAAGGCAGAAATGGGGGAACAGGGTAACAGGAAGGAAACAATGGGAAGGAGGAAAGGGGTCAGGAGTGAAAACAACAGCAGGGGAAGATGGGGGGGTAGACGGGAGAAAGAGGTGGGAGGGGAACAGGGAATGGACAGAAAAGGGGAGGGGGAAAGAGAGGGGAAAGAAGGGAAGGAAAAGGAGGGTGGGAGAAATGGAAGGAGGAAAGGGGGAGAGGGAACAGTAGGAAAACAGGAAAGAGGGAACATGTGAGGGGGAGGAGTAAAGGAAAGGGAGAACACAGAATGGGAGGTGGGAAAAAGGAAAAGTAAGAAAGGAGAAATAGAAGATGGGTAGAAAGCGGTGGGAGAAAAGGAGAACGAATGAAAAGGGGGACAGAGAATGGAAGCAAAGAAAGGGGAAAACGGAATGGGATGGAGGAAGAAAATTTCAATCAGGAAAGAGGGGACAGAGCAAAAAAGAGCAAATGGAGAAAAGAGGACAAAGGGGGGGAAGGGCAAAGGGAGTACAGGGGAAGAGGAGGGGGAAAGGGACAAAGGGGAGGTGGAAAGAAAAGGGGAAAGGGGGGACAGCAGACTGCGGAGAAGAAAAGCAGAAAGGGTGAGACAGAAGATGGAGTGAGGGGAAGTAAAGAGAGAAATTGGACGGGGGGGAGAAAGGGGGCACATGGGACACGTGGGGTGCAGGGGGAACTGAGAATGAAGGAGAGGGAAAAGGGGGGATCCGGGGGATGGCAACAGGGAAAGAGGCAATGGTGGAAGGAGGGAAGGCAAAAGGACACAAGGGAAGAGGGAAAGGGGCAACAAAGAGGGAAGGCAAAAGGGAAAACGGATGACAAAGGGGAACAGTAAGGAGGAAAGGTGTGACGTGGGAGGGGATGGTAGGGGAACAGGGCGACAGGGAGGGGGACAGCAAGGGGAAAAGAGGTGACATGGGTGGAAGGCAAGGGGGAAGAGAGAATAGGAGATGTGGAGGAAAGAGGAGACTGCGGGGGGGGGAGAAAGGGAGGGCAGCAGGGAAGAAACAATAAAGGGGGGGTGGGTGAGGTGTAAAGATGGAAAAACAGGGGCAAGGGGAGTAGAAAGACAGAGAGGAGAGATATGGAACAGGAGAGACAACACAGGGGGAAAGGGGGGGACAGCAAATGGAGTAGGGGAAAGGAAAGAGAGAATGGGATAGGGAGGAAAGAAAGGAGGAAAGAGGGGATGTGGGACAGTGGAAAAATGGAGAAATAAAAAAAAGGGGTGATGCGGAGGCAAGGAAATGAGGAAAGGGAGGACAGGGATGGAAGGAAAATGAGAAAAAGGGGACCGGGGGGAAGGAGAGGGACAAAGGGATACTGGATATGTTGGGGGGGGGACGGAGAAAGAAGTAAAGTGGCAACAGCAGGGAAGCCAACGGGGAAAGACAGAAAGTGGGTACAGAGTATGAGGGTCAGGAAAAGGGAGAGTGTAACTGGAGGGAAGAAAACGGAAAGGGGGAAGTGCAGAAACAGCTTTGGGTGGGGGCAAGGAAAGGGGAAAGCAGGGAGAAGGATGGCTTGAGAATAAGGAGGAGAGGGGAAAGGGAGAATGGAACAGTACAGAAAGAAAGGAGGAAACGGGGGACAGAACAGTGCAGAACAAAAAGGAGGAAAAGTGGGGCGGGGGAAAAACAAAAAGGGGGGAATGAGGGAAAAAAGGAAAGGGGGGAAGGGAAAGTAGAAACAGTGGGGGAGAAAGAGGGCACGAGCAAGGTGTAAAGATGGAAAAACAGGAGCAACAGTTAGGTGGAGGCCGGAAGGTGGAGGCTGGAAAGTGGAGGCCGGAAAGTGGAGGCTGGAGACCGGAAAGTGGAGGCTGGAGGCCGGAAAGTGGAGGCCGGAGGCCAGAAAGTGGAGGCTGGAGGCCAGAAAGTGGAGGCTGGAGGCCAGAAAGTGGAGGCCGGAAAGTGGAGGCTGGAGGCCGGAAAGTGGAGGCCAGAAAGTGGAAGCTGGAGGCCGGAGAGTGGAGGCCGGAAAGTGGAGGCTGGAGGCCAGAAAGCGGAGGCCGGAAATTGGAGGCTAGAAATTGGAGGCTGGAGGCCGGAAAGTGGAGGCCAGGAGGTGGAGGTCGGAAAGTGGAGGCCAGAAAGTGGAGGCCGGAAATTGGAGGCCGGAGGCCAGAAAGTGGAGGCCGGAAAGTGGAGGCCAGAAAGTGGAGGCCAGGAGGTGGAGGCCGGAAAGTGGAGGCCAGAAAGTGGAGGCCGGAAATTGGAGGCCGGAGGCCAGAAAGTGGAGGCCAGAAAGTGGAGGCCGGAAAGTGGAGGCCGGAAAGTGGAGGCCGGAGGCCAGAAAGTGGAGGCCGGAAAGGGGAGGCCGGAAAGTGGAGGCCAGAAAGTGGAGGCTGGAGGCTGGAAAGTGGAGGCCGGAAAGTGGAGGCCGGAAAGTGAAGGCTGGAGGACAGAAAGTGGAGGCCGGAAAGTGGAGGCCAGAAAGTGGAGGCTGGAGGCCGGAAAGTGGAGGCCGGAAAGTGGAGGCTGGAGGCCGGAAAGTGGAGGCCGGAAATTGGAGGCCGGAGGCCAGAAAGTGGAGGCCAGAAAGTGGAGGCTGGAGGCCAGAAAATGGAGGCCAGAAAGTGGAGGCCGGAAAGTGGAGGCTGGAGGCCGGAAAGTGGAGGCTGGAGGCCGGAAAGTGGAGGCCGGAAAGTGGAGGCTGGAGGCCGGAGAGTGGAGGCCGGAAAGTGGAGGCTGGAGGCCAGAAAGCGGAGGCCGGAAATTGGAGGCTAGAAATTGGAGGCTGGAGGCCGGAAAGTGGAGGCCAGGAGGTGGAGGCCGGAAAGTGAAGGCCAGAAAGTGGAGGCTGGAGGCTGAAAATTGGAGGCCGGAAAGTGGAGGCCGGAAATTGGAGGCCGGAGGCCAGAAAGTGGAGGCCGGAAATTGGAGGCTAGAAATTGGAGGCTGGAGGCCAGAAAGTGGAGGCCAGAAAGTGGAGGCCGGAAATTGGAGGCCGGAAAGTGGAGGCCGGAAATTGGAGGCCGGAGGCCAGAAAGTGGAGGCCGGAAAGTGGAGGCCAGAAAGTGGAGGCTGGAGGCCAGGAGGTGGAGGCCGGAAAGTGGAGGCCAGAAAGTGGAGGCTGGAGGCTGAAAATTGGAGGCCGGAAAGTGGAGGCCGGAAATTGGAGGCCGGAGGCCAGAAAGTGGAGGCCGGAAAGTGGAGGCCGGAAAGTGGAGGCCAGAAAGTGGAGGCTGGAGGCCAGAAAGTGGAGGCCAGAAAGTGGAGGCCAGAAAGTGGAGGCCGGAAAGTGGAGGCCGGAAAGTGGAGGCCGGAGGCCAGAAAGTGGAGGCCGGAAAGTGGAGGCCAGAAAGTGGAGGCTGGAGGCCAGAAAGTGGAGGCCAGAAAGTGGAGGCCAGAAAGTGGAGGCTGGAGGCCAGGAGGTGGAGGCCGGAAAGTGGAGGCCAGAAAGTGGAGGCTGGAGGCTGAAAATTGGAGGCCGGAAAGTGGAGGCCGGAAATTGGAGGCCGGAGGCCAGAAAGTGGAGGCCGGAAAGTGGAGGCCGGAAAGTGGAGGCCAGAAAGTGGAGGCCGGAAAGTGGAGGCCAGAAAGTGGAGGCTGGAGGCCAGAAAGTGGAGGCCAGAAAGTGGAGGCCGGAAAGTGGAGGCTGGAGGCCAGAAAGTGGAGGCCGGGAGGTGGAGGCTGGAAAGTGGAGGCCAGAAAGTGGAGGCCGGAGGCCGGAAAGTGGAGGCCGGAGGCCAGAAGGTGGAGGCCGGAAAGTGGAGGCCAGAAAGTGGAGGCCGGAAATTGGAGGCCGGAGGCCAGAAGGTGGAGGCCGGGAAGTGGAGGCCGGAGGCCAGAAAGTGGAGGCCAGAAAGGGGAGGCCGGAAAGTGGAGGCCGGAGGCCAGAAGGTGGAGGCCGGGAAGTGGAGGCCGGAGGCCAGAAAGTGGAGGCCAGAAAGGGGAGGCCGGAAAGTGGAGGCTGGAGGCCGGAAAGTGGAGGCCGGAAAGTGGAGGCTGGAGGCCAGAAAGTGGAGGCCGGAAAGTGGAGGCCGGAGGCCGGATAGTGGAGGCTGGAAAGTGGAGGCCGGAGGCCGGAAAGTGGAGGCCAGGAGGTGGAGGCCGGAAAGTGGAGGCCAGAAAGTGGAGGCTGGAGGCCAGAAAGCGGAGGCTAGAAATTGGAGGCTAGAAATTGGAGGCTGGAGGCCGGAAAGTGGAGGCCGGAAAGTGGAGGCCGGAGGCCAGAAAGTGGAGGCCAGGAGGTGGAGGCCGGAGGCCGGAAAGTGGAGGCCAGAAAGTGGAGGCTGGAGGCCGGAAAGTGGAGGCTGGAAACTGGAGGCCAGAGGCCAGAAAGCGGAGGCCGGAAATTGGAGGCTAGAAATTGGAGGCTGGAGGCCGGAAAGTGGAGGCCGAAGGCTGGGGGGGACACCTAATTTGCATAATTAATTGTTTCATTTGCATAATGAGGCACTAATTATTTAATTAGGTAATTGGGTAGGCAATTAGTATTCAGGTGTTCCAGTGCTCAGGAGTGTCTGTATATAGGAAAACCCTACAAATAATAAGTGTAGCATGGCACTAGAAAAGGGCATGCACTCAGGCAATACCCTTTTCTATAGGAACAGCTCTTTGAATGCCACGAGGCATGCCCTTTCCTAGTTTGGCTATTTCATCTGTCTAACTTCGGTTCTCCTTATGAGTATTCTGTAGTGAGACTGCTACAGCACCTAACACCCACCAACTGGGGCTCAAAGGCGCGCCTGTTGCACACAACCAGTCACAAATGACTCTCACGCACGTCTCTGTGAACATTCCAAGTCAGATACGCGCGAGCTCAACAACGCCCAGTCATGTTCCACCATGCGCACCTGCCGTCTGACCTATGCGTGCTCACGCACATGCTCCGTACCCGAGTCATGCATGCCCCTGTACCTGGCCAAACTTGCAGCACGCCCCTGGACCCGGCCAAATGCATGGCGAAACAAACAGTAAGGATGAGAGCAAACGATACTTTAATAGTTACATGTGCGGACAACAACATTTGGCATTTAATCAACCGAAAGACGTTGTGGGCTCTTAATGGACATTTCACTTTACTCCTCAGACTGATCTCTTCCTCACACTACTCCTGAAACTTCATTTGGTACTACTCTTATCTCCCTACCGCCTCTCCCATGTGATGGAAACTGCCTGGCCCTAGGGAGCACCTGCAGAACTTTTACATTAACTTGGATGCGGCTAACGCCACTAAAGGAACCGCCTCATCTGCACCTACGTTGACTTAGAGCTCATCCTGATAACTACGCCTACCTTCCTTTCCCCCGATGCAATTTACTCAAAGGAACGGTTCTGGCCCCAGTGGACAGTGACAAACAATAACAACTTGGATGCGAGGGCATCCCATAAGGGCTACTGTGACATTGAGTACAGGCCAAAAGTCCACCGGGGCTAAGACAGTAAAGAAACTCCTATCTCGCATAACCCTCGACACCGTGGCCGCTGTCCAGTTCTTCCTGGCCTCGCCGCGTAAGTACGTGCCTTCCTATAGCTACCGCTCCCCTCGGGGATGCGCTCTCTTCCCACTTGTGCATCAGGTTCCCTCTTCTTGATGATGTCATCTGTAAAACCTGCTGCTCTTTGCTCAGACCTTGGCTAAACAAAACAACAAACAATTAAAGATAAAAGGGCTTTCTCACAGCCCTTCCTGACACCGTACCTCTGTTGCCAAATACTGAAAAGTGTACCTGCTGCAATACCCATTCCTCCTCCATACTGCCCAGCTCCCCCTACATTGCTCCCTGACCATTAACAACCGCTACACACAACTCTCCCAAATGACAAACCCTATTCACCTACCAAGACAATGTGCCCCAAGAACTCCAAATCCAGGAGCCTAAGTGACCCTGCCTGCAAAAACCCCGGCCCCTGCCTCACCTCCACCCAAACTTTGGCGATGAACGGCGCCTCGCAGAGCGGCCAGGACCGGGGGGAAAAAAAAAAACAACCACGGGAAGAAAAAAAAAAATCCCCTGGCTGGGGTTTTTGTATTCCAGTTCTTTGCCCTACGAGCCTGCAAATCGCTGACTGTTCAGAGCCCCATCACGCTGCTCTACACCTCTGCTCTTTCTGGACGCTTACTGCAAGTCACCTACAACTGCATAAAAACCCCAAATGCATTACTGTCTTACCTTATCTTACCTCACAGTCTGTTTCTCATTCTCTCCGCTCCCAGCCATGTGCAGGAAGATGGAGACCCTTTAACTATCTATGCTGCCTACACAATACCATATGATACATACAACCGTGTATGAGCCGTGTAATGTGCACCCAAGTCAAACAACTTGACGTGCCCTTTGAGCGCCATCGAGACAAAATACAATACAGGGTGGTACAATGCGGGTCCATCTCCGATGGCAGTAGAGACGGTTAGGGAGTGGTATGACGCAAGATGGTCTCCGGCAGCAGTCCGGATGATTACAGAGGGGTGCCGACAAAAGGCAAACACCGATTTGGGGCGATACACTGTGAGATGCTCTCGGCTGTCGGTAGATGGTGATGCAGACCCAGACATGGCAAATCCAATATGTAGCTGAACAAGGCAGTACGCATTCAAATACAGAACACTGCAATAAAAAACCCACAATATGCGGTGGTATGATGCAAGACCATCTCAGAGGGCGGTCGAGACAATTTCGTGGTAGTACAATGCAAAACCGATACTCAGCAGAACACTACAATACACATTCAAATACACAGTAATCCAATAACAACACACAATATGAGGTGGCACAAAGCCAGATGATCTCTGCTGGTGGGCGAGATGGATATGGAGTGTCACGATGCGATACAAAGTAGAGCTACGCAATATGAGATGGTCTCCAAAGTCAGTCAAGACTACTACAGAGGAATACAATGCAAAACCAATACAGAGAGGTACAGTGGAATAGGCATTTAAATAGGCAATGATCCAATAAAAAAAACAAAACAAAAAAAAAAAAAAACCCAAACCACACAACCAGGGTCATACAATGCAAAACCGTCTCCGATGTCAGTTGAGACTGTTACAGAGCTATACAATGTGAGAGACGATGCAATACGGGGTGATACGATACAAGACGGTCTCGGATGGCAGTCAGGAGACATCCAACTTACAGGGCGATACGACGCAAAGCCAATACGATGCCAAACAACGCAAGGTGCGTTGTGGTACAGAACGATCCAATACAAAAAAAAAAAAACCATAGGGGGTGATATGAAGCGAGACTGTCTCACATGGCGGTCAAGATAGTTACAGGGCAGCACGGTGCGAGACAAACCGCAATATGGGCTGATACAATGTGAAACGGTCTCCGATGGAGGTTGAGACAATTCCAGGGCGGTACAATGCAAAACCTATCAATGCCGTACACATTCAAATACAGAACGGTCCAACAGAAAATGCAAGACGGAGTTACACTGTGAGACAGTCTCTGATGGCGGTCAAGACAATTACAGGGCGGTACGATGCGACACATACCCAAATACAGAGCTTTACAAAGCAAAAGAAAAAGCAAGCGCTGCCTACCGAGGCGGTCTCAGACGGCAGTCAAAACTAGAGTGCTGCAATGCAATGCAACTCTCGAATGAAATGTGCATGAGAAGCTTGGGTTTAGGACCCGACCACAGAAAGACGTGCGGATGAGATGCCGTAGAACATCTCTATGGAACCAGAAAGTACAAGAGCGGAGCAGAGCGGTCTGTCTGGGCCCCATCGCCTCCCCAAAGGTGACCCTCCAGATACATCTGCGATGCTAAGTACACTTGAAGGTCCAATCACAGGCAGCAGACGCAGACCTGTGCCGCACGCAGAGGCCACAAGAGTGACCGTGAGACGCTATAAGACCATGGGTGAGAACGACTCCTGTACGGTCAATGATGCCCTACGGCACCACGATGATGCAAATGCCTTACAGTAGCCCCGAAAGAGAAGCGACGGCTGCCACTCCTGACAGAAAGCGACCATCAAACTCATAATGGTGGATGCATGAGAAGGCAGGCTTTAGGACCTCAACCCCTTAAGGACACGGGAACGAAACCCCAGAAGACTACTCTGTGGAAACAGGAATCTTGATGACGGAGCTGCACGTGTCGCCTGGCTGGCCGCCGCGAGTGGAGACTGATCGGAAAGATCCGCAACATAATACGCACTGGATGGAAGGACGCTTTAAAGTAGACTATCGAGACGAGAACGGCTCAAGGGGCACTATGCTGATGAGGCGATGCTCTCTAGACACTCGGGAGGGCTACCAAGGTGCCTGTGGATCGCAAAAGAGCTACGGAGACTTTGAGACCAGAGGAAGGTAGTGCGCAAGACAAAGACAGACCACACAAACTACATGATAACAGACATGAGCCGGAACGGCCCTGACCGGTGCACACTACCCTCACACGGAAGAGTAACCCCCTCCCTTTATCTGCCCGAAGGGAACCGCTCTGGGACAGCCCTCTGCCCTACGCTAACTTTAAAACCCATCTCTGCAGTTGCCGACCCTGTCCTCTCCCTCCCCAAATAATCTCCGCCATGAGCCCCTCTGCTGAGCTTTCAGAGGGCCCAGACTCCAAAGCCATCCTCGACGAAAAAGACCCCAATTGGCAAACTGCATTAATCCTGCAGGCGATGGATTCTTCTTCATCGCCTGCAAAAAACAAACAAAAAAATGCACATGCAACAGTGCCATTGGGAAGCATCGCATCGGTCAACATAGACTTTTCCTGTGACAGCCCCCGCCTTGGACACGCCGTGGTGTTCCGCTCACCTGTTCTGCACGGATTCCGGAGTCAGGTGCTGTGACCGTCCTTGTTTCTGGCACCTAACAGATTCAAGAATTCAAACGGGGGAAAAACAACAAGAAAACAACAAGAAAACAACAGCCAAGTGTAACTGCAGTCACAGAGATAGCGGTCACATCTCCCCTCTAGTACCAGAAACGATGACCCACCTTCTCACGGTGCTCTGCTCGGCTCTGCTGCGTCACCCTGCGCAGCTTGTCCCTTCGTGTCTGAAAAACCAACAGCGACGATCAGCTGGACGCAGAGAGATGCTTCGTAACACTAAAGTCTCCTTCCTTTTTAGAAATCTCATCTGGAAGCCATCCGGCAGCTCGCCAGAAAACAAACAAACACACACACACCCCCACCACAAACTTCAAGCCCCACACAAAACATCCTTTGCGTCTTTGAGATGCGGTCTCCTGCGCTGCTGCTGAATGGCCCCTCCCGCAGAGCTCTGCCCTTCCCCATAAAGCGTTAATGAAAAACCTGTTCGCAAAACCTGCTGCCGGCTACTCGGTCCAAAATGACATTACCGCCTTTGCCTCGACACATCGACATATTAACTGTAGACTCTTACGGCTATCGCACCTACCCCTGACTCTACACCCCTGGGCAGGGCGACTCCGAGCCACACAGACATGCACAGATACTACACGGAACACTACAAACGACATGCCTCAAACGTGAGAGAAAACTCTCAGTGAGAAGAATGATGCCAGGATGGAAGTCGCTGTCAGGCAAGAAGACCTGCAAGACCACAACGGTGATGTGAGGACGCTCTGGGAAACACGCAAAAGAAAGAGTAGACCGTCAGGGCCCGTGACGAGAAGTGACTCTCAAAACAGAGATGATGTATGTGCGGGAAGCCCGGCTTCAACACAGAAGAACATAAGGATGAAGGGAACGAGACCCGGTCCCTGAAAATGGATGGGTAGAGAGCAGAGCTGCTCGTGCAGCCGGGAACGATGCTACAAAAGGGGAGCGACCGAAAAGCCTTCTGAGGCTCAAGACCGATCCACACTTTAAGCTCATAAAGCGACAAAAGCGACGCCCGATTGGCGCCATGCTGATGAGTACTGCCGATTAAACCCCACGGGCTGCACCTGAGGCACGTGTTGTGCTCCTCATGCAAAGAGCAATGACGACATTAAGAATTGATGAAGCTCTACAACACAGAACACATATCACACAGACTATACGATGACAGACACGGGCTGGAACCACCCTGCCCAGCACACGCTAGCGTCGTGCTGACGAGTAACCTGCTCCCCCTTTACCTGCCCAAAGGGGACCGCTCCTGGACATCCCTCTGCCCTACGCTAACTTTAAAACCTGTCCCTGCAATTGCCGACCTCGTCCCCTCCTTCCCCCGAACACACTGTGGTGCCGCTCCCTCGACTTATCTTTCAGAGGGCCAGGAGGCTTAATCCATTCGCAACGAGGAAAACCACAGTCCACCAACAGAATTCATCCTGCAGTCGCCAGGATCCTCTTCGTCACCTTTAAAGACATATCCAAACCACACACAACAGTGCGATCAGTCGGCATCGTGTCAGTCAACACAGACCTTTACCGCAACACGCCCCTCCTCAGAAGCACCGCTGCGTTTCTGCTTACCTGCTCCGTGTCGACTCCAAAGTCGAATGCTGCAGCTGCGTGTGAGCCGGCACGGGCAGGGCGCAGGAAGAGCCACAAAAACACAGGTGAAGTGTGACGAGTAAATTTTTTTGTCATTACACAGCCAGCCAGGGAATTCCCAAAGGGGGGCCCGGGCAGAGGCACACGAATGCAGATCCAGGCATCGATCCATCTGTGCTAGAGGATCGCCAAATGGGCTGTTTACATCTGTATATCGGGGATTACCACAGCCAAAGTTCACTGCCGCGTTTTGCCCTTTCCACAGGGAGGCAGGAATCTCAAGCTTGTCCAACTGGGTGCTTCTGAGTCTCTCGCAGGTCTGTGTTATCAAAACGCAGATGGTCTGCCTGTCAAGCACACGAGACTAAACAGTGATTAGTATGGTGTACCTGTTCTTCTACACCCCAGCTCTGAGTCACTTAAGCAGGTTTAGAATCCTCCTTGACATCCTTCCGCTTCTTCTCCCGTGCGGAGAGTCATCATTTGTGGCACCTAAAAGACCGAGAGACTCAAAATTACTGTTGCGCTCCCAAGAAGTCACCAGCCCTGCGCGCCTCCTCTCGACTACCCGGCTCGCCTCAAACCCTCATCCGCTCCCAAAGGCAACCCACACAGTGCCTGCGGATTAAAAGGGAGAAACGCTTCACTGAGCTGCCACGTGACACTTTGCTATTAGACACCGATGGGGCCCGCGCTGGCCTCGCCAGCTCGAACTGCTCATCGGCATGCAGCATCGCCCACCTCAGCCTGTGTGTGGCACCTGCAAGAACACAAGCAAAGCAACACGTGCTGAGATACACTCTAAAACTTTAGGCCGTGGATAAAAATTCCCATGTCCCGCTTCTTTACCTTGACAGCTTTCCAGCCCACCCTCCGTCAGTTTGGGTTGCTGCCCTGGGTCTTGCGCCCCACCTGTAAAGCAGAAACAACACGGGTTCCTTACAACTTGACCAGCCTGAAAAAGGACCGATACTTCAGCCCACAGATCGCTGGTCACCTGGACTGAGGCAGCCACTGAGGCAGCCCATCGCTTCAAGGATTGAAATTGAAAAAAAAAAAAAATGATACCACAAATGCTGTCATAGAGCCACCGGTCACATCTTCCCTCTAACGCCACACATGGCAACCCGCCTTCTTATAGTGCTCCCATTGGCTCTGTTACGTTGCCCTGCGCAGCTTGTCCCTCTGCATCTGAAAAACAACGTCAAACAAGTCACCTGGATGGGAAGCGATGGCTTCCTCATTCCAACGGTCACATTCCCATTTACAAATACTATCTAGACTCCAACACAGCATGCCATAAAAAAAAAAAAGTTATCCCAAACTCAAAGTGCCATACGAAGCAGCCTTTCTGTGTCTTTGAGGTGCAGACTCCTGCACTACTGCTGAACAGCATGTCCAACATGGCGCTGCTCATCTCAAAAAACGCTAATGGAAGAGCGGTCCGTACAGCCTGCCGATGGCTACTCGATCCCACAAGACTGTAACCCCTTGGCCCCAACAGCCTAGCCAGATCGCTGGGTTCACCACACATTCTTACTGCCATCCCACCTGTCCCTGACTCCACACCCCCGGGCAGGGCGGCTCCAAGCCACACAAACACACAGATGGACAGACTGACACTACACAAAATCCTACAATGTACCTCAAAGATGAGAGAAAACTCTCAGCGAGAATGACGACACCTCGAACAAAGACATCATCGAGCAAAATGATGCGCGAGATCATAACGGTGAAGTGAGGGGCCTCGACGGAAACCCCGGAGAACAGGCAGAACGTCACGACCCGTGACAAGGAGTGACTCGCCAAACTGAGATGTACATGTAGGAAACCGGGCTTCAAGACCTGAGACCGTAACGATGCGGGGCAGAAGGCCCGCGCCCTGAAAACGGGTGGCCAGAGAGCAGAGCTGCTCACGCAGCTGGGAACCGCGCCGCAAACGAGGCCCGTCCAGACACTTGCGTGGCACCGCACCTATCCACGCTTTAGGCTTTTAATGCAAGAAAAGCGGCGCCCGAATGGCGCTATGCCGATGAGTACAGGCGTTCGAGACTCCAGGGGTGCCGCCTGAGGCACCGTGCCTTGCTCCTGGAGCATAAACCCAAAATCGAGATCTGACGAAGGTCTAATACACCAAAGACAGACCACACTGATGACACCACAGACGCAGGCTGGAACCGTCCTGCCCGGCACACGCTACCGTCGGGCTGAAGAGTAACCCACTCCCTTTACCTGCCTAAAGGGGATTGCTCCGCGACAGCCCTCTGCCCTACACTAACTTTGAAAGCCATCCCTGCGACTCCCAAACTTGTCCCATCCCCCCCCGAACACTTTCCACCGGCATTTCCTCAGCTTATCTTTCAAAGAGCAATGGGTCCAAAGCCGTCCTCAACAAGAAAAACACCACAGGCAGCCAAGTGGATTGATCCTGCATTCACCAGGTTTCTCTTCATCATCTGAAAAAAAAAAAAAAAAAAGTTATTCACACAACAAAACCACACATGAATCTACAGACAACAGCGTCATCAGTCAACATCGCATCAGTCAACACGCAATTTTCATGTGCCATCCCCAGCTCTGATGCACCGTGGCATTCCGCTCACCTGCTCTCCACTGATGCCACAGTCACACGGTGTGACGCTCATTGTTTGTAGCGCTTAAGAGTCACAAAATTACAATTGCATTTAAATAACTCACCAGCCCCAGGCGCTTCTCTCTACAACACAGCTCACCTAAAATTCTCCTCCAATTCCAAATGCAGCCTGCACAGTACCTGCAAATCCAAAGGGAAATGCTTCACTGAGCTACCACAAAATACTTTGCTACAAGACGCCTACCCTGCCCACAACCCCCTCACCTGCTCCTATGGCTCGACAGCACGCGGCAGCACCCCACTGAGCCTGCATGCGGCACCTGCAAAAATCCAAGAGATACAGTACATGCTGAGACACTGCACTCAACCGTAGCCCCTGGCCAACGATTCGCATCTCCCGCCCCTTCCACGTGACAACTCGCCGGCCCATTCTCTACCGCTTTGGGTCACCGCCTTCACCCTTGCGCACCACCTGTAAGACACAAACAACACCAGTCGCTTATCACTTCACTGGCAATACAACACCCAGACAACTAACTGCTACCCAATCACTCATCTTACCTGCACTGAATCAGCCCTGGTGCCTGTATCCCACAGTGCTCCTTGCTTCAAGCTTCCAACTGAAACAGAAAAATACCCTGATGTAGTCATCACAGAGCCACCGCTCACAGCTTCCCTCTAAGAGACCACACACCTACCCACCTTCTGACAGAGCTCCGCTCGGCTCTCCTACGTCGCCCTGCACAGAGCGTCCCCCTGCACCTGAAAAAACAATATCAAAGAAGTCACCTGGAGACGGAGAGATAGCTTCATAATGACAAGTGTTCCCATTGACAAGTGTCATCTACAGCCCAACTACAACCTGCCAGAACCAAAGCCCACTAATCTTAAACTCCACACAAAGCAGCCTCAATACCTTGGAGAGGCAATCTCCGTCGATGCTGCTTAACAGCCTCTCCCTCATAGCTCTGCTGCGCCCCTAAGAACGTTACCAAAAAAAGCTGCCCACGCAACCCGCCGATGGCTACTCAATCCCAGGTGACTGTAGCACCTTGGCCCCAACAGCCTAGCCAGATCGCTGGGTTAAGCACACACTCTTACTGCCATCCCACCTACCCCTGACTCCACACCCCCGGGCAGGGCGGCTCCGAGCCACACAAACACACAGATGGACAGACTGACGCTACACAAAATCCTACAATGTACCTCAAAGATGAGAGAAAACTCTCAGCGAGAATGATGACACCTCGAACAAAGCCATCATCGAGCAAAATGATGAGCGAGAGCGTAATGGTGAAGTGTGGGGCCTCGACAGAAACCCCGGAGAACAGGCAGAACGTCACGACCCGTGACAAGAAGTGACTCGCCAAACTGCGAAGATGTACACGCAGAAAACCGGGCTTCAAGACCTAAGACCGTAACGATGCGGAGCAGAAGGCCCGCGCCCTGAAAACGGATGGCCAGAGAGCAGAGCTGCTCACGCAGCTGAGAACCGCGCCGCAAACGAGGCCCGTCCAGACACTTGCGTGGCACCGCACCTATCCACGCTTTAGGCTTTTAATGCAAGAAAAGCGGCGCCCGAATGGCGCTATGCCGATGAGTACAGGCGTTCGAGACTCCAGGGGTGCCGCCTGAGGCACCGTGCCTTGCTCCTGGAGCATAAACCCAAAATCGAGATCCGACGAAGGTCTAATACACCAAAGACAGACCACACTGATGACACCACAAGACGCAGGCTGGAACCGCCCTGCCCGGCACACGCTACCATCGGGCTGAAGAGTAACCCGCTCCCTTTACCTGCCTAAAGGGGACTGCTCCACGACAACCATCCGCCCTACGCTGACTTTACAAATCCTTTCCTACAATTGTCTCCCTTGTCCCCTCTCCTGTGCCTGTTCTTCAACTCATCTTTCAAAGGGCCGGGGGTCCAAATCCATCCTTGACTTAACACACAAAAAACAGCTAGCTGGTATGTTCCTGCAGTCACTGGGTCCATCATCTGCAAAATAAATAAATAAAACCCCCACCAAATCCAGAGTCAGAAGCAACAATTAATTATGGCACCTAAAACACCAAAGAAACACAAAATTACCATTGCGCTTGCATAAAGTCACAGGTCACGTGCTCCTCCTTGATACTACCCGGCCCACCTCAAATGCAGGAGACCGCAACGGAACAGACCTCATCGACACCCAAATCCCACTGCAAAAACATCTCAGAAAGTCTGATGAACCTGCCTCCCTTTCCCCTCTCCCAAAGCTTCAGAACCCCCTTCTCTTCTCCTGAACTGACAGGGAAGGAACCCCGCTTCTTCCAGACAACTCCCGCCCTGTATGAGAGCCTCTGAACCCCCTCTTGTCAGCTGCCCCTCGGGAGCTGCTCTTCCGAGCCATACCCTGCAGGCAGCTCCTTTCTTCCCATGGACTCCAGGCTGCGTTACAAACCCATAAAGCCAGTGAAAAGACTGTCCCTTAAATCTCTGCTACTTTCTTGAGAAATGCTAACACTCCATATACAGATGTATACAAGATGCTCACCCTAGTGCCTACTAAATAATCTTATCGTTGCTCCTATTAAGAAAATTTATATTAGCAACTTACACTGTATGTAACAAAACTGGTGAGAAAAACCCACAAAGTTCCATCTCCAATTAAGTCAGTAATTCCAGGAAAATGCAGTGCACCTAGTAAAAAAAAAAAAAAAAAAAAACAACATACTATTAAACCATCTTACCATCCCTGAACACTCAATACAAAACTACTGACCTTAAAAAAAAAAAAAAAAAAAAAAAAAAAAAAAAAAAAAAAGAAAAACAAAGAACAAATTTACTTTCTATTAAATATGCTGCTGAACCTTAACTGGTCTGGAAGGTCTTTCCTAGAACTTATGAGTTCCCCTTCTCTAAATGTAAAAAAAACACACCAGCCCAAACAGCTGAGCCAGCTGCATGGGACTGCAGGATCCGCAAAGGACCTACACCAGAGACACCCAACTGCAGAATGAGTTCACTCAGCAGAGGCTGTGGCTCATATACCCCAGGCCCCGCCTGCCACCCTTCCCACAATCCCCCGGGAAGGGGTGGGATGGACCAGCAGAAGGCATAAAGGCCGCCGCAGGGGTAGCAGCTCCTTTTCTCGTCAGCCTTAAGTTTACAGCATGTGAGAGAGTAAACAGGGAAAGCGGCGCTTACAAGAAAGGCCGATATCTGCTTTTCTACTGTGACTGCAGCGATGGTGGCAGAGACGTGACCAGGTAAGTAATTTGACTTAATTGTTCCATTGCGTAGATAGAAAGAATTAGAAATCATGCTAAGCCCTAAAAGACACTAGTTTGCTAAATGTAATAATGATATTATCATCAAAATTTATGTGCTTTAGTTTCCTTTCAAACAAAATACAGAGCTTCGGGGTCATGCTTTACTTTTAGCGGGACCGTGCACACTACCTACCTTCTACCTGAATTATGTGCTGGATAGGACTGAACGACAAAGCGGAACTAGATCCCGTGAGAAAACCTTCTCAAAAATATCTCCACTTGTAAAGTACATTGTTTACTGTAAAGTACTGACAGTGTAGAGCCCTACATGATCTCTCCTTAACTGATACCGTTAACAGAACTAGATGAGTCCGAAAGGACGGAAAGCACCAACACATGTAGAAATTCAATAAAAGTATCAGAAATGGTATGAAGCATTCTAAGTAACACCTGAGTACGTAGAACAAAATTAAATTGCAAAGGACAACAAAAACCACCACGGGAGGTATGTCTATAAAAGCAGATGAGGGCTTTCTAAGAGGAGATCTGAGCTGATGCTAGGCATCTTTAGGGTGCCGGATACAATATAGAAACATACTAAGACAGACACCAAAAAGATGGCTCTGGAGCATACAGATGGCTTCGGAAAAGGATCTGTCAGAACAAGAGACATGGTCAGAGGAATTAGAAAGGCCCCAAAGGGGCCAGAGACACCAAAGGAGATGGGGAGGTGCAACGAGCTCAAAAGGGAATTGAGCAAAGTACAGATGTCCTCAGGGACCCGGGGACTGACTGGAGGCATGCCGAAGGGGTGGGAGGATGGAAATACAGACCAGAGTAACAGATGGGGACTCGGGAAGCATTCTTAGGGGAAAAGAGGGGTGCGGAGTGCCCTCCAGAGCTAAAATAGGGCTCTGGGACGTAACGGATGTGTCACGAGAGCTCAGCGTGGGGAGCGAAGGACTCCCACAGGGGCCTGAGAGCTCAAAGAAGCCTCAGAAATAAGGATGAGGAACTCTGAAGGGGATTTCGACAAAGTACAGATACTGTCAGGGCACTGGGGGCAGAAAGAAGGCTTCCTAAATTGAAAATAGTAAGCTAAGGGCGCTCTGAAGTACACAAAAAAAATACTACCAAAAGGAAGCTGAAGTGCTATAAGAGTGCTGTGGAGTACAAGAAAGGACTCAGAACGCATGGCTCTAGAGAGTAGAGACGTTATGAGGGGGCAGGGTAAGAAAAGAAGTCTCGGAGCCACAGCGGGTGCCTCAGGGTTCTGGGAGGGCATCTGGGCAAATTACAGATGAATGAGCTAGAGAAGCACCTAATGGTGATACCCTCGATAGCAGAGAGAAAAATAAAGGAGGGCTGCGTGGCAAAGAAAAACCAGAAGCTCTGACAGACCGAAAGAAATGGTGCTTAAGTGCTACGAGGTGCTGGAGTGATTGAGGAGGGTCTCAGGAAGTGTCTTGATGGTGAGGAGAAGGTGTTTGGGGGGGCTGAGGGACTAAAGAAGGCTTGGAGATGACGAGGAGGAACTCAGGTGATCCTCTGAGTAGAGTACAGATGGTCTCGGGTGGCAGGGGACCGAACGTGGGAATCCTAGGTAGTGTAAAAGAAAAAATGAGTGCTCTACAGCTCAAAGATGACCCCACCTAAAGAGCTACAAGATAGATGTGGAGCGCAGGGAAACCCTCGGGAGTCAGAGAGCCAGAAAAATGATTGGGATTAAATCCCAGCAGAGTAGACGTGTCATTGGAGGGCCGGGGAACTAATAGAGCCACGGCCTGAGGGAAGAGGGGACAGAAGGACTGGGTTGGGTCTTGAAGAATGGTCTGGGAACACCTGCCCGCTGGAGTCGCGAGGTTCAGACCATATCCCCTTGCTTTCCAAACTCCTCAGAAAGGAGTCTAGGTGGAACCGGTCTTAGCCTCTAACCGTAAATAAAGAGTCCAGACCCCAGGTTCTGTCACAAAGTTGGTTTAGTAGCAGCTCAAGCTGGGTGCCTCCAAAGAGGGACCCCGCGGGTTCTTTTCCTGTGCTTCTTAAAGCCTCACAGTCTATTGCATACGCTATTCATGCACATGTTCACATGACGAGCGTGGCTCTTAGAATCATAGGGTTGGAAGGGACCTCTGGAGATCATCTAGTCCAACCCCCCTGCCAGAGCACAGACACCTTAGAGCAGGTTGCACAGGAACACATCCAGGCGGGTTTTGAATGTCTCCAGAGATGGAGACTCCACCACTTCCCTGGGCAGCCTGTTCCAGTGCGCTACCACTCTCAAGGTAAAGAAGTTCCTCCTCATGTTTAGGTGGAACTTCCTATACTCAAGTTTGTGCCCGTTACCTCTTGTCCTGTCACTGGGCGCCACCGAAAAGAGCCTGTCCCCACCCATTAAGTATTTATAAGCGTGGATCAGGTCTCATCTTTGTCTCATCCGTCGATGCATCTCATCCATCTTCTCGATCTCATCCATCTTCTGCTGATTCTGGGCAGAATGGTCCCTTTCTTCATTTCAAAGAATTATAGTTTCCCCTTGACCATAACAGTCACTCACTTTATTTCTCCGGCACCACCAGCCCCGCACCCCAAACCCCCAAGGCCGAAGGCACCCCGCGGGGAGCCGGGCCCAGCCACCCCCGCTCCGAGCCTACAGTGCCCCCCCTCAGGCCCCCCGCTCCCCCAGCCTCCCTCAAGGCCCCCGCCCAGCGCCCCGCCCCATCATCCCTCCGGGTCCTCTACAGCCCCCCCGCCATGTTCCCTCGGGACCCCCTCAGGCCTTCCCGCATCGTTGCCCACCGCCCCCCGCTCACCTTGACGCGCTCTCAGCTGCCTCGCGACAGGCCCGCGGGCCGGGCCCGCTACAGCACCTGCCCGCCGGGCTGCGCTTTCCCCCCAGGACGCCCCGCTCCGATTCCGAACTGGGCGCCATTTTCCGCACGACCCCTGGGCTTCCGGAGCGTCCCGGCCCGCCCACGCCGCGCGCCCATTGGCCGCCGCTCGCACCCCTCCTTGAGAGCCCCTGCTCCATTGGCTCGGTGCTGCCGTCAATCCCCACCGCGCCCCACCCAGGCGAGGCGATCCGACCAATCGAAGCGCGACTCCCGCGCTGTGATTGGCCCGCCCTCCCGCCTATCCGCTCGGGAGCGGTTGCCACGGTGAAGAGGCAGCGGCAGCTGCGCGGGGCCGTTGCCGGGGCGACGGGCAGGTGCGGTCGCGCCTGCGCGGCGCGGAGTGTGTGTGTGGGGGGGGGGGGGGGGGGCGGATTTACCAAACCCCGGCCTTTTCTTCTTCAAAACTGGATGGATTTGCGTGCGACGGCACAAAATAAACCCGTTGCGCCTTCGTCCCCTCTTGCCTTCCGTCAGCTCTCGGGTAACGCCCGGGGGCTACCCGGAGCCGGTTCGCCTCCAGCGGGCCGGCAGCCTGCCGCAGGCAGCGGTTTGAAGCCCCCGCCCCGCCACCGCCGGGCGGCCAGCGGGCGGGAGACACCCCCGCGCGCGCCGAACGAGCCCGCTGGGCTCCCCGGTGGTCCTGGCCCTCCCCCGCCGCCGGGGCCGGTGCCCGGCAACGGCCCGTGCGGGGCCGGCGCTGCAGGGCGGGGCCGAGGCGGGCGGGGAGGCGTGGCCGAGACGAGGGAGGCGGGGCGGGAGAGGCCAGGGAGGAGGGGCCGGGTCGAGCGTGGAGGCGGGGCCGAGGAGGGACGGGAGGCGGGGCCGTGACGAGCGGAGGGGAGGGGCCGAGGAGGGCGGGAGGCGCGGCCGAGGCGGAGTAGGAGGCAGGGCCCACGAGAGCGCTGTACTGCGCGTGCGCGCCCGTCCGGCTGCAGTACCGGATTGCGGCCGCCAGGCGGCAGATGCGAGCGCAGACAATCGCGCTGTAGCACGCATGCGCGGACCCCGCCTGCAGTACCGGCGCTCGGTCGCGCCGTGGCAGCAGCGAGCGTGCAAAACCCCCGCTGGACTGCGCATCGGCGGCTCCCCGGGTGCAGGACCGGGTTTTGGTCGCCTGGTGGCAGCAGCGAGAGCAGTCAGAGGCGCGCCGTACGGCGCACGCGCACCTCCCCGCCGCAAGGGCGGGGGGAGGCGGGGCCGAGTACGGCTATGCAGAGCCTGGGAGGCGGGGCCTCGGAGAGGATGGAGGAGGAGCCGGGGTGAGAGGCGGGGCTCTCGCGGAGGGAGGCGGGGCCAGCCAAGCACGGGAGGCGCGGCAGCACAGCGGGGGCAGTGCCTATGGAAACAAGAGGCGGGGCGGGGGGGCGGGACTAAGGAGGGCTACAACCCCCCTGCGTGGGGGTGGGGGGGGGCCAGGACGGGGACGGACCTCCCCCAGGGGACCCGGCCGGGATAACCCCAGCGGGTGACTCACGGGGGGCACCCCACTCTGCGGAACTCACCCACCCTGGAACCGGCCCTGCCGCGGCCACCAAACTGCCACCACTGCACCCACCTTTTCCTCGCATCGGGGTGGGAGTGTCTTCACTTTTCCACAATGCTCAGGTTTGGGGCTTTTCAGCGCTTATCCACCACGCAGAAATTGGGGATTTTTGCTTCTGTGCGTGAAAAAGGGGTGGGGTTTTTTGCTTTCCAGCTGCACCAATACAGGTGCATGGGGCTTGCCCAGGAGCACCCAATTGGGAGATTTTTTTCTTCTTTTTTTTTTTTTTTTTTTTCTTTTTTTCCCAAAACAGAAAATTGGGTTTTTTCTCCCCAATGCAGACCCAGAAGCAGGGCTTCGGGGTATTTTTGTGCTGTGGTGGCAACTCCTGCTCTGTGTGCACGGCCCGGCAGGGGAAAGCAGCCCCAAATTGGGATGGGAAAAGGGGGAGAAGGGAAAGGGGCAGCTTTTAAAAGCACTTTTACGTCTTCAAAAAAAAAAAAAATGGGGAGGGGTGCAGGGCCGTGTGTTGAGGTTTTAAGTGCTTTCTATAAACAGGCTTTCCTTGCATTTCAAAAACCTTACAGAGAATAGACATTTCATCTATGTACCCATTTACACACACACATAGATATATTTAGGGTAAATATAAGCCTGAGGAATACCGGAAAACCTCGAGGAGCTGAAGGGGAGAGACCGAGCAGGTAAAGAAAAGGGGCGGGCAGCCCGGCAGAGAGAGGACGATAGAGCCAAAAATGGGCTCTGGGACACACCTTTTTATAGTCTAAAATCCTTTATGTAACAGAGTAGATCTAGGGGTTTATTTTGAACTCCTCCTACATGAAGAAATGAATATTCACTTATTAATAGAGACTAAAATGTGAGATTTTTCTTTATTTCAATGCCCCACACCCATATTTAGGGGTTGTAAAGTCTGCTAATCCTCCCCCCGCACGAATTTGCAGACAGTTTGGGGCTGTGATCCGCCTCTTTTCAGGCGACCCCCATGTGACCCCCCCCATCCCCCACTCACCTGCTCCTCCGCAGCATCACCGCCGCCACTCCCCCGGGGACCTTAGGCTGCCCCAAACGACATCACTACCCACCCCCCCACACACACACACACCCTTTTGATTCCCCCCTCAAAAAAGGGCACAGAGCCACCGAACCCAGGGCTGGCCCCATCCCCTCGGGGCGCTCAACCACCGGCAGGCAAACCTCGGCGGGGGAGTCTACTGAGCTGCGCCAGAACTGTACGGCGAGACACCTGAAACACAAAAAGGCCCAATTATATTTCAGCAGATTAACAAAGAGCACAGAAGAAAGCAGAGGAATTCCCTCACACCGAGGGACGGGACAGGACAGCAGCTGAGCTACAGAAGGACTCCAGGGAAACAGCTCAGCGCAAACTACAGCGCGGCCTTTCAAAGCCAGAGCGACTGGAACTCTTCCGGTCAGTATTAAGACTAAGTGGTGCCATTCTGAGCACAACAGTAAACCCTCGGGCTGGCCCTGGGAAACCCCTCCTCCCTTCCTTACGGCGCTGCCGCGGGGACCTCCACCTGCCAGGCTGCCGCACAGGGCTGGGCCGTGACCAGAATCGACGTGACGGACCCCCTCAAACAGCTACAGCCCTCGCACCGCCGCCGCCGCTACTGCTGCACACCTTGCTGGGTCAGTACAGCCAAAAGGGAAGGGTAAAACTCTGAAGAGTGCAATGAACAAGGAAGAACAAACATCAGTCCTTCACTCTATGCTGAAGAGGTGCACGTATGCTTAGAGATATCTCTCTCTCTCTCTCTCTCTCTGCAATAAAAATACTTATACGACAAGATTACTTGACTTTCCTTTGGCACTAAATGAACTTGCCCAGCTGTCAATCCATACCATTAAACTATCCATCCCCAAAATACACAGCTATAATTTGACTCGGGGAGGGGGGGGGGAGCCGGGGGGGGGTTGGGTGCTGCACAATTAGCAGGGACATCTGGCCGGCTGCCCTGCCCAGGAGAGATGCTACTGAACCGCCGGGGAAACGCGCCGCTGACAGCCAGACAGAAATCAAGAACTTCAGAGCGCTGCGTCTCAAGGTTGGCAATAAAGCCCCGCTCACATTCAGTTGCCTCTTTTTAAACGTATCCTTTGTTTAAACATTTGGTTTTAAACATTGCTTTTGCTAAACGTTTAAATGTAATTTAAAAAACGGCCCTGTTTTTAAAGCTTTAGAACAAATACCTCATTGCCAAAGTACACCGAATACATTGTATGCTACAGCCATTTGGCAGCTGCAGTTTAAACAACGCAAGTCCGTTTGTAAATTCTACAGTTTTAACCTTTTTTAAAGTTTAATTTAGGATAGAAAAATCAGCAAGATGAAAAATCCCCCATATGGTTTTACCGGGGGTGAGAGGGGGGAAATCAAATCCCCGCTCCCGCAATCCATAAGGCTACCAAAAAGGACCGGCAGATGGGCTGATGCTTTCAGCTTTGCTGAACGCGCAGAGGAACGTGTTTTGATGATATCTCGCCTGTTACGACTGAGAACCCAAAGACCGGCGATGCCACCAAATTCGGAAGACGGGCTGTGCTTGGGCTTTTGGAAGGAAGTGCACTTTGTTTAAAAAAAAAAAAAAAAAAAAAAAAAGAACAAGAGAGTGAGTGCAAAGTCTTGGTGCCGAAAAAGGACATTTGGGAAGCAGTAGCTCGCCAAAAGCACATCGGGACTCGCTGTCACCACTTACAAGGCTGTAACGCTTCTTGGCAAAGCCCGGAAAACACGCAGAAGTCACCCCTCTTTGTCCATGCCTCTTCTCTGACCTTGCCTGCTTTTTGTACAGAGGCTAGCATCTCAGTAAGGTTTTCCAGTACTACTAGAAGATACTTTAGAAACTTGTGGACTGAAGAAGCATAAAGCTTTTACCACGAAAACACCAGTGCACAGTGCCAGTTAACGGTAAGCACACAGAAAGAGATTATGCTTTCGGGAGGAGAAAATAAGCAGAGGGAAGCAAGCTTTGCATGGGCGCAACATGCTCCAGAACACACCTTATTTTTAGTATTCACGTTCAAATATTTCATCGAAAAACTACAGGGGGAAAGTCGGCACATCCTTCACGTTACCTTCAAAGTCCACACGACAAGGACCTTAGGAAAAAGGCAGACGCACACGGGAGACGTACCTCGTCCTCGCAGACCACTCTGGATCCTCTCCGTCTGTCCCGTACCGTCACGGCAGAAGAAAGGGCGACTGCGGAGAAAGGCTGGCCGTTGACAATCTGCCGAGAGAGGGAAAAACCCTTTAGCGTAAAGCTGGGGAGGAATCTCAAGCTGCCTTCTTCCCTGCAGGTTGGCCCAGACGACAGCTGAGCAGAGGAAAAAGTACTCGGCATCACCTCTGGGACGCTTCTTGGTGCGGGCCACTAGAGCTCTTGCATTTACCTTCCGTTGACTCACCGGCAGCTTCAGTTGCACTAGAGACACCTTCCCGGCTGCACGCAGGCGACAGACACGGACAGGTACGTTTTCTCAAGCCTATGTACAGCCAAGACTTCCTCACCCTAGGCGGCCCAAGGTGAAGATTTTTGTTAAAGGGTACAGCAACCCACCGTCCCGCTCTACCGCCTCCTTCCAAAAAAGCAATGATTTTCCCAGGCCCTTTCTCCAAACGGTCAAGAGCTTTTGAAACTGCCGTTGTGCCACCAAACCTGCTCAGGGGTCCTGCCAGCTTTTGACTGCCCTCGGCCTTACCGGGCACGCGCTCTCTGCCATCTCCCAAAAGCAGGAGTACGGCACGCGCCCAGACCCCAGCGCAACCCAGCCGGTGCCCACGCGCACCTCGCTCTTTGTACGAGGAGCCCCCGAGGATCCCCGCGAGCGCAGCCGCACACGCAGGATCAGCTTCACCTACTCCAATTTCAGGGGATGCCATTTCTGAAGCTTTAAACTGAAAACCGCCTCCTGACACTCGGCCACAGCAGAAGATATCCGTAACTAGAACTCCACAAACACACAGTAACACAAACTGCAAACCCGCAGCAGCAGCTTCAGAGATATTAAGAGCAGGCACAAGGGAGAAAAATAAAACAGCTTCATCTCGAGCGCACAGGAAAGCCGCAGACAGAGAAGAGGGTCTGCCTGTTTTCTGTCAGGGCTGAGAACGTTTTCTCCTTCCCTTCCGAAACCCCTCTGTTAGGTCTAAATATCTGTTACGGTTTGAGAGACCCGTAACAATTTACTGCCTTTTAGACAATCGTTCTATCACCCGACGACCCCTCCCCACCCGGGAAGGGGCATCGGGAAAAATTTGCAAATTTGCCTTTTCTGCCCGTTTGACGTGGAGTACCTGTAGCGCCCCTGAACTCGCAAACGTTTCTCCCCGCCCCCCCCCAGCCCCACGCCTGCCCTTACCTGAGCAGTCGGCGGAATCAACCCCAACCCATCAGGATTTTCTTCCCGGGACACACAAGGGGACACTGGGAAAAGAGGAGGCGAGAAATGACCCTGTTTGTCACAGCCAGCCAACGGGCACAAGCCGGGGGACCCCCACCCCACCTCTGCCCTCGGGAGCGGGGCCCAGACAGGTGCCTGGCAGGGATTTAACCCCCCCAGCAAGAGGCCGGGCTCCCCGTTGGCAGAAGAACCAGTTGCCGCCCCGCTGCCCCGAGGCCCCCGCTTATGACAGCCCGGCCTGCGTCCGGCCGCTCTTCAGCCGTGTGGGGAGCGCAGTCCGGCACGGGGGTGCTCCAGCCAACACACGCTCCGGCTAATGCGTGCTCCGGACAGAGGACGGACACCCCACCTCCTCCAGCTCCTGCTTGCCAGGCTCTGGCTAATTGAAGCCCCGGCTCTGCCCTGAAGCTCCAGCTGATTTCAGCTCCTCCTTATGAGCTCCCCCTATTTGCAACAGGCCGGGCTTTTGACCAGGTCGTCAACCAATCAGCATCCTGACTTGAGTGTTAGGCTTTACACGGTACAAATATCCGTACGTTTCTATGATTAACTACTTCATGACTGCGCTAAGCAATGTCCAAAGAAGCGCAGGATTCAAAGAGAAAAGGGCGTGCCGGGTCTGCAAAGCACCTTCCCACCCCCGCCCACCCCCCCCTACGAGACCCCCGCAGACACCGAGTTCAGCCTGCTGCACGCCGGCCTCCTGAGCTCGGGTTCCCACCCGAGTGGGGACCGGACCCCCACCTCCGGGGAGGGTCCGCGCACCTCGCCCATCCCGTGCTTTTCCCCGCAGCCCTCAACGCCCTCCCGCCCCCTGCAAAACCAGCCAAACTGGAATCCGCTCTTGGCCCCCAAACCGGCTCATTTAGTGCCCCTTTCTGAGCCCATAACCTCAGCTGCTGGGCCCGTTCTCAAGCCCCAAAAACGCAGGACTGGACCCCCGCTCCTCAGCCCAAACCCACACAACTCTCTCTGTTTCTGAGCCCAAAACCAGCCCCAGGAGCCTGCTTTCCAGCCCCCGGGGCAGAAGACCTGCTCTCCGTTTTGGGCCCCAAACCAGCTCACCCTCTCTGCTTCCTCACCCCCTCGGCAGCCCCCGCGAGCCATGCTGAGGGCCGGGCCGAGCGCAGCCACCCCACAGCTCGCCACCCCACAGCTCGCCACCCCACAGCTCGCCACCCCACAGCTCGCCACCCCACAGCTCGCCACCCCACAGCTCGCCACCCCACAGCTCGCCACCCCACAGCTCGCCACCCCCAGGGCCCGCAGACACTTTTGGGGAGCTCTGGGCAAGTGCGGAGGGCCCGACCCCTGCTGCGGGAAAGCGCCAGCACGGCTCGGGCGCCGCTTCGCTATCGCCCGTTCGGCCTTTATTTCTCCGGCACCACCAGCCCCGCACCCCGAACCCCCCAGGCCGAAGGCACCCCGCGGGGAGCCGGGCCCAGCCACCCCCGCTCCGAGCCTACAGTGCCCCCCCCCGCTCCCCCAGCCTCCCTCAAGGCCCCCGCCCAGCGCCCCGCCCCATCATCCCTCCGGGTCCTCTACAGCCCCCCCGCCATGTTCCCTCGGGACCCCCTCAGGCCTTCCCGCATCGTTGCCCACCGCCCCCCGCTCACCTTGACGCGCTCTCAGCTGCCTCGCGACAGGCCCGCGGGCCGGGCCCGCTACAGCACCTGCCCGCCGGGCTGCGCTTTCCCCCCAGGACGCCCCGCTCCGATTCCGAACTGGGCGCCATTTTCCGCACGACCCCTGGGCTTCCGGAGCGCCCCGGCCCGCCCACGCCGCGCGCCCATTGGCCGCCGCTCGCACCCCTCCTTGAGAGCCCCTGCTCCATTGGCTCGGTGCTGCCGTCAATCCCCACCGCGCCCCACCCAGGCGAGGCGATCCGACCAATCGAAGCGCGACTCCCGCGCTGTGATTGGCCCGCCCTCCCGCCTATCCGCTCGGGAGCGGTTGCCACGGTGAAGAGGCAGCGGCAGCTGCGCGGGGCCGTTGCCGGGGCGACGGGCAGGTGCGGTCGCGCCTGCGCGGCGCGGAGTGTGTGTGGGGGGGGGGGGGGCGGATTTACCAAACCCCGGCCTTTTCTTCTTCAAAACTGGATGGATTTGCGTGCGACGGCACAAAATAAACCCGTTGCGCCTTCGTCCCCTCTTGCCTTCCGTCAGCTCTCGGGTAACGCCCGGGGGCTACCCGGAGCCGGTTCGCCTCCAGCGGGCCGGCAGCCTGCCGCAGGCAGCGGTTTGAAGCCCCCGCCCCGCCACCGCCGGGCGGCCAGCGGGCGGGAGACACCCCCGCGCGCGCCGAACGAGCCCGCTGGGCTCCCCGGTGGTCCTGGCCCTCCCCCGCCGCCGGGGCCGGTGCCCGGCAACGGCCCGTGCGGGGCCGGCGCTGCAGGGCGGGGCCGAGGCGGGCGGGGAGGCGTGGCCGAGACGAGGGAGGCGGGGCGGGAGAGGCCAGGGAGGAGGGGCCGGGTCGAGCGTGGAGGCGGGGCCGAGGAGGGACGGGAGGCGGGGCCGTGACGAGCGGAGGGGAGGGGCCGAGGAGGGCGGGAGGCGCGGCCGAGGCGGAGTAGGAGGCAGGGCCCACGAGAGCGCTGTACTGCGCGTGCGCGGCCGTCCGGCTGCAGTACCGGATTGCGGCCGCCAGGCGGCAGATGCGAGCGCAGACAATCGCGCTGTAGCACGCATGCGCGGACCCCGCCTGCAGTACCGGCGCTCGGTCGCGCCGTGGCAGCAGCGAGCGTGCAAAACCCCCGCTGGACTGCGCATCGGCGGCTCCCCGGGTGCAGGACCGGGTTTTGGTCGCCTGGTGGCAGCAGCGAGAGCAGTCAGAGGCGCGCCGTACGGCGCACGCGCACCTCCCCGCCGCAAGGGCGGGGGGAGGCGGGGCCGAGTACGGCTATGCAGAGCCTGGGAGGCGGGGCCTCGGAGAGGATGGAGGAGGAGCCGGGGTGAGAGGCGGGGCTCTCGCGGAGGGAGGCGGGGCCAGCCAAGCACGGGAGGCGCGGCAGCACAGCGGGGGCAGTGCCTATGGAAACAAGAGGCGGGGCGGGGGGGGCGGGACTAAGGAGGGCTACAACGCCCCTGCGTGGGGGTGGGGGGGGGGCCAGGACGGGGACGGACCTCCCCCAGGGGACCCGGCCGGGATAACCCCAGCGGGTGACTCACGGGGGGCACCCCACTCTGCGGAACTCACCCACCCTGGAACCGGCCCTGCCGCGGCCACCAAACTGCCACCACTGCACCCACCTTTTCCTCGCATCGGGGTGGGAGTGTCTTCACTTTTCCACAATGCTCAGGTTTGGGGCTTTTCAGCGCTTATCCACCACGCAGAAATTGGGGATTTTTGCTTCTGTGCGTGAAAAAGGGGTGGGGTTTTTTGCTTTCCAGCTGCACCAATACAGGTGCATGGGGCTTGCCCAGGAGCACCCAATTGGGAGATTTTTTTCTTCTTTTTTTTTTTTTTTTTTTCTTTTTTTCCCAAAACAGAAAATTGGGTTTTTTCTCCCCAATGCAGACCCAGAAGCAGGGCTTCGGGGTATTTTTGTGCTGTGGTGGCAACTCCTGCTCTGTGTGCACGGCCCGGCAGGGGAAAGCAGCCCCAAATTGGGATGGGAAAAGGGGGAGAAGGGAAAGGGGCAGCTTTTAAAAGCACTTTTACGTCTTCAAAAAAAAAAAAAATGGGGAGGGGTGCAGGGCCGTGTGTTGAGGTTTTAAGTGCTTTCTATAAACAGGCTTTCCTTGCATTTCAAAAACCTTACAGAGAATAGACATTTCATCTATGTACCCATTTACACACACACATAGATATATTTAGGGTAAATATAAGCCTGAGGAATACCGGAAAACCTCGAGGAGCTGAAGGGGAGAGACCGAGCAGGTAAAGAAAAGGGGCGGGCAGCCCGGCAGAGAGAGGACGATAGAGCCAAAAATGGGCTCTGGGACACACCTTTTTATAGTCTAAAATCCTTTATGTAACAGAGTAGATCTAGGGGTTTATTTTGAACTCCTCCTACATGAAGAAATGAATATTCACTTATTAATAGAGACTAAAATGTGAGATTTTTCTTTATTTCAATGCCCCACACCCATATTTAGGGGTTGTAAAGTCTGCTAATCCTCCCCCCGCACGAATTTGCAGACAGTTTGGGGCTGTGATCCGCCTCTTTTCAGGCGACCCCCATGTGACCCCCCCCATCCCCCACTCACCTGCTCCTCCGCAGCATCACCGCCGCCACTCCCCCGGGGACCTTAGGCTGCCCCAAACGACATCACTACCCACCCACCCCCCCACACACACACCCTTTTGATTCCCCCCTCAAAAAAGGGCACAGAGCCACCGAACCCAGGGCTGGCCCCATCCCCTCGGGGCGCTCAACCACCGGCAGGCAAACCTCGGCGGGGGAGTCTACTGAGCTGCGCCAGAACTGTACGGCGAGACACCTGAAACACAAAAAGGCCCAATTATATTTCAGCAGATTAACAAAGAGCACAGAAGAAAGCAGAGGAATTCCCTCACACCGAGGGACGGGACAGGACAGCAGCTGAGCTACAGGAGGACTCCAGGGAAACAGCTCAGCGCAAACTACAGCGCGGCCTTTCAAAGCCAGAGCGACTGGAACTCTTCCGGTCAGTATTAAGACTAAGTGGTGCCATTCTGAGCACAACAGTAAACCCTCGGGCTGGCCCTGGGAAACCCCTCCTCCTTTCCTTACGGCGCTGCCGCGGGGACCTCCACCTGCCAGGCTGCTGCACAGGGCTGGGCCGTGACCAGAATCGACGTGACGGACCCCCTCAAACAGCTACAGCCCTCGCACCGCCGCCGCCGCTACTGCTGCACACCTTGCTGGGTCAGTACAGCCAAAAGGGAAGGGTAAAACTCTGAAGAGTGCAATGAACAAGGAAGAACAAACATCAGTCCTTCACTCTATGCTGAAGAGGTGCACGTATGCTTAGAGATATCTCTCTCTCTCTCTCTCTCTGCAATAAAAATACTTTTATACGACAAGATTACTTGACTTTCCTTTGGCACTAAATGAACTTGCCCAGCTGTCAATCCATACCATTAAACTATCCATCCCCAAAATACACAGCTATAATTTGACTCGGGGAGGGGGGGGGAGCCGGGGGGGAGGTTGGGTGCTGCACAATTAGCAGGGACATCTGGCCGGCTGCCCTGCCCAGGAGAGATGCTACTGAACCGCCGGGGAAACGCGCCGCTGACAGCCAGACAGAAATCAAGAACTTCAGAGCGCTGCGTCTCAAGGTTGGCAATAAAGCCCCGCTCACATTCAGTTGCCTCTTTTTAAACGTATCCTTTGTTTAAACATTTGGTTTTAAACATTGCTTTTGCTAAACGTTTAAATGTAATTTAAAAAACGGCCCTGTTTTTAAAGCTTTAGAACAAATACCTCATTGCCAAAGTACACCGAATACATTGTATGCTACAGCCATTTGGCAGCTGCAGTTTAAACAACGCAAGTCCGTTTGTAAATTCTACAGTTTTAACCTTTTTTAAAGTTTAATTTAGGATAGAAAAATCAGCAAGATGAAAAATCCCCCATATGGTTTTACCGGGGGTGAGAGGGGGGAAATCAAATCCCCGCTCCCGCAATCCATAAGGCTACCAAAAAGGACCGGCAGATGGGCTGATGCTTTCAGCTTTGCTGAACGCGCAGAGGAACGTGTTTTGATGATATCTCGCCTGTTACGACTGAGAACCCAAAGACCGGCGATGCCACCAAATTCGGAAGACGGGCTGTGCTTGGGCTTTTGGAAGGAAGTGCACTTTGTTTAAAAAAAAAAAAAAAAAAAAAAGAACAAGAGAGTGAGTGCAAAGTCTTGGTGCCGAAAAAGGACATTTGGGAAGCAGTAGCTCGCCAAAAGCACATCGGGACTCGCTGTCACCACTTACAAGGCTGTAACGCTTCTTGGCAAAGCCCGGAAAACACGCAGAAGTCACCCCTCTTTGTCCATGCCTCTTCTCTGACCTTGCCTGCTTTTTGTACAGAGGCTAGCATCTCAGTAAGGTTTTCCAGTACTACTAGAAGATACTTTAGAAACTTGTGGACTGAAGAAGCATAAAGCTTTTACCACGAAAACACCAGTGCACAGTGCCAGTTAACGGTAAGCACACAGAAAGAGATTATGCTTTCGGGAGGAGAAAATAAGCAGAGGGAAGCAAGCTTTGCATGGGCGCAACATGCTCCAGAACACACCTTATTTTCAGTATTCACGTTCAAATATTTCATCGAAAAACTACAGGGGGAAAGTCGGCACATCCTTCACGTTACCTTCAAAGTCCACACGACAAGGACCTTAGGAAAAAGGCAGACGCACACGGGAGACGTACCTCGTCCTCGCAGACCACTCTGGATCCTCTCCGTCTGTCCCGTACCGTCACGGCAGAAGAAAGGGCGACTGCGGAGAAAGGCTGGCCATTGACAATCTGCCGAGAGAGGGAAAAACCCTTTAGCGTAAAGCTGGGGAGGAATCTCAAGCTGCCTTCTTCCCTGCAGGTTGGCCCAGACGACAGCTGAGCAGAGGAAAAAGTACTCGGCATCACCTCTGGGACGCTTCTTGGTGCGGGCCACTAGAGCTCTTGCATTTACCTTCCGTTGACTCACCGGCAGCTTCAGTTGCACTAGAGACACCTTCCCGGCTGCACGCAGGCGACAGACACGGACAGGTACGTTTTCTCAAGCCTATGTACAGCCAAGACTTCCTCACCCTAGGCGGCCCAAGGTGAAGATTTTTGTTAAAGGGTACAGCAACCCACCGTCCCGCTCTACCGCCTCCTTCCAAAAAAGCAATGATTTTCCCAGGCCCTTTCTCCAAACGGTCAAGAGCTTTTGAAACTGCCGTTGCGCCACCAAACCTGCTCAGGGGTCCTGCCAGCTTTTGACTGCCCTCGGCCTTACCGGGCACGCGCTCTCTGCCATCTCCCAAAAGCAGGAGTACGGCACGCGCCCAGACCCCAGCGCAACCCAGCCGGTGCCCACGCACACCTCGCTCTTTGTACGAGGAGCCCCCGAGGATCCCCGCGAGCGCAGCCGCACACGCAGGATCAGCTTCACCTACTCCAATTTCAGGGGATGCCATTTCTGAAGCTTTAAACTGAAAACCGCCTCCTGACACTCGGCCACAGCAGAAGATATCCGTAACTAGAACTCCACAAACACACAGTAACACAAACTGCAAACCCGCAGCAGCAGCTTCAGAGATATTAAGAGCAGGCACAAGGGAGAAAAATAAAACAGCTTCATCTCGAGCGCACAGGAAAGCCGCAGACAGAGAAGAGGGTCTGCCTGTTTTCTGTCAGGGCTGAGAACGTTTTCTCCTTCCCTTCCGAAACCCCTCTGTTAGGTCTAAATATCTGTTACGGTTTGAGAGACCCGTAACAATTTACTGCCTTTTAGACAATCGTTCTATCACCCGACGACCCCTCCCCACCCGGGAAGGGGCATCGGGAAAAATTTGCAAATTTGCCTTTTCTGCCCGTTTGACGTGGAGTACCTGTAGCGCCCCTGAACTCGCAAACGTTTCTCCCCGCCCCCCCCCAGCCCCACGCCTGCCCTTACCTGAGCAGTCGGCGGAATCAACCCCAACCCATCAGGATTTTCTTCCCGGGACACACAAGGGGACACTGGGAAAAGAGGAGGCGAGAAATGACCCTGTTTGTCACAGCCAGCCAACGGGCACAAGCCGGGGGACCCCCACCCCACCTCTGCCCTCGGGAGCGGGGCCCAGACAGGTGCCTGGCAGGGATTTAACCCCCCCAGCAAGAGGCCGGGCTCCCCGTTGGCAGAAGAACCAGTTGCCGCCCCGCTGCCCCGAGGCCCCCGCTTATGACAGCCCGGCCTGCGTCCGGCCGCTCTTCAGCCGTGTGGGGAGCGCAGTCCGGCACGGGGGTGCTCCAGCCAACACACGCTCCGGCTAATGCGTGCTCCGGACAGAGGACGGACACCCCACCTCCTCCAGCTCCTGCTTGCCAGGCTCTGGCTAATTGAAGCCCCGGCTCTGCCCTGAAGCTCCAGCTGATTTCAGCTCCTCCTTATGAGCTCCCCCTATTTGCAACAGGCCGGGCTTTTGACCAGGTCGTCAACCAATCAGCATCCTGACTTGAGTGTTAGGCTTTACACGGTACAAATATCCGTACGTTTCTATGATTAACTACTTCATGACTGCGCTAAGCAATGTCCAAAGAAGCGCAGGATTCAAAGAGAAAAGGGCGTGCCGGGTCTGCAAAGCACCTTCCCACCCCCGCCCACCCCCCCCTACGAGACCCCCGCAGACACCGAGTTCAGCCTGCTGCACGCCGGCCTCCTGAGCTCGGGTTCCCACCCGAGTGGGGACCGGACCCCCACCTCCGGGGAGGGTCCGCGCACCTCGCCCATCCCGTGCTTTTCCCCGCAGCCCTCAACGCCCTCCCGCCCCCTGCAAAACCAGCCAAACTGGAATCCGCTCTTGGCCCCCAAACCGGCTCATTTAGTGCCCCTTTCTGAGCCCATAACCTCAGCTGCTGGGCCCGTTCTCAAGCCCCAAAAACGCAGGACTGGACCCCCGCTCCTCAGCCCAAACCCACACAACTCTCTCTGTTTCTGAGCCCAAAACCAGCCCCAGGAGCCTGCTTTCCAGCCCCCGGGGCAGAAGACCTGCTCTCCGTTTTGGGCCCCAAACCAGCTCACCCTCTCTGCTTCCTCACCCCCTCGGCAGCCCCCGCGAGCCATGCTGAGGGCCGGGCCGAGCGCAGCCACCCCACAGCTCGCCACCCCACAGCTCGCCACCCCACAGCTCGCCACCCCACAGCTCGCCACCCCACAGCTCGCCACCCCACAGCTCGCCACCCCACAGCTCGCCACCCCCAGGGCCCGCAGACACTTTTGGGGAGCTCTGGGCAAGTGCGGAGGGCCCGACCCCTGCTGCGGGAAAGCGCCAGCACGGCTCGGGCGCCGCTTCGCTATCGCCCGTTCGGCCTTTATTTCTCCGGCACCACCAGCCCCGCACCCCGAACCCCCCAGGCCGAAGGCACCCCGCGGGGAGCCGGGCCCAGCCACCCCCGCTCCGAGCCTACAGTGCCCCCCCTCAGGCCCCCCGCTCCCCCAGCCTCCCTCAAGGCCCCCGCCCAGCGCCCCGCCCCATCATCCCTCCGGGTCCTCTACAGCCCCCCCGCCATGTTCCCTCGGGACCCCCTCAGGCCTTCCCGCATCGTTGCCCACCGCCCCCCGCTCACCTTGACGCGCTCTCAGCTGCCTCGCGACAGGCCCGCGGGCCGGGCCCGCTACAGCACCTGCCCGCCGGGCTGCGCTTTCCCCCCAGGACGCCCCGCTCCGATTCCGAACTGGGCGCCATTTTCCGCACGACCCCTGGGCTTCCGGAGCGTCCCGGCCCGCCCACGCCGCGCGCCCATTGGCCGCCGCTCGCACCCCTCCTTGAGAGCCCCTGCTCCATTGGCTCGGTGCTGCCGTCAATCCCCACCGCGCCCCACCCAGGCGAGGCGATCCGACCAATCGAAGCGCGACTCCCGCGCTGTGATTGGCCCGCCCTCCCGCCTATCCGCTCGGGAGCGGTTGCCACGGTGAAGAGGCAGCGGCAGCTGCGCGGGGCCGTTGCCGGGGCGACGGGCAGGTGCGGTCGCGCCTGCGCGGCGCGGAGTGTGTGTGGGGGGGGGGGGGGGCGGATTTACCAAACCCCGGCCTTTTCTTCTTCAAAACTGGATGGATTTGCGTGCGACGGCACAAAATAAACCCGTTGCGCCTTCGTCCCCTCTTGCCTTCCGTCAGCTCTCGGGTAACGCCCGGGGGCTACCCGGAGCCGGTTCGCCTCCAGCGGGCCGGCAGCCTGCCGCAGGCAGCGGTTTGAAGCCCCCGCCCCGCCACCGCCGGGCGGCCAGCGGGCGGGAGACACCCCCGCGCGCGCCGAACGAGCCCGCTGGGCTCCCCGGTGGTCCTGGCCCTCCCCCGCCGCCGGGGCCGGTGCCCGGCAACGGCCCGTGCGGGGCCGGCGCTGCAGGGCGGGGCCGAGGCGGGCGGGGAGGCGTGGCCGAGACGAGGGAGGCGGGGCGGGAGAGGCCAGGGAGGAGGGGCCGGGTCGAGCGTGGAGGCGGGGCCGAGGAGGGACGGGAGGCGGGGCCGTGACGAGCGGAGGGGAGGGGCCGAGGAGGGCGGGAGGCGCGGCCGAGGCGGAGTAGGAGGCAGGGCCCACGAGAGCGCTGTACTGCGCGTGCGCGGCCGTCCGGCTGCAGTACCGGATTGCGGCCGCCAGGCGGCAGATGCGAGCGCAGACAATCGCGCTGTAGCACGCATGCGCGGACCCCGCCTGCAGTACCGGCGCTCGGTCGCGCCGTGGCAGCAGCGAGCGTGCAAAACCCCCGCTGGACTGCGCATCGGCGGCTCCCCGGGTGCAGGACCGGGTTTTGGTCGCCTGGTGGCAGCAGCGAGAGCAGTCAGAGGCGCGCCGTACGGCGCACGCGCACCTCCCCGCCGCAAGGGCGGGGGGAGGCGGGGCCGAGTACGGCTATGCAGAGCCTGGGAGGCGGGGCCTCGGAGAGGATGGAGGAGGAGCCGGGGTGAGAGGCGGGGCTCTCGCGGAGGGAGGCGGGGCCAGCCAAGCACGGGAGGCGCGGCAGCACAGCGGGGGCAGTGCCTATGGAAACAAGAGGCGGGGCGGGGGGGGCGGGACTAAGGAGGGCTACAACGCCCCTGCGTGGGGGTGGGGGGGGGGCCAGGACGGGGACGGACCTCCCCCAGGGGACCCGGCCGGGATAACCCCAGCGGGTGACTCACGGGGGGCACCCCACTCTGCGGAACTCACCCACCCTGGAACCGGCCCTGCCGCGGCCACCAAACTGCCACCACTGCACCCACCTTTTCCTCGCATCGGGGTGGGAGTGTCTTCACTTTTCCACAATGCTCAGGTTTGGGGCTTTTCAGCGCTTATCCACCACGCAGAAATTGGGGATTTTTGCTTCTGTGCGTGAAAAAGGGGTGGGGTTTTTTGCTTTCCAGCTGCACCAATACAGGTGCATGGGGCTTGCCCAGGAGCACCCAATTGGGAGATTTTTTTCTTCTTTTTTTTTTTTTTTTTTTTTCTTTTTTTCCCAAAACAGAAAATTGGGTTTTTTCTCCCCAATGCAGACCCAGAAGCAGGGCTTCGGGGTATTTTTGTGCTGTGGTGGCAACTCCTGCTCTGTGTGCACGGCCCGGCAGGGGAAAGCAGCCCCAAATTGGGATGGGAAAAGGGGGAGAAGGGAAAGGGGCAGCTTTTAAAAGCACTTTTACGTCTTCAAAAAAAAAAAAAATGGGGAGGGGTGCAGGGCCGTGTGTTGAGGTTTTAAGTGCTTTCTATAAACAGGCTTTCCTTGCATTTCAAAAACCTTACAGAGAATAGACATTTCATCTATGTACCCATTTACACACAGACATAGATATATTTAGGGTAAATATAAGCCTGAGGAATACCGGAAAACCTCGAGGAGCTGAAGGGGAGAGACCGAGCAGGTAAAGAAAAGGGGCGGGCAGCCCGGCAGAGAGAGGACGATAGAGCCAAAAATGGGCTCTGGGACACACCTTTTTATAGTCTAAAATCCTTTATGTAACAGAGTAGATCTAGGGGTTTATTTTGAACTCCTCCTACATGAAGAAATGAATATTCACTTATTAATAGAGACTAAAATGTGAGATTTTTCTTTATTTCAATGCCCCACACCCATATTTAGGGGTTGTAAAGTCTGCTAATCCTCCCCCCGCACGAATTTGCAGACAGTTTGGGGCTGTGATCCGCCTCTTTTCAGGCGACCCCCATGTGACCCCCCCCATCCCCCACTCACCTGCTCCTCCACAGCATCACCGCCGCCACTCCCCCGGGGACCTTAGGCTGCCCCAAACGACATCACTACCCACCCACCCCCCCACACACACACCCTTTTGATTCCCCCCTCAAAAAAGGGCACAGAGCCACCGAACCCAGGGCTGGCCCCATCCCCTCGGGGCGCTCAACCACCGGCAGGCAAACCTCGGCGGGGGAGTCTACTGAGCTGCGCCAGAACTGTACGGCGAGACACCTGAAACACAAAAAGGCCCAATTATATTTCAGCAGATTAACAAAGAGCACAGAAGAAAGCAGAGGAATTCCCTCACACCGAGGGACGGGACAGGACAGCAGCTGAGCTACAGGAGGACTCCAGGGAAACAGCTCAGCGCAAACTACAGCGCGGCCTTTCAAAGCCAGAGCGACTGGAACTCTTCCGGTCAGTATTAAGACTAAGTGGTGCCATTCTGAGCACAACAGTAAACCCTCGGGCTGGCCCTGGGAAACCCCTCCTCCCTTCCTTACGGCGCTGCCGCGGGGACCTCCACCTGCCAGGCTGCTGCACAGGGCTGGGCCTGTGCAGGGCTGGGCCTGTGCTGGGCTTTCTATAAACACGCAGAAGTCACCCCTCTTTGTCCATGCCTCTTCTCTGACCTTGCCTGCTTTTTGTACAGAGGCTAGCATCTCAGTAAGGTTTTCCAGTACTACTAGAAGATACTTTAGAAACTTGTGGACTGAAGAAGCATAAAGCTTTTACCACGAAAACACCAGTGCACAGTGCCAGTTAACGGTAAGCACACAGAAAGAGATTATGCTTTCGGGAGGAGAAAATAAGCAGAGGGAAGCAAGCTTTGCATGGGCGCAACATGCTCCAGAACACACCTTATTTTCAGTATTCACGTTCAAATATTTCATCGAAAAACTACAGGGGGAAAGTCGGCACATCCTTCACGTTACCTTCAAAGTCCACACGACAAGGACCTTAGGAAAAAGGCAGACGCACACGGGAGACGTACCTCGTCCTCGCAGACCACTCTGGATCCTCTCCGTCTGTCCCGTACCGTCACGGCAGAAGAAAGGGCGACTGCGGAGAAAGGCTGGCCATTGACAATCTGCCGAGAGAGGGAAAAACCCTTTAGCGTAAAGCTGGGGAGGAATCTCAAGCTGCCTTCTTCCCTGCAGGTTGGCCCAGACGACAGCTGAGCAGAGGAAAAAGTACTCGGCATCACCTCTGGGACGCTTCTTGGTGCGGGCCACTAGAGCTCTTGCATTTACCTTCCGTTGACTCACCGGCAGCTTCAGTTGCACTAGAGACACCTTCCCGGCTGCACGCAGGCGACAGACACGGACAGGTACGTTTTCTCAAGCCTATGTACAGCCAAGACTTCCTCACCCTAGGCGGCCCAAGGTGAAGATTTTTGTTAAAGGGTACAGCAACCCACCGTCCCGCTCTACCGCCTCCTTCCAAAAAAGCAATGATTTTCCCAGGCCCTTTCTCCAAACGGTCAAGAGCTTTTGAAACTGCCGTTGCGCCACCAAACCTGCTCAGGGGTCCTGCCAGCTTTTGACTGCCCTCGGCCTTACCGGGCACGCGCTCTCTGCCATCTCCCAAAAGCAGGAGTACGGCACGCGCCCAGACCCCAGCGCAACCCAGCCGGTGCCCACGCACACCTCGCTCTTTGTACGAGGAGCCCCCGAGGATCCCCGCGAGCGCAGCCGCACACGCAGGATCAGCTTCACCTACTCCAATTTCAGGGGATGCCATTTCTGAAGCTTTAAACTGAAAACCGCCTCCTGACACTCGGCCACAGCAGAAGATATCCGTAACTAGAACTCCACAAACACACAGTAACACAAACTGCAAACCCGCAGCAGCAGCTTCAGAGATATTAAGAGCAGGCACAAGGGAGAAAAATAAAACAGCTTCATCTCGAGCGCACAGGAAAGCCGCAGACAGAGAAGAGGGTCTGCCTGTTTTCTGTCAGGGCTGAGAACGTTTTCTCCTTCCCTTCCGAAACCCCTCTGTTAGGTCTAAATATCTGTTACGGTTTGAGAGACCCGTAACAATTTACTGCCTTTTAGACAATCGTTCTATCACCCGACGACCCCTCCCCACCCGGGAAGGGGCATCGGGAAAAATTTGCAAATTTGCCTTTTCTGCCCGTTTGACGTGGAGTACCTGTAGCGCCCCTGAACTCGCAAACGTTTCTCCCCGCCCCCCCCCAGCCCCACGCCTGCCCTTACCTGAGCAGTCGGCGGAATCAACCCCAACCCATCAGGATTTTCTTCCCGGGACACACAAGGGGACACTGGGAAAAGAGGAGGCGAGAAATGACCCTGTTTGTCACAGCCAGCCAACGGGCACAAGCCGGGGGACCCCCACCCCACCTCTGCCCTCGGGAGCGGGGCCCAGACAGGTGCCTGGCAGGGATTTAACCCCCCCAGCAAGAGGCCGGGCTCCCCGTTGGCAGAAGAACCAGTTGCCGCCCCGCTGCCCCGAGGCCCCCGCTTATGACAGCCCGGCCTGCGTCCGGCCGCTCTTCAGCCGTGTGGGGAGCGCAGTCCGGCACGGGGGTGCTCCAGCCAACACACGCTCCGGCTAATGCGTGCTCCGGACAGAGGACGGACACCCCACCTCCTCCAGCTCCTGCTTGCCAGGCTCTGGCTAATTGAAGCCCCGGCTCTGCCCTGAAGCTCCAGCTGATTTCAGCTCCTCCTTATGAGCTCCCCCTATTTGCAACAGGCCGGGCTTTTGACCAGGTCGTCAACCAATCAGCATCCTGACTTGAGTGTTAGGCTTTACACGGTACAAATATCCGTACGTTTCTATGATTAACTACTTCATGACTGCGCTAAGCAATGTCCAAAGAAGCGCAGGATTCAAAGAGAAAAGGGCGTGCCGGGTCTGCAAAGCACCTTCCCACCCCCGCCCACCCCCCCCTACGAGACCCCCGCAGACACCGAGTTCAGCCTGCTGCACGCCGGCCTCCTGAGCTCGGGTTCCCACCCGAGTGGGGACCGGACCCCCACCTCCGGGGAGGGTCCGCGCACCTCGCCCATCCCGTGCTTTTCCCCGCAGCCCTCAACGCCCTCCCGCCCCCTGCAAAACCAGCCAAACTGGAATCCGCTCTTGGCCCCCAAACCGGCTCATTTAGTGCCCCTTTCTGAGCCCATAACCTCAGCTGCTGGGCCCGTTCTCAAGCCCCAAAAACGCAGGACTGGACCCCCGCTCCTCAGCCCAAACCCACACAACTCTCTCTGTTTCTGAGCCCAAAACCAGCCCCAGGAGCCTGCTTTCCAGCCCCCGGGGCAGAAGACCTGCTCTCCGTTTTGGGCCCCAAACCAGCTCACCCTCTCTGCTTCCTCACCCCCTCGGCAGCCCCCGCGAGCCATGCTGAGGGCCGGGCCGAGCGCAGCCACCCCACAGCTCGCCACCCCACAGCTCGCCACCCCACAGCTCGCCACCCCACAGCTCGCCACCCCACAGCTCGCCACCCCACAGCTCGCCACCCCACAGCTCGCCACCCCACAGCTCGCCACCCCACAGCTCGCCACCCCACAGCTCGCCACCCCACAGCTCGCCACCCCACAGCTCGCCACCCCACAGCTCGCCACCCCACAGCTCGCCACCCCACAGCTCGCCAGCCCCAGGGCCCGCAGACACTTTTGGGGAGCTCTGGGCAAGTGCGGAGGGCCCGACCCCTGCTGCGGGAAAGCGCCAGCACGGCTCGGGCGCCGCTTCGCTATCGCCCGTTCGGCCTTTATTTCTCCGGCACCACCAGCCCCGCACCCCGAACCCCCCAGGCCGAAGGCACCCCGCGGGGAGCCGGGCCCAGCCACCCCCGCTCCGAGCCTACAGTGCCCCCCCTCAGGCCCCCCGCTCCCCCAGCCTCCCTCAAGGCCCCCGCCCAGCGCCCCGCCCCATCATCCCTCCGGGTCCTCTACAGCCCCCCCGCCATGTTCCCTCGGGACCCCCTCAGGCCTTCCCGCATCGTTGCCCACCGCCCCCCGCTCACCTTGACGCGCTCTCAGCTGCCTCGCGACAGGCCCGCGGGCCGGGCCCGCTACAGCACCTGCCCGCCGGGCTGCGCTTTCCCCCCAGGACGCCCCGCTCCGATTCCGAACTGGGCGCCATTTTCCGCACGACCCCTGGGCTTCCGGAGCGTCCCGGCCCGCCCACGCCGCGCGCCCATTGGCCGCCGCTCGCACCCCTCCTTGAAAGCCCCTGCTCCATTGGCTCGGTGCTGCCGTCAATCCCCACCGCGCCCCACCCAGGCGAGGCGATCCGACCAATCGAAGCGCGACTCCCGCGCTGTGATTGGCCCGCCCTCCCGCCTATCCGCTCGGGAGCGGTTGCCACGGTGAAGAGGCAGCGGCAGCTGCGCGGGGCCGTTGCCGGGGCGACGGGCAGGTGCGGTCGCGCCTGCGCGGCGCGGAGTGTGTGTGGGGGGGGGGGGCGGATTTACCAAACCCCGGCCTTTTCTTCTTCAAAACTGGATGGATTTGCGTGCGACGGCACAAAATAAACCCGTTGCGCCTTCGTCCCCTCTTGCCTTCCGTCAGCTCTCGGGTAACGCCCGGGGGCTACCCGGAGCCGGTTCGCCTCCAGCGGGCCGGCAGCCTGCCGCAGGCAGCGGTTTGAAGCCCCCGCCCCGCCACCGCCGGGCGGCCAGCGGGCGGGAGACACCCCCGCGCGCGCCGAACGAGCCCGCTGGGCTCCCCGGTGGTCCTGGCCCTCCCCCGCCGCCGGGGCCGGTGCCCGGCAACGGCCCGTGCGGGGCCGGCGCTGCAGGGCGGGGCCGAGGCGGGCGGGGAGGCGTGGCCGAGACGAGGGAGGCGGGGCGGGAGAGGCCAGGGAGGAGGGGCCGGGTCGAGCGTGGAGGCGGGGCCGAGGAGGGACGGGAGGCGGGGCCGTGACGAGCGGAGGGGAGGGGCCGAGGAGGGCGGGAGGCGCGGCCGAGGCGGAGTAGGAGGCAGGGCCCACGAGAGCGCTGTACTGCGCGTGCGCGGCCGTCCGGCTGCAGTACCGGATTGCGGCCGCCAGGCGGCAGATGCGAGCGCAGACAATCGCGCTGTAGCACGCATGCGCGGACCCCGCCTGCAGTACCGGCGCTCGGTCGCGCCGTGGCAGCAGCGAGCGTGCAAAACCCCCGCTGGACTGCGCATCGGCGGCTCCCCGGGTGCAGGACCGGGTTTTGGTCGCCTGGTGGCAGCAGCGAGAGCAGTCAGAGGCGCGCCGTACGGCGCACGCGCACCTCCCCGCCGCAAGGGCGGGGGGAGGCGGGGCCGAGTACGGCTATGCAGAGCCTGGGAGGCGGGGCCTCGGAGAGGATGGAGGAGGAGCCGGGGTGAGAGGCGGGGCTCTCGCGGAGGGAGGCGGGGCCAGCCAAGCACGGGAGGCGCGGCAGCACAGCGGGGGCAGTGCCTATGGAAACAAGAGGCGGGGCGGGGGGGGCGGGACTAAGGAGGGCTACAACGCCCCTGCGTGGGGGTGGGGGGGGGGCCAGGACGGGGACGGACCTCCCCCAGGGGACCCGGCCGGGATAACCCCAGCGGGTGACTCACGGGGGGCACCCCACTCTGCGGAACTCACCCACCCTGGAACCGGCCCTGCCGCGGCCACCAAACTGCCACCACTGCACCCACCTTTTCCTCGCATCGGGGTGGGAGTGTCTTCACTTTTCCACAATGCTCAGGTTTGGGGCTTTTCAGCGCTTATCCACCACGCAGAAATTGGGGATTTTTGCTTCTGTGCGTGAAAAAGGGGTGGGGTTTTTTGCTTTCCAGCTGCACCAATACAGGTGCATGGGGCTTGCCCAGGAGCACCCAATTGGGAGATTTTTTTCTTCTTTTTTTTTTTTTTTTTTTTTCTTTTTTTCCCAAAACAGAAAATTGGGTTTTTTCTCCCCAATGCAGACCCAGAAGCAGGGCTTCGGGGTATTTTTGTGCTGTGGTGGCAACTCCTGCTCTGTGTGCACGGCCCGGCAGGGGAAAGCAGCCCCAAATTGGGATGGGAAAAGGGGGAGAAGGGAAAGGGGCAGCTTTTAAAAGCACTTTTACGTCTTCAAAAAAAAAAAAAATGGGGAGGGGTGCAGGGCCGTGTGTTGAGGTTTTAAGTGCTTTCTATAAACAGGCTTTCCTTGCATTTCAAAAACCTTACAGAGAATAGACATTTCATCTATGTACCCATTTACACACAGACATAGATATATTTAGGGTAAATATAAGCCTGAGGAATACCGGAAAACCTCGAGGAGCTGAAGGGGAGAGACCGAGCAGGTAAAGAAAAGGGGCGGGCAGCCCGGCAGAGAGAGGACGATAGAGCCAAAAATGGGCTCTGGGACACACCTTTTTATAGTCTAAAATCCTTTATGTAACAGAGTAGATCTAGGGGTTTATTTTGAACTCCTCCTACATGAAGAAATGAATATTCACTTATTAATAGAGACTAAAATGTGAGATTTTTCTTTATTTCAATGCCCCACACCCATATTTAGGGGTTGTAAAGTCTGCTAATCCTCCCCCCGCACGAATTTGCAGACAGTTTGGGGCTGTGATCCGCCTCTTTTCAGGCGACCCCCATGTGACCCCCCCCATCCCCCACTCACCTGCTCCTCCGCAGCATCACCGCCGCCACTCCCCCGGGGACCTTAGGCTGCCCCAAACGACATCACTACCCACCCACCCCCCCACACACACACCCTTTTGATTCCCCCCTCAAAAAAGGGCACAGAGCCACCGAACCCAGGGCTGGCCCCATCCCCTCGGGGCGCTCAACCACCGGCAGGCAAACCTCGGCGGGGGAGTCTACTGAGCTGCGCCAGAACTGTACGGCGAGACACCTGAAACACAAAAAGGCCCAATTATATTTCAGCAGATTAACAAAGAGCACAGAAGAAAGCAGAGGAATTCCCTCACACCGAGGGACGGGACAGGACAGCAGCTGAGCTACAGGAGGACTCCAGGGAAACAGCTCAGCGCAAACTACAGCGCGGCCTTTCAAAGCCAGAGCGACTGGAACTCTTCCGGTCAGTATTAAGACTAAGTGGTGCCATTCTGAGCACAACAGTAAACCCTCGGGCTGGCCCTGGGAAACCCCTCCTCCTTTCCTTACGGCGCTGCCGCGGGGACCTCCACCTGCCAGGCTGCTGCACAGGGCTGGGCCGTGACCAGAATCGACGTGACGGACCCCCTCAAACAGCTACAGCCCTCGCACCGCCGCCGCCGCTACTGCTGCACACCTTGCTGGGTCAGTACAGCCAAAAGGGAAGGGTAAAACTCTGAAGAGTGCAATGAACAAGGAAGAACAAACATCAGTCCTTCACTCTATGCTGAAGAGGTGCACGTATGCTTAGAGATATCTCTCTCTCTCTCTCTCTCTGCAATAAAAATACTTTTATACGACAAGATTACTTGACTTTCCTTTGGCACTAAATGAACTTGCCCAGCTGTCAATCCATACCATTAAACTATCCATCCCCAAAATACACAGCTATAATTTGACTCGGGGAGGGGGGGGGAGCCGGGGGGGAGGTTGGGTGCTGCACAATTAGCAGGGACATCTGGCCGGCTGCCCTGCCCAGGAGAGATGCTACTGAACCGCCGGGGAAACGCGCCGCTGACAGCCAGACAGAAATCAAGAACTTCAGAGCGCTGCGTCTCAAGGTTGGCAATAAAGCCCCGCTCACATTCAGTTGCCTCTTTTTAAACGTATCCTTTGTTTAAACATTTGGTTTTAAACATTGCTTTTGCTAAACGTTTAAATGTAATTTAAAAAACGGCCCTGTTTTTAAAGCTTTAGAACAAATACCTCATTGCCAAAGTACACCGAATACATTGTATGCTACAGCCATTTGGCAGCTGCAGTTTAAACAACGCAAGTCCGTTTGTAAATTCTACAGTTTTAACCTTTTTTAAAGTTTAATTTAGGATAGAAAAATCAGCAAGATGAAAAATCCCCCATATGGTTTTACCGGGGGTGAGAGGGGGGAAATCAAATCCCCGCTCCCGCAATCCATAAGGCTACCAAAAAGGACCGGCAGATGGGCTGATGCTTTCAGCTTTGCTGAACGCGCAGAGGAACGTGTTTTGATGATATCTCGCCTGTTACGACTGAGAACCCAAAGACCGGCGATGCCACCAAATTCGGAAGACGGGCTGTGCTTGGGCTTTTGGAAGGAAGTGCACTTTGTTTAAAAAAAAAAAAAAAAAAAAAAGAACAAGAGAGTGAGTGCAAAGTCTTGGTGCCGAAAAAGGACATTTGGGAAGCAGTAGCTCGCCAAAAGCACATCGGGACTCGCTGTCACCACTTACAAGGCTGTAACGCTTCTTGGCAAAGCCCGGAAAACACGCAGAAGTCACCCCTCTTTGTCCATGCCTCTTCTCTGACCTTGCCTGCTTTTTGTACAGAGGCTAGCATCTCAGTAAGGTTTTCCAGTACTACTAGAAGATACTTTAGAAACTTGTGGACTGAAGAAGCATAAAGCTTTTACCACGAAAACACCAGTGCACAGTGCCAGTTAACGGTAAGCACACAGAAAGAGATTATGCTTTCGGGAGGAGAAAATAAGCAGAGGGAAGCAAGCTTTGCATGGGCGCAACATGCTCCAGAACACACCTTATTTTCAGTATTCACGTTCAAATATTTCATCGAAAAACTACAGGGGGAAAGTCGGCACATCCTTCACGTTACCTTCAAAGTCCACACGACAAGGACCTTAGGAAAAAGGCAGACGCACACGGGAGACGTACCTCGTCCTCGCAGACCACTCTGGATCCTCTCCGTCTGTCCCGTACCGTCACGGCAGAAGAAAGGGCGACTGCGGAGAAAGGCTGGCCATTGACAATCTGCCGAGAGAGGGAAAAACCCTTTAGCGTAAAGCTGGGGAGGAATCTCAAGCTGCCTTCTTCCCTGCAGGTTGGCCCAGACGACAGCTGAGCAGAGGAAAAAGTACTCGGCATCACCTCTGGGACGCTTCTTGGTGCGGGCCACTAGAGCTCTTGCATTTACCTTCCGTTGACTCACCGGCAGCTTCAGTTGCACTAGAGACACCTTCCCGGCTGCACGCAGGCGACAGACACGGACAGGTACGTTTTCTCAAGCCTATGTACAGCCAAGACTTCCTCACCCTAGGCGGCCCAAGGTGAAGATTTTTGTTAAAGGGTACAGCAACCCACCGTCCCGCTCTACCGCCTCCTTCCAAAAAAGCAATGATTTTCCCAGGCCCTTTCTCCAAACGGTCAAGAGCTTTTGAAACTGCCGTTGCGCCACCAAACCTGCTCAGGGGTCCTGCCAGCTTTTGACTGCCCTCGGCCTTACCGGGCACGCGCTCTCTGCCATCTCCCAAAAGCAGGAGTACGGCACGCGCCCAGACCCCAGCGCAACCCAGCCGGTGCCCACGCGCACCTCGCTCTTTGTACGAGGAGCCCCCGAGGATCCCCGCGAGCGCAGCCGCACACGCAGGATCAGCTTCACCTACTCCAATTTCAGGGGATGCCATTTCTGAAGCTTTAAACTGAAAACCGCCTCCTGACACTCGGCCACAGCAGAAGATATCCGTAACTAGAACTCCACAAACACACAGTAACACAAACTGCAAACCCGCAGCAGCAGCTTCAGAGATATTAAGAGCAGGCACAAGGGAGAAAAATAAAACAGCTTCATCTCGAGCGCACAGGAAAGCCGCAGACAGAGAAGAGGGTCTGCCTGTTTTCTGTCAGGGCTGAGAACGTTTTCTCCTTCCCTTCCGAAACCCCTCTGTTAGGTCTAAATATCTGTTACGGTTTGAGAGACCCGTAACAATTTACTGCCTTTTAGACAATCGTTCTATCACCCGACGACCCCTCCCCACCCGGGAAGGGGCATCGGGAAAAATTTGCAAATTTGCCTTTTCTGCCCGTTTGACGTGGAGTACCTGTAGCGCCCCTGAACTCGCAAACGTTTCTCCCCGCCCCCCCCAGCCCCACGCCTGCCCTTACCTGAGCAGTCGGCGGAATCAACCCCAACCCATCAGGATTTTCTTCCCGGGACACACAAGGGGACACTGGGAAAAGAGGAGGCGAGAAATGACCCTGTTTGTCACAGCCAGCCAACGGGCACAAGCCGGGGGACCCCCACCCCACCTCTGCCCTCGGGAGCGGGGCCCAGACAGGTGCCTGGCAGGGATTTAACCCCCCCAGCAAGAGGCCGGGCTCCCCGTTGGCAGAAGAACCAGTTGCCGCCCCGCTGCCCCGAGGCCCCCGCTTATGACAGCCCGGCCTGCGTCCGGCCGCTCTTCAGCCGTGTGGGGAGCGCAGTCCGGCACGGGGGTGCTCCAGCCAACACACGCTCCGGCTAATGCGTGCTCCGGACAGAGGACGGACACCCCACCTCCTCCAGCTCCTGCTTGCCAGGCTCTGGCTAATTGAAGCCCCGGCTCTGCCCTGAAGCTCCAGCTGATTTCAGCTCCTCCTTATGAGCTCCCCCTATTTGCAACAGGCCGGGCTTTTGACCAGGTCGTCAACCAATCAGCATCCTGACTTGAGTGTTAGGCTTTACACGGTACAAATATCCGTACGTTTCTATGATTAACTACTTCATGACTGCGCTAAGCAATGTCCAAAGAAGCGCAGGATTCAAAGAGAAAAGGGCGTGCCGGGTCTGCAAAGCACCTTCCCACCCCCGCCCACCCCCCCCTACGAGACCCCCGCAGACACCGAGTTCAGCCTGCTGCACGCCGGCCTCCTGAGCTCGGGTTCCCACCCGAGTGGGGACCGGACCCCCACCTCCGGGGAGGGTCCGCGCACCTCGCCCATCCCGTGCTTTTCCCCGCAGCCCTCAACGCCCTCCCGCCCCCTGCAAAACCAGCCAAACTGGAATCCGCTCTTGGCCCCCAAACCGGCTCATTTAGTGCCCCTTTCTGAGCCCATAACCTCAGCTGCTGGGCCCGTTCTCAAGCCCCAAAAACGCAGGACTGGACCCCCGCTCCTCAGCCCAAACCCACACAACTCTCTCTGTTTCTGAGCCCAAAACCAGCCCCAGGAGCCTGCTTTCCAGCCCCCGGGGCAGAAGACCTGCTCTCCGTTTTGGGCTCCAAACCAGCTCACCCTCTCTGCTTCCTCACCCCCTCGGCAGCCCCCGCGAGCCATGCTGAGGGCCGGGCCGAGCGCAGCCACCCCACAGCTCGCCACCCCACAGCTCGCCACCCCACAGCTCGCCACCCCACAGCTCGCCACCCCACAGCTCGCCACCCCACAGCTCGCCACCCCACAGCTCGCCACCCCACAGCTCGCCACCCCACAGCTCGCCACCCCACAGCTCGCCACCCCACAGCTCGCCACCCCACAGCTCGCCACCCCACAGCTCGCCACCCCCAGGGCCCGCAGACACTTTTGGGGAGCTCTGGGCAAGTGCGGAGGGCCCGACCCCTGCTGCGGGAAAGCGCCAGCACGGCTCGGGCGCCGCTTCGCTATCGCCCGTTCGGCCTTTATTTCTCCGGCACCACCAGCCCCGCACCCCGAACCCCCCAGGCCGAAGGCACCCCGCGGGGAGCCGGGCCCAGCCACCCCCGCTCCGAGCCTACAGTGCCCCCCCTCAGGCCCCCCGCTCCCCCAGCCTCCCTCAAGGCCCCCGCCCAGCGCCCCGCCCCATCATCCCTCCGGGTCCTCTACAGCCCCCCCGCCATGTTCCCTCGGGACCCCCTCAGGCCTTCCCGCATCGTTGCCCACCGCCCCCCGCTCACCTTGACGCGCTCTCAGCTGCCTCGCGACAGGCCCGCGGGCCGGGCCCGCTACAGCACCTGCCCGCCGGGCTGCGCTTTCCCCCCAGGACGCCCCGCTCCGATTCCGAACTGGGCGCCATTTTCCGCACGACCCCTGGGCTTCCGGAGCGTCCCGGCCCGCCCACGCCGCGCGCCCATTGGCCGCCGCTCGCACCCCTCCTTGAGAGCCCCTGCTCCATTGGCTCGGTGCTGCCGTCAATCCCCACCGCGCCCCACCCAGGCGAGGCGATCCGACCAATCGAAGCGCGACTCCCGCGCTGTGATTGGCCCGCCCTCCCGCCTATCCGCTCGGGAGCGGTTGCCACGGTGAAGAGGCAGCGGCAGCTGCGCGGGGCCGTTGCCGGGGCGACGGGCAGGTGCGGTCGCGCCTGCGCGGCGCGGAGTGTGTGTAGGGGGGGGGGGGGGGGGGGCGGATTTACCAAACCCCGGCCTTTTCTTCTTCAAAACTGGATGGATTTGCGTGCGACGGCACAAAATAAACCCGTTGCGCCTTCGTCCCCTCTTGCCTTCCGTCAGCTCTCGGGTAACGCCCGGGGGCTACCCGGAGCCGGTTCGCCTCCAGCGGGCCGGCAGCCTGCCGCAGGCAGCGGTTTGAAGCCCCCGCCCCGCCACCGCCGGGCGGCCAGCGGGCGGGAGACACCCCCGCGCGCGCCGAACGAGCCCGCTGGGCTCCCCGGTGGTCCTGGCCCTCCCCCGCCGCCGGGGCCGGTGCCCGGCAACGGCCCGTGCGGGGCCGGCGCTGCAGGGCGGGGCCGAGGCGGGCGGGGAGGCGTGGCCGAGACGAGGGAGGCGGGGCGGGAGAGGCCAGGGAGGAGGGGCCGGGTCGAGCGTGGAGGCGGGGCCGAGGAGGGACGGGAGGCGGGGCCGTGACGAGCGGAGGGGAGGGGCCGAGGAGGGCGGGAGGCGCGGCCGAGGCGGAGTAGGAGGCAGGGCCCACGAGAGCGCTGTACTGCGCGTGCGCGGCCGTCCGGCTGCAGTACCGGATTGCGGCCGCCAGGCGGCAGATGCGAGCGCAGACAATCGCGCTGTAGCACGCATGCGCGGACCCCGCCTGCAGTACCGGCGCTCGGTCGCGCCGTGGCAGCAGCGAGCGTGCAAAACCCCCGCTGGACTGCGCATCGGCGGCTCCCCGGGTGCAGGACCGGGTTTTGGTCGCCTGGTGGCAGCAGCGAGAGCAGTCAGAGGCGCGCCGTACGGCGCACGCGCACCTCCCCGCCGCAAGGGCGGGGGGAGGCGGGGCCGAGTACGGCTATGCAGAGCCTGGGAGGCGGGGCCTCTGAGAGGATGGAGGAGGAGCCGGGGTGAGAGGCGGGGCTCTCGCGGAGGGAGGCGGGGCCAGCCAAGCACGGGAGGCGCGGCAGCACAGCGGGGGCAGTGCCTATGGAAACAAGAGGCGGGGCGGGGGGGGCGGGACTAAGGAGGGCTACAACGCCCCTGCGTGGGGGTGGGGGGGGGGGCCAGGACGGGGACGGACCTCCCCCAGGGGACCCGGCCGGGATAACCCCAGCGGGTGACTCACGGGGGGCACCCCACTCTGCGGAACTCACCCACCCTGGAACCGGCCCTGCCGCGGCCACCAAACTGCCACCACTGCACCCACCTTTTCCTCGCATCGGGGTGGGAGTGTCTTCACTTTTCCACAATGCTCAGGTTTGGGGCTTTTCAGCGCTTATCCACCACGCAGAAATTGGGGATTTTTGCTTCTGTGCGTGAAAAAGGGGTGGGGTTTTTTGCTTTCCAGCTGCACCAATACAGGTGCATGGGGCTTGCCCAGGAGCACCCAATTGGGAGATTTTTTTCTTCTTTTTTTTTTTTTTTTTTTTTTTTTTCTTTTTTTCCCAAAACAGAAAATTGGGTTTTTTCTCCCCAATGCAGACCCAGAAGCAGGGCTTCGGGGTATTTTTGTGCTGTGGTGGCAACTCCTGCTCTGTGTGCACGGCCCGGCAGGGGAAAGCAGCCCCAAATTGGGATGGGAAAAGGGGGAGAAGGGAAAGGGGCAGCTTTTAAAAGCACTTTTACGTCTTCAAAAAAAAAAAAAATGGGGAGGGGTGCAGGGCCGTGTGTTGAGGTTTTAAGTGCTTTCTATAAACAGGCTTTCCTTGCATTTCAAAAACCTTACAGAGAATAGACATTTCATCTATGTACCCATTTACACACAGACATAGATATATTTAGGGTAAATATAAGCCTGAGGAATACCGGAAAACCTCGAGGAGCTGAAGGGGAGAGACCGAGCAGGTAAAGAAAAGGGGCGGGCAGCCCGGCAGAGAGAGGACGATAGAGCCAAAAATGGGCTCTGGGACACACCTTTTTATAGTCTAAAATCCTTTATGTAACAGAGTAGATCTAGGGGTTTATTTTGAACTCCTCCTACATGAAGAAATGAATATTCACTTATTAATAGAGACTAAAATGTGAGATTTTTCTTTATTTCAATGCCCCACACCCATATTTAGGGGTTGTAAAGTCTGCTAATCCTCCCCCCGCACGAATTTGCAGACAGTTTGGGGCTGTGATCCGCCTCTTTTCAGGCGACCCCCATGTGACCCCCCCCATCCCCCACTCACCTGCTCCTCCGCAGCATCACCGCCGCCACTCCCCCGGGGACCTTAGGCTGCCCCAAACGACATCACTACCCACCCACCCCCCCCCACACACACCCTTTTGATTCCCCCCTCAAAAAAGGGCACAGAGCCACCGAACCCAGGGCTGGCCCCATCCCCTCGGGGCGCTCAACCACCGGCAGGCAAACCTCGGCGGGGGAGTCTACTGAGCTGCGCCAGAACTGTACGGCGAGACACCTGAAACACAAAAAGGCCCAATTATATTTCAGCAGATTAACAAAGAGCACAGAAGAAAGCAGAGGAATTCCCTCACACCGAGGGACGGGACAGGACAGCAGCTGAGCTACAGGAGGACTCCAGGGAAACAGCTCAGCGCAAACTACAGCGCGGCCTTTCAAAGCCAGAGCGACTGGAACTCTTCCGGTCAGTATTAAGACTAAGTGGTGCCATTCTGAGCACAACAGTAAACCCTCGGGCTGGCCCTGGGAAACCCCTCCTCCTTTCCTTACGGCGCTGCCGCGGGGACCTCCACCTGCCAGGCTGCTGCACAGGGCTGGGCCGTGACCAGAATCGACGTGACGGACCCCCTCAAACAGCTACAGCCCTCGCACCGCCGCCGCCGCTACTGCTGCACACCTTGCTGGGTCAGTACAGCCAAAAGGGAAGGGTAAAACTCTGAAGAGTGCAATGAACAAGGAAGAACAAACATCAGTCCTTCACTCTATGCTGAAGAGGTGCACGTATGCTTAGAGATATCTCTCTCTCTCTCTCTCTCTGCAATAAAAATACTTTTATACGACAAGATTACTTGACTTTCCTTTGGCACTAAATGAACTTGCCCAGCTGTCAATCCATACCATTAAACTATCCATCCCCAAAATACACAGCTATAATTTGACTCGGGGAGGGGGGGGGAGCCGGGGGGGAGGTTGGGTGCTGCACAATTAGCAGGGACATCTGGCCGGCTGCCCTGCCCAGGAGAGATGCTACTGAACCGCCGGGGAAACGCGCCGCTGACAGCCAGACAGAAATCAAGAACTTCAGAGCGCTGCGTCTCAAGGTTGGCAATAAAGCCCCGCTCACATTCAGTTGCCTCTTTTTAAACGTATCCTTTGTTTAAACATTTGGTTTTAAACATTGCTTTTGCTAAACGTTTAAATGTAATTTAAAAAACGGCCCTGTTTTTAAAGCTTTAGAACAAATACCTCATTGCCAAAGTACACCGAATACATTGTATGCTACAGCCATTTGGCAGCTGCAGTTTAAACAACGCAAGTCCGTTTGTAAATTCTACAGTTTTAACCTTTTTTAAAGTTTAATTTAGGATAGAAAAATCAGCAAGATGAAAAATCCCCCATATGGTTTTACCGGGGGTGAGAGGGGGGAAATCAAATCCCCGCTCCCGCAATCCATAAGGCTACCAAAAAGGACCGGCAGATGGGCTGATGCTTTCAGCTTTGCTGAACGCGCAGAGGAACGTGTTTTGATGATATCTCGCCTGTTACGACTGAGAACCCAAAGACCGGCGATGCCACCAAATTCGGAAGACGGGCTGTGCTTGGGCTTTTGGAAGGAAGTGCACTTTGTTTAAAAAAAAAAAAAAAAAAAAAAGAACAAGAGAGTGAGTGCAAAGTCTTGGTGCCGAAAAAGGACATTTGGGAAGCAGTAGCTCGCCAAAAGCACATCGGGACTCGCTGTCACCACTTACAAGGCTGTAACGCTTCTTGGCAAAGCCCGGAAAACACGCAGAAGTCACCCCTCTTTGTCCATGCCTCTTCTCTGACCTTGCCTGCTTTTTGTACAGAGGCTAGCATCTCAGTAAGGTTTTCCAGTACTACTAGAAGATACTTTAGAAACTTGTGGACTGAAGAAGCATAAAGCTTTTACCACGAAAACACCAGTGCACAGTGCCAGTTAACGGTAAGCACACAGAAAGAGATTATGCTTTCGGGAGGAGAAAATAAGCAGAGGGAAGCAAGCTTTGCATGGGCGCAACATGCTCCAGAACACACCTTATTTTCAGTATTCACGTTCAAATATTTCATCGAAAAACTACAGGGGGAAAGTCGGCACATCCTTCACGTTACCTTCAAAGTCCACACGACAAGGACCTTAGGAAAAAGGCAGACGCACACGGGAGACGTACCTCGTCCTCGCAGACCACTCTGGATCCTCTCCGTCTGTCCCGTACCGTCACGGCAGAAGAAAGGGCGACTGCGGAGAAAGGCTGGCCATTGACAATCTGCCGAGAGAGGGAAAAACCCTTTAGCGTAAAGCTGGGGAGGAATCTCAAGCTGCCTTCTTCCCTGCAGGTTGGCCCAGACGACAGCTGAGCAGAGGAAAAAGTACTCGGCATCACCTCTGGGACGCTTCTTGGTGCGGGCCACTAGAGCTCTTGCATTTACCTTCCGTTGACTCACCGGCAGCTTCAGTTGCACTAGAGACACCTTCCCGGCTGCACGCAGGCGACAGACACGGACAGGTACGTTTTCTCAAGCCTATGTACAGCCAAGACTTCCTCACCCTAGGCGGCCCAAGGTGAAGATTTTTGTTAAAGGGTACAGCAACCCACCGTCCCGCTCTACCGCCTCCTTCCAAAAAAGCAATGATTTTCCCAGGCCCTTTCTCCAAACGGTCAAGAGCTTTTGAAACTGCCGTTGCGCCACCAAACCTGCTCAGGGGTCCTGCCAGCTTTTGACTGCCCTCGGCCTTACCGGGCACGCGCTCTCTGCCATCTCCCAAAAGCAGGAGTACGGCACGCGCCCAGACCCCAGCGCAACCCAGCCGGTGCCCACGCGCACCTCGCTCTTTGTACGAGGAGCCCCCGAGGATCCCCGCGAGCGCAGCCGCACACGCAGGATCAGCTTCACCTACTCCAATTTCAGGGGATGCCATTTCTGAAGCTTTAAACTGAAAACCGCCTCCTGACACTCGGCCACAGCAGAAGATATCCGTAACTAGAACTCCACAAACACACAGTAACACAAACTGCAAACCCGCAGCAGCAGCTTCAGAGATATTAAGAGCAGGCACAAGGGAGAAAAATAAAACAGCTTCATCTCGAGCGCACAGGAAAGCCGCAGACAGAGAAGAGGGTCTGCCTGTTTTCTGTCAGGGCTGAGAACGTTTTCTCCTTCCCTTCCGAAACCCCTCTGTTAGGTCTAAATATCTGTTACGGTTTGAGAGACCCGTAACAATTTACTGCCTTTTAGACAATCGTTCTATCACCCGACGACCCCTCCCCACCCGGGAAGGGGCATCGGGAAAAATTTGCAAATTTGCCTTTTCTGCCCGTTTGACGTGGAGTACCTGTAGCGCCCCTGAACTCGCAAACGTTTCTCCCCGCCCCCCCCAGCCCCACGCCTGCCCTTACCTGAGCAGTCGGCGGAATCAACCCCAACCCATCAGGATTTTCTTCCCGGGACACACAAGGGGACACTGGGAAAAGAGGAGGCGAGAAATGACCCTGTTTGTCACAGCCAGCCAACGGGCACAAGCCGGGGGACCCCCACCCCACCTCTGCCCTCGGGAGCGGGGCCCAGACAGGTGCCTGGCAGGGATTTAACCCCCCCAGCAAGAGGCCGGGCTCCCCGTTGGCAGAAGAACCAGTTGCCGCCCCGCTGCCCCGAGGCCCCCGCTTATGACAGCCCGGCCTGCGTCCGGCCGCTCTTCAGCCGTGTGGGGAGCGCAGTCCGGCACGGGGGTGCTCCAGCCAACACACGCTCCGGCTAATGCGTGCTCCGGACAGAGGACGGACACCCCACCTCCTCCAGCTCCTGCTTGCCAGGCTCTGGCTAATTGAAGCCCCGGCTCTGCCCTGAAGCTCCAGCTGATTTCAGCTCCTCCTTATGAGCTCCCCCTATTTGCAACAGGCCGGGCTTTTGACCAGGTCGTCAACCAATCAGCATCCTGACTTGAGTGTTAGGCTTTACACGGTACAAATATCCGTACGTTTCTATGATTAACTACTTCATGACTGCGCTAAGCAATGTCCAAAGAAGCGCAGGATTCAAAGAGAAAAGGGCGTGCCGGGTCTGCAAAGCACCTTCCCACCCCCGCCCACCCCCCCCTACGAGACCCCCGCAGACACCGAGTTCAGCCTGCTGCACGCCGGCCTCCTGAGCTCGGGTTCCCACCCGAGTGGGGACCGGACCCCCACCTCCGGGGAGGGTCCGCGCACCTCGCCCATCCCGTGCTTTTCCCCGCAGCCCTCAACGCCCTCCCGCCCCCTGCAAAACCAGCCAAACTGGAATCCGCTCTTGGCCCCCAAACCGGCTCATTTAGTGCCCCTTTCTGAGCCCATAACCTCAGCTGCTGGGCCCGTTCTCAAGCCCCAAAAACGCAGGACTGGACCCCCGCTCCTCAGCCCAAACCCACACAACTCTCTCTGTTTCTGAGCCCAAAACCAGCCCCAGGAGCCTGCTTTCCAGCCCCCGGGGCAGAAGACCTGCTCTCCGTTTTGGGCTCCAAACCAGCTCACCCTCTCTGCTTCCTCACCCCCTCGGCAGCCCCCGCGAGCCATGCTGAGGGCCGGGCCGAGCGCAGCCACCCCACAGCTCGCCACCCCACAGCTCGCCACCCCACAGCTCGCCACCCCACAGCTCGCCACCCCACAGCTCGCCACCCCACAGCTCGCCACCCCACAGCTCGCCACCCCACAGCTCGCCACCCCACAGCTCGCCACCCCACAGCTCGCCACCCCACAGCTCGCCACCCCACAGCTCGCCACCCCACAGCTCGCCACCCCACAGCTCGCCACCCCCAGGGCCCGCAGACACTTTTGGGGAGCTCTGGGCAAGTGCGGAGGGCCCGACCCCTGCTGCGGGAAAGCGCCAGCACGGCTCGGGCGCCGCTTCGCTATCGCCCGTTCGGCCTTTATTTCTCCGGCACCACCAGCCCCGCACCCCGAACCCCCCAGGCCGAAGGCACCCCGCGGGGAGCCGGGCCCAGCCACCCCCGCTCCGAGCCTACAGTGCCCCCCCTCAGGCCCCCCGCTCCCCCAGCCTCCCTCAAGGCCCCCGCCCAGCGCCCCGCCCCATCATCCCTCCGGGTCCTCTACAGCCCCCCCGCCATGTTCCCTCGGGACCCCCTCAGGCCTTCCCGCATCGTTGCCCACCGCCCCCCGCTCACCTTGACGCGCTCTCAGCTGCCTCGCGACAGGCCCGCGGGCCGGGCCCGCTACAGCACCTGCCCGCCGGGCTGCGCTTTCCCCCCAGGACGCCCCGCTCCGATTCCGAACTGGGCGCCATTTTCCGCACGACCCCTGGGCTTCCGGAGCGTCCCGGCCCGCCCACGCCGCGCGCCCATTGGCCGCCGCTCGCACCCCTCCTTGAGAGCCCCTGCTCCATTGGCTCGGTGCTGCCGTCAATCCCCACCGCGCCCCACCCAGGCGAGGCGATCCGACCAATCGAAGCGCGACTCCCGCGCTGTGATTGGCCCGCCCTCCCGCCTATCCGCTCGGGAGCGGTTGCCACGGTGAAGAGGCAGCGGCAGCTGCGCGGGGCCGTTGCCGGGGCGACGGGCAGGTGCGGTCGCGCCTGCGCGGCGCGGAGTGTGTGTAGGGGGGGGGGGGGGCGGATTTACCAAACCCAAACCCCGGCCTTTTCTTCTTCAAAACTGGATGGATTTGCGTGCGACGGCACAAAATAAACCCGTTGCGCCTTCGTCCCCTCTTGCCTTCCGTCAGCTCTCGGGTAACGCCCGGGGGCTACCCGGAGCCGGTTCGCCTCCAGCGGGCCGGCAGCCTGCCGCAGGCAGCGGTTTGAAGCCCCCGCCCCGCCACCGCCGGGCGGCCAGCGGGCGGGAGACACCCCCGCGCGCGCCGAACGAGCCCGCTGGGCTCCCCGGTGGTCCTGGCCCTCCCCCGCCGCCGGGGCCGGTGCCCGGCAACGGCCCGTGCGGGGCCGGCGCTGCAGGGCGGGGCCGAGGCGGGCGGGGAGGCGTGGCCGAGACGAGGGAGGCGGGGCGGGAGAGGCCAGGGAGGAGGGGCCGGGTCGAGCGTGGAGGCGGGGCCGAGGAGGGACGGGAGGCGGGGCCGTGACGAGCGGAGGGGAGGGGCCGAGGAGGGCGGGAGGCGCGGCCGAGGCGGAGTAGGAGGCAGGGCCCACGAGAGCGCTGTACTGCGCGTGCGCGGCCGTCCGGCTGCAGTACCGGATTGCGGCCGCCAGGCGGCAGATGCGAGCGCAGACAATCGCGCTGTAGCACGCATGCGCGGACCCCGCCTGCAGTACCGGCGCTCGGTCGCGCCGTGGCAGCAGCGAGCGTGCAAAACCCCCGCTGGACTGCGCATCGGCGGCTCCCCGGGTGCAGGACCGGGTTTTGGTCGCCTGGTGGCAGCAGCGAGAGCAGTCAGAGGCGCGCCGTACGGCGCACGCGCACCTCCCCGCCGCAAGGGCGGGGGGAGGCGGGGCCGAGTACGGCTATGCAGAGCCTGGGAGGCGGGGCCTCGGAGAGGATGGAGGAGGAGCCGGGGTGAGAGGCGGGGCTCTCGCGGAGGGAGGCGGGGCCAGCCAAGCACGGGAGGCGCGGCAGCACAGCGGGGGCAGTGCCTATGGAAACAAGAGGCGGGGCGGGGGGGGCGGGACTAAGGAGGGCTACAACGCCCCTGCGTGGGGGTGGGGGGGGGGCCAGGACGGGGACGGACCTCCCCCAGGGGACCCGGCCGGGATAACCCCAGCGGGTGACTCACGGGGGGCACCCCACTCTGCGGAACTCACCCACCCTGGAACCGGCCCTGCCGCGGCCACCAAACTGCCACCACTGCACCCACCTTTTCCTCGCATCGGGGTGGGAGTGTCTTCACTTTTCCACAATGCTCAGGTTTGGGGCTTTTCAGCGCTTATCCACCACGCAGAAATTGGGGATTTTTGCTTCTGTGCGTGAAAAAGGGGTGGGGTTTTTTGCTTTCCAGCTGCACCAATACAGGTGCATGGGGCTTGCCCAGGAGCACCCAATTGGGAGATTTTTTTCTTCTTTTTTTTTTTTTTTTTTTTTTTTTTCTTTTTTTCCCAAAACAGAAAATTGGGTTTTTTCTCCCCAATGCAGACCCAGAAGCAGGGCTTCGGGGTATTTTTGTGCTGTGGTGGCAACTCCTGCTCTGTGTGCACGGCCCGGCAGGGGAAAGCAGCCCCAAATTGGGATGGGAAAAGGGGGAGAAGGGAAAGGGGCAGCTTTTAAAAGCACTTTTACGTCTTCAAAAAAAAAAAAAATGGGGAGGGGTGCAGGGCCGTGTGTTGAGGTTTTAAGTGCTTTCTATAAACAGGCTTTCCTTGCATTTCAAAAACCTTACAGAGAATAGACATTTCATCTATGTACCCATTTACACACACACATAGATATATTTAGGGTAAATATAAGCCTGAGGAATACCGGAAAACCTCGAGGAGCTGAAGGGGAGAGACCGAGCAGGTAAAGAAAAGGGGCGGGCAGCCCGGCAGAGAGAGGACGATAGAGCCAAAAATGGGCTCTGGGACACACCTTTTTATAGTCTAAAATCCTTTATGTAACAGAGTAGATCTAGGGGTTTATTTTGAACTCCTCCTACATGAAGAAATGAATATTCACTTATTAATAGAGACTAAAATGTGAGATTTTTCTTTATTTCAATGCCCCACACCCATATTTAGGGGTTGTAAAGTCTGCTAATCCTCCCCCCGCACGAATTTGCAGACAGTTTGGGGCTGTGATCCGCCTCTTTTCAGGCGACCCCCATGTGACCCCCCCCATCCCCCACTCACCTGCTCCTCCGCAGCATCACCGCCGCCACTCCCCCGGGGACCTTAGGCTGCCCCAAACGACATCACTACCCACCCACCCCCCCACACACACACCCTTTTGATTCCCCCCTCAAAAAAGGGCACAGAGCCACCGAACCCAGGGCTGGCCCCATCCCCTCGGGGCGCTCAACCACCGGCAGGCAAACCTCGGCGGGGGAGTCTACTGAGCTGCGCCAGAACTGTACGGCGAGACACCTGAAACACAAAAAGGCCCAATTATATTTCAGCAGATTAACAAAGAGCACAGAAGAAAGCAGAGGAATTCCCTCACACCGAGGGACGGGACAGGACAGCAGCTGAGCTACAGGAGGACTCCAGGGAAACAGCTCAGCGCAAACTACAGCGCGGCCTTTCAAAGCCAGAGCGACTGGAACTCTTCCGGTCAGTATTAAGACTAAGTGGTGCCATTCTGAGCACAACAGTAAACCCTCGGGCTGGCCCTGGGAAACCCCTCCTCCCTTCCTTACGGCGCTGCCGCGGGGACCTCCACCTGCCAGGCTGCTGCACAGGGCTGGGCCGTGACCAGAATCGACGTGACGGACCCCCTCAAACAGCTACAGCCCTCGCACCGCCGCCGCCGCTACTGCTGCACACCTTGCTGGGTCAGTACAGCCAAAAGGGAAGGGTAAAACTCTGAAGAGTGCAATGAACAAGGAAGAACAAACATCAGTCCTTCACTCTATGCTGAAGAGGTGCACGTATGCTTAGAGATATCTCTCTCTCTCTGCAATAAAAATACTTTTATACGACAAGATTACTTGACTTTCCTTTGGCACTAAATGAACTTGCCCAGCTGTCAATCCATACCATTAAACTATCCATCCCCAAAATACACAGCTATAATTTGACTCGGGGAGGGGGGGGGAGCCGGGGGGGGGGGTTGGGTGCTGCACAATTAGCAGGGACATCTGGCCGGCTGCCCTGCCCAGGAGAGATGCTACTGAACCGCCGGGGAAACGCGCCGCTGACAGCCAGACAGAAATCAAGAACTTCAGAGCGCTGCGTCTCAAGGTTGGCAATAAAGCCCCGCTCACATTCAGTTGCCTCTTTTTAAACGTATCCTTTGTTTAAACATTTGGTTTTAAACATTGCTTTTGCTAAACGTTTAAATGTAATTTAAAAAACGGCCCTGTTTTTAAAGCTTTAGAACAAATACCTCATTGCCAAAGTACACTGAATACATTGTATGCTACAGCCATTTGGCAGCTGCAGTTTAAACAACGCAAGTCCGTTTGTAAATTCTACAGTTTTAACCTTTTTTAAAGTTTAATTTAGGATAGAAAAATCAGCAAGATGAAAAATCCCCCATATGGTTTTACCGGGGGTGAGAGGGGGGAAATCAAATCCCCGCTCCCGCAATCCATAAGGCTACCAAAAAGGACCGGCAGATGGGCTGATGCTTTCAGCTTTGCTGAACGCGCAGAGGAACGTGTTTTGATGATATCTCGCCTGTTACGACTGAGAACCCAAAGACCGGCGATGCCACCAAATTCGGAAGACGGGCTGTGCTTGGGCTTTTGGAAGGAAGTGCACTTTGTTTAAAAAAAAAAAAAAAAAAAAAAAGAACAAGAGAGTGAGTGCAAAGTCTTGGTGCCGAAAAAGGACATTTGGGAAGCAGTAGCTCGCCAAAAGCACATCGGGACTCGCTGTCACCACTTACAAGGCTGTAACGCTTCTTGGCAAAGCCCGGAAAACACGCAGAAGTCACCCCTCTTTGTCCATGCCTCTTCTCTGACCTTGCCTGCTTTTTGTACAGAGGCTAGCATCTCAGTAAGGTTTTCCAGTACTACTAGAAGATACTTTAGAAACTTGTGGACTGAAGAAGCATAAAGCTTTTACCACGAAAACACCAGTGCACAGTGCCAGTTAACGGTAAGCACACAGAAAGAGATTATGCTTTCGGGAGGAGAAAATAAGCAGAGGGAAGCAAGCTTTGCATGGGCGCAACATGCTCCAGAACACACCTTATTTTTAGTATTCACGTTCAAATATTTCATCGAAAAACTACAGGGGGAAAGTCGGCACATCCTTCACGTTACCTTCAAAGTCCACACGACAAGGACCTTAGGAAAAAGGCAGACGCACACGGGAGACGTACCTCGTCCTCGCAGACCACTCTGGATCCTCTCCGTCTGTCCCGTACCGTCACGGCAGAAGAAAGGGCGACTGCGGAGAAAGGCTGGCCGTTGACAATCTGCCGAGAGAGGGAAAAACCCTTTAGCGTAAAGCTGGGGAGGAATCTCAAGCTGCCTTCTTCCCTGCAGGTTGGCCCAGACGACAGCTGAGCAGAGGAAAAAGTACTCGGCATCACCTCTGGGACGCTTCTTGGTGCGGGCCACTAGAGCTCTTGCATTTACCTTCCGTTGACTCACCGGCAGCTTCAGTTGCACTAGAGACACCTTCCCGGCTGCACGCAGGCAACAGACACGGACAGGTACGTTTTCTCAAGCCTATGTACAGCCAAGACTTCCTCACCCTAGGCGGCCCAAGGTGAAGATTTTTGTTAAAGGGTACAGCAACCCACCGTCCCGCTCTACCGCCTCCTTCCAAAAAAGCAATGATTTTCCCAGGCCCTTTCTCCAAACGGTCAAGAGCTTTTGAAACTGCCGTTGCGCCACCAAACCTGCTCAGGGGTCCTGCCAGCTTTTGACTGCCCTCGGCCTTACCGGGCACGCGCTCTCTGCCATCTCCCAAAAGCAGGAGTACGGCACGCGCCCAGACCCCAGCGCAACCCAGCCGGTGCCCACGCGCACCTCGCTCTTTGTACGAGGAGCCCCCGAGGATCCCCGCGAGCGCAGCCGCACACGCAGGATCAGCTTCACCTACTCCAATTTCAGGGGATGCCATTTCTGAAGCTTTAAACTGAAAACCGCCTCCTGACACTCGGCCACAGCAGAAGATATCCGTAACTAGAACTCCACAAACACACAGTAACACAAACTGCAAACCCGCAGCAGCAGCTTCAGAGATATTAAGAGCAGGCACAAGGGAGAAAAATAAAACAGCTTCATCTCGAGCGCACAGGAAAGCCGCAGACAGAGAAGAGGGTCTGCCTGTTTTCTGTCAGGGCTGAGAACGTTTTCTCCTTCCCTTCCGAAACCCCTCTGTTAGGTCTAAATATCTGTTACGGTTTGAGAGACCCGTAACAATTTACTGCCTTTTAGACAATCGTTCTATCACCCGACGACCCCTCCCCACCCGGGAAGGGGCATCGGGAAAAATTTGCAAATTTGCCTTTTCTGCCCGTTTGACGTGGAGTACCTGTAGCGCCCCTGAACTCGCAAACGTTTCTCCCCGCCCCCCCCAGCCCCACGCCTGCCCTTACCTGAGCAGTCGGCGGAATCAACCCCAACCCATCAGGATTTTCTTCCCGGGACACACAAGGGGACACTGGGAAAAGAGGAGGCGAGAAATGACCCTGTTTGTCACAGCCAGCCAACGGGCACAAGCCGGGGGACCCCCACCCCACCTCTGCCCTCGGGAGCGGGGCCCAGACAGGTGCCTGGCAGGGATTTAACCCCCCCAGCAAGAGGCCGGGCTCCCCGTTGGCAGAAGAACCAGTTGCCGCCCCGCTGCCCCGAGGCCCCCGCTTATGACAGCCCGGCCTGCGTCCGGCCGCTCTTCAGCCGTGTGGGGAGCGCAGTCCGGCACGGGGGTGCTCCAGCCAACACACGCTCCGGCTAATGCGTGCTCCGGACAGAGGACGGACACCCCACCTCCTCCAGCTCCTGCTTGCCAGGCTCTGGCTAATTGAAGCCCCGGCTCTGCCCTGAAGCTCCAGCTGATTTCAGCTCCTCCTTATGAGCTCCCCCTATTTGCAACAGGCCGGGCTTTTGACCAGGTCGTCAACCAATCAGCATCCTGACTTGAGTGTTAGGCTTTACACGGTACAAATATCCGTACGTTTCTATGATTAACTACTTCATGACTGCGCTAAGCAATGTCCAAAGAAGCGCAGGATTCAAAGAGAAAAGGGCGTGCCGGGTCTGCAAAGCACCTTCCCACCCCCGCCCACCCCCCCCTACGAGACCCCCGCAGACACCGAGTTCAGCCTGCTGCACGCCGGCCTCCTGAGCTCGGGTTCCCACCCGAGTGGGGACCGGACCCCCACCTCCGGGGAGGGTCCGCGCACCTCGCCCATCCCGTGCTTTTCCCCGCAGCCCTCAACGCCCTCCCGCCCCCTGCAAAACCAGCCAAACTGGAATCCGCTCTTGGCCCCCAAACCGGCTCATTTAGTGCCCCTTTCTGAGCCCATAACCTCAGCTGCTGGGCCCGTTCTCAAGCCCCAAAAACGCAGGACTGGACCCCCGCTCCTCAGCCCAAACCCACACAACTCTCTCTGTTTCTGAGCCCAAAACCAGCCCCAGGAGCCTGCTTTCCAGCCCCCGGGGCAGAAGACCTGCTCTCCGTTTTGGGCTCCAAACCAGCTCACCCTCTCTGCTTCCTCACCCCCTCGGCAGCCCCCGCGAGCCATGCTGAGGGCCGGGCCGAGCGCAGCCACCCCACAGCTCGCCACCCCACAGCTCGCCACCCCACAGCTCGCCACCCCACAGCTCGCCACCCCACAGCTCGCCACCCCACAGCTCGCCACCCCACAGCTCGCCACCCCACAGCTCGCCACCCCACAGCTCGCCACCCCACAGCTCGCCACCCCCAGGGCCCGCAGACACTTTTGGGGAGCTCTGGGCAAGTGCGGAGGGCCCGACCCCTGCTGCGGGAAAGCGCCAGCACGGCTCGGGCGCCGCTTCGCTATCGCCCGTTCGGCCTTTATTTCTCCGGCACCACCAGCCCCGCACCCCGAACCCCCCAGGCCGAAGGCACCCCGCGGGGAGCCGGGCCCAGCCACCCCCGCTCCGAGCCTACAGTGCCCCCCCTCAGGCCCCCCGCTCCCCCAGCCTCCCTCAAGGCCCCCGCCCAGCGCCCCGCCCCATCATCCCTCCGGGTCCTCTACAGCCCCCCCGCCATGTTCCCTCGGGACCCCCTCAGGCCTTCCCGCATCGTTGCCCACCGCCCCCCGCTCACCTTGACGCGCTCTCAGCTGCCTCGCGACAGGCCCGCGGGCCGGGCCCGCTACAGCACCTGCCCGCCGGGCTGCGCTTTCCCCCCAGGACGCCCCGCTCCGATTCCGAACTGGGCGCCATTTTCCGCACGACCCCTGGGCTTCCGGAGCGTCCCGGCCCGCCCACGCCGCGCGCCCATTGGCCGCCGCTCGCACCCCTCCTTGAGAGCCCCTGCTCCATTGGCTCGGTGCTGCCGTCAATCCCCACCGCGCCCCACCCAGGCGAGGCGATCCGACCAATCGAAGCGCGACTCCCGCGCTGTGATTGGCCCGCCCTCCCGCCTATCCGCTCGGGAGCGGTTGCCACGGTGAAGAGGCAGCGGCAGCTGCGCGGGGCCGTTGCCGGGGCGACGGGCAGGTGCGGTCGCGCCTGCGCGGCGCGGAGTGTGTGTGTGTGGGGGGGGGGGGGGCGGATTTACCAAACCCCGGCCTTTTCTTCTTCAAAACTGGATGGATTTGCGTGCGACGGCACAAAATAAACCCGTTGCGCCTTCGTCCCCTCTTGCCTTCCGTCAGCTCTCGGGTAACGCCCGGGGGCTACCCGGAGCCGGTTCGCCTCCAGCGGGCCGGCAGCCTGCCGCAGGCAGCGGTTTGAAGCCCCCGCCCCGCCACCGCCGGGCGGCCAGCGGGCGGGAGACACCCCCGCGCGCGCCGAACGAGCCCGCTGGGCTCCCCGGTGGTCCTGGCCCTCCCCCGCCGCCGGGGCCGGTGCCCGGCAACGGCCCGTGCGGGGCCGGCGCTGCAGGGCGGGGCCGAGGCGGGCGGGGAGGCGTGGCCGAGACGAGGGAGGCGGGGCGGGAGAGGCCAGGGAGGAGGGGCCGGGTCGAGCGTGGAGGCGGGGCCGAGGAGGGACGGGAGGCGGGGCCGTGACGAGCGGAGGGGAGGGGCCGAGGAGGGCGGGAGGCGCGGCCGAGGCGGAGTAGGAGGCAGGGCCCACGAGAGCGCTGTACTGCGCGTGCGCGGCCGTCCGGCTGCAGTACCGGATTGCGGCCGCCAGGCGGCAGATGCGAGCGCAGACAATCGCGCTGTAGCACGCATGCGCGGACCCCGCCTGCAGTACCGGCGCTCGGTCGCGCCGTGGCAGCAGCGAGCGTGCAAAACCCCCGCTGGACTGCGCATCGGCGGCTCCCCGGGTGCAGGACCGGGTTTTGGTCGCCTGGTGGCAGCAGCGAGAGCAGTCAGAGGCGCGCCGTACGGCGCACGCGCACCTCCCCGCCGCAAGGGCGGGGGGAGGCGGGGCCGAGTACGGCTATGCAGAGCCTGGGAGGCGGGGCCTCGGAGAGGATGGAGGAGGAGCCGGGGTGAGAGGCGGGGCTCTCGCGGAGGGAGGCGGGGCCAGCCAAGCACGGGAGGCGCGGCAGCACAGCGGGGGCAGTGCCTATGGAAACAAGAGGCGGGGCGGGGGGGGCGGGACTAAGGAGGGCTACAACGCCCCTGCGTGGGGGTGGGGGGGGGGCCAGGACGGGGACGGACCTCCCCCAGGGGACCCGGCCGGGATAACCCCAGCGGGTGACTCACGGGGGGCACCCCACTCTGCGGAACTCACCCACCCTGGAACCGGCCCTGCCGCGGCCACCAAACTGCCACCACTGCACCCACCTTTTCCTCGCATCGGGGTGGGAGTGTCTTCACTTTTCCACAATGCTCAGGTTTGGGGCTTTTCAGCGCTTATCCACCACGCAGAAATTGGGGATTTTTGCTTCTGTGCGTGAAAAAGGGGTGGGGTTTTTTGCTTTCCAGCTGCACCAATACAGGTGCATGGGGCTTGCCCAGGAGCACCCAATTGGGAGATTTTTTTCTTCTTTTTTTTTTTTTTTTTTTTTCTTTTTTTCCCAAAACAGAAAATTGGGTTTTTTCTCCCCAATGCAGACCCAGAAGCAGGGCTTCGGGGTATTTTTGTGCTGTGGTGGCAACTCCTGCTCTGTGTGCACGGCCCGGCAGGGGAAAGCAGCCCCAAATTGGGATGGGAAAAGGGGGAGAAGGGAAAGGGGCAGCTTTTAAAAGCACTTTTACGTCTTCAAAAAAAAAAAAAATGGGGAGGGGTGCAGGGCCGTGTGTTGAGGTTTTAAGTGCTTTCTATAAACAGGCTTTCCTTGCATTTCAAAAACCTTACAGAGAATAGACATTTCATCTATGTACCCATTTACACACAGACATAGATATATTTAGGGTAAATATAAGCCTGAGGAATACCGGAAAACCTCGAGGAGCTGAAGGGGAGAGACCGAGCAGGTAAAGAAAAGGGGCGGGCAGCCCGGCAGAGAGAGGACGATAGAGCCAAAAATGGGCTCTGGGACACACCTTTTTATAGTCTAAAATCCTTTATGTAACAGAGTAGATCTAGGGGTTTATTTTGAACTCCTCCTACATGAAGAAATGAATATTCACTTATTAATAGAGACTAAAATGTGAGATTTTTCTTTATTTCAATGCCCCACACCCATATTTAGGGGTTGTAAAGTCTGCTAATCCTCCCCCCGCACGAATTTGCAGACAGTTTGGGGCTGTGATCCGCCTCTTTTCAGGCGACCCCCATGTGACCCCCCCCATCCCCCACTCACCTGCTCCTCCGCAGCATCACCGCCGCCACTCCCCCGGGGACCTTAGGCTGCCCCAAACGACATCACTACCCACCCACCCCCCCACACACACACCCTTTTGATTCCCCCCTCAAAAAAGGGCACAGAGCCACCGAACCCAGGGCTGGCCCCATCCCCTCGGGGCGCTCAACCACCGGCAGGCAAACCTCGGCGGGGGAGTCTACTGAGCTGCGCCAGAACTGTACGGCGAGACACCTGAAACACAAAAAGGCCCAATTATATTTCAGCAGATTAACAAAGAGCACAGAAGAAAGCAGAGGAATTCCCTCACACCGAGGGACGGGACAGGACAGCAGCTGAGCTACAGGAGGACTCCAGGGAAACAGCTCAGCGCAAACTACAGCGCGGCCTTTCAAAGCCAGAGCGACTGGAACTCTTCCGGTCAGTATTAAGACTAAGTGGTGCCATTCTGAGCACAACAGTAAACCCTCGGGCTGGCCCTGGGAAACCCCTCCTCCTTTCCTTACGGCGCTGCCGCGGGGACCTCCACCTGCCAGGCTGCTGCACAGGGCTGGGCCGTGACCAGAATCGACGTGACGGACCCCCTCAAACAGCTACAGCCCTCGCACCGCCGCCGCCGCTACTGCTGCACACCTTGCTGGGTCAGTACAGCCAAAAGGGAAGGGTAAAACTCTGAAGAGTGCAATGAACAAGGAAGAACAAACATCAGTCCTTCACTCTATGCTGAAGAGGTGCACGTATGCTTAGAGATATCTCTCTCTCTCTCTCTCTCTGCAATAAAAATACTTTTATACGACAAGATTACTTGACTTTCCTTTGGCACTAAATGAACTTGCCCAGCTGTCAATCCATACCATTAAACTATCCATCCCCAAAATACACAGCTATAATTTGACTCGGGGAGGGGGGGGGAGCCGGGGGGGAGGTTGGGTGCTGCACAATTAGCAGGGACATCTGGCCGGCTGCCCTGCCCAGGAGAGATGCTACTGAACCGCCGGGGAAACGCGCCGCTGACAGCCAGACAGAAATCAAGAACTTCAGAGCGCTGCGTCTCAAGGTTGGCAATAAAGCCCCGCTCACATTCAGTTGCCTCTTTTTAAACGTATCCTTTGTTTAAACATTTGGTTTTAAACATTGCTTTTGCTAAACGTTTAAATGTAATTTAAAAAACGGCCCTGTTTTTAAAGCTTTAGAACAAATACCTCATTGCCAAAGTACACCGAATACATTGTATGCTACAGCCATTTGGCAGCTGCAGTTTAAACAACGCAAGTCCGTTTGTAAATTCTACAGTTTTAACCTTTTTTAAAGTTTAATTTAGGATAGAAAAATCAGCAAGATGAAAAATCCCCCATATGGTTTTACCGGGGGTGAGAGGGGGGAAATCAAATCCCCGCTCCCGCAATCCATAAGGCTACCAAAAAGGACCGGCAGATGGGCTGATGCTTTCAGCTTTGCTGAACGCGCAGAGGAACGTGTTTTGATGATATCTCGCCTGTTACGACTGAGAACCCAAAGACCGGCGATGCCACCAAATTCGGAAGACGGGCTGTGCTTGGGCTTTTGGAAGGAAGTGCACTTTGTTTAAAAAAAAAAAAAAAAAAAAAAGAACAAGAGAGTGAGTGCAAAGTCTTGGTGCCGAAAAAGGACATTTGGGAAGCAGTAGCTCGCCAAAAGCACATCGGGACTCGCTGTCACCACTTACAAGGCTGTAACGCTTCTTGGCAAAGCCCGGAAAACACGCAGAAGTCACCCCTCTTTGTCCATGCCTCTTCTCTGACCTTGCCTGCTTTTTGTACAGAGGCTAGCATCTCAGTAAGGTTTTCCAGTACTACTAGAAGATACTTTAGAAACTTGTGGACTGAAGAAGCATAAAGCTTTTACCACGAAAACACCAGTGCACAGTGCCAGTTAACGGTAAGCACACAGAAAGAGATTATGCTTTCGGGAGGAGAAAATAAGCAGAGGGAAGCAAGCTTTGCATGGGCGCAACATGCTCCAGAACACACCTTATTTTCAGTATTCACGTTCAAATATTTCATCGAAAAACTACAGGGGGAAAGTCGGCACATCCTTCACGTTACCTTCAAAGTCCACACGACAAGGACCTTAGGAAAAAGGCAGACGCACACGGGAGACGTACCTCGTCCTCGCAGACCACTCTGGATCCTCTCCGTCTGTCCCGTACCGTCACGGCAGAAGAAAGGGCGACTGCGGAGAAAGGCTGGCCATTGACAATCTGCCGAGAGAGGGAAAAACCCTTTAGCGTAAAGCTGGGGAGGAATCTCAAGCTGCCTTCTTCCCTGCAGGTTGGCCCAGACGACAGCTGAGCAGAGGAAAAAGTACTCGGCATCACCTCTGGGACGCTTCTTGGTGCGGGCCACTAGAGCTCTTGCATTTACCTTCCGTTGACTCACCGGCAGCTTCAGTTGCACTAGAGACACCTTCCCGGCTGCACGCAGGCGACAGACACGGACAGGTACGTTTTCTCAAGCCTATGTACAGCCAAGACTTCCTCACCCTAGGCGGCCCAAGGTGAAGATTTTTGTTAAAGGGTACAGCAACCCACCGTCCCGCTCTACCGCCTCCTTCCAAAAAAGCAATGATTTTCCCAGGCCCTTTCTCCAAACGGTCAAGAGCTTTTGAAACTGCCGTTGCGCCACCAAACCTGCTCAGGGGTCCTGCCAGCTTTTGACTGCCCTCGGCCTTACCGGGCACGCGCTCTCTGCCATCTCCCAAAAGCAGGAGTACGGCACGCGCCCAGACCCCAGCGCAACCCAGCCGGTGCCCACGCGCACCTCGCTCTTTGTACGAGGAGCCCCCGAGGATCCCCGCGAGCGCAGCCGCACACGCAGGATCAGCTTCACCTACTCCAATTTCAGGGGATGCCATTTCTGAAGCTTTAAACTGAAAACCGCCTCCTGACACTCGGCCACAGCAGAAGATATCCGTAACTAGAACTCCACAAACACACAGTAACACAAACTGCAAACCCGCAGCAGCAGCTTCAGAGATATTAAGAGCAGGCACAAGGGAGAAAAATAAAACAGCTTCATCTCGAGCGCACAGGAAAGCCGCAGACAGAGAAGAGGGTCTGCCTGTTTTCTGTCAGGGCTGAGAACGTTTTCTCCTTCCCTTCCGAAACCCCTCTGTTAGGTCTAAATATCTGTTACGGTTTGAGAGACCCGTAACAATTTACTGCCTTTTAGACAATCGTTCTATCACCCGACGACCCCTCCCCACCCGGGAAGGGGCATCGGGAAAAATTTGCAAATTTGCCTTTTCTGCCCGTTTGACGTGGAGTACCTGTAGCGCCCCTGAACTCGCAAACGTTTCTCCCCGCCCCCCCCAGCCCCACGCCTGCCCTTACCTGAGCAGTCGGCGGAATCAACCCCAACCCATCAGGATTTTCTTCCCGGGACACACAAGGGGACACTGGGAAAAGAGGAGGCGAGAAATGACCCTGTTTGTCACAGCCAGCCAACGGGCACAAGCCGGGGGACCCCCACCCCACCTCTGCCCTCGGGAGCGGGGCCCAGACAGGTGCCTGGCAGGGATTTAACCCCCCCAGCAAGAGGCCGGGCTCCCCGTTGGCAGAAGAACCAGTTGCCGCCCCGCTGCCCCGAGGCCCCCGCTTATGACAGCCCGGCCTGCGTCCGGCCGCTCTTCAGCCGTGTGGGGAGCGCAGTCCGGCACGGGGGTGCTCCAGCCAACACACGCTCCGGCTAATGCGTGCTCCGGACAGAGGACGGACACCCCACCTCCTCCAGCTCCTGCTTGCCAGGCTCTGGCTAATTGAAGCCCCGGCTCTGCCCTGAAGCTCCAGCTGATTTCAGCTCCTCCTTATGAGCTCCCCCTATTTGCAACAGGCCGGGCTTTTGACCAGGTCGTCAACCAATCAGCATCCTGACTTGAGTGTTAGGCTTTACACGGTACAAATATCCGTACGTTTCTATGATTAACTACTTCATGACTGCGCTAAGCAATGTCCAAAGAAGCGCAGGATTCAAAGAGAAAAGGGCGTGCCGGGTCTGCAAAGCACCTTCCCACCCCCGCCCACCCCCCCCTACGAGACCCCCGCAGACACCGAGTTCAGCCTGCTGCACGCCGGCCTCCTGAGCTCGGGTTCCCACCCGAGTGGGGACCGGACCCCCACCTCCGGGGAGGGTCCGCGCACCTCGCCCATCCCGTGCTTTTCCCCGCAGCCCTCAACGCCCTCCCGCCCCCTGCAAAACCAGCCAAACTGGAATCCGCTCTTGGCCCCCAAACCGGCTCATTTAGTGCCCCTTTCTGAGCCCATAACCTCAGCTGCTGGGCCCGTTCTCAAGCCCCAAAAACGCAGGACTGGACCCCCGCTCCTCAGCCCAAACCCACACAACTCTCTCTGTTTCTGAGCCCAAAACCAGCCCCAGGAGCCTGCTTTCCAGCCCCCGGGGCAGAAGACCTGCTCTCCGTTTTGGGCTCCAAACCAGCTCACCCTCTCTGCTTCCTCACCCCCTCGGCAGCCCCCGCGAGCCATGCTGAGGGCCGGGCCGAGCGCAGCCACCCCACAGCTCGCCACCCCACAGCTCGCCACCCCACAGCTCGCCACCCCACAGCTCGCCACCCCACAGCTCGCCACCCCACAGCTCGCCACCCCACAGCTCGCCACCCCACAGCTCGCCACCCCACAGCTCGCCACCCCACAGCTCGCCACCCCACAGCTCGCCACCCCACAGCTCGCCACCCCACAGCTCGCCACCCCCAGGGCCCGCAGACACTTTTGGGGAGCTCTGGGCAAGTGCGGAGGGCCCGACCCCTGCTGCGGGAAAGCGCCAGCACGGCTCGGGCGCCGCTTCGCTATCGCCCGTTCGGCCTTTATTTCTCCGGCACCACCAGCCCCGCACCCCGAACCCCCCAGGCCGAAGGCACCCCGCGGGGAGCCGGGCCCAGCCACCCCCGCTCCGAGCCTACAGTGCCCCCCCTCAGGCCCCCCGCTCCCCCAGCCTCCCTCAAGGCCCCCGCCCAGCGCCCCGCCCCATCATCCCTCCGGGTCCTCTACAGCCCCCCCGCCATGTTCCCTCGGGACCCCCTCAGGCCTTCCCGCATCGTTGCCCACCGCCCCCCGCTCACCTTGACGCGCTCTCAGCTGCCTCGCGACAGGCCCGCGGGCCGGGCCCGCTACAGCACCTGCCCGCCGGGCTGCGCTTTCCCCCCAGGACGCCCCGCTCCGATTCCGAACTGGGCGCCATTTTCCGCACGACCCCTGGGCTTCCGGAGCGTCCCGGCCCGCCCACGCCGCGCGCCCATTGGCCGCCGCTCGCACCCCTCCTTGAGAGCCCCTGCTCCATTGGCTCGGTGCTGCCGTCAATCCCCACCGCGCCCCACCCAGGCGAGGCGATCCGACCAATCGAAGCGCGACTCCCGCGCTGTGATTGGCCCGCCCTCCCGCCTATCCGCTCGGGAGCGGTTGCCACGGTGAAGAGGCAGCGGCAGCTGCGCGGGGCCGTTGCCGGGGCGACGGGCAGGTGCGGTCGCGCCTGCGCGGCGCGGAGTGTGTGTAGGGGGGGGGGGGGGGGGGGCGGATTTACCAAACCCCGGCCTTTTCTTCTTCAAAACTGGATGGATTTGCGTGCGACGGCACAAAATAAACCCGTTGCGCCTTCGTCCCCTCTTGCCTTCCGTCAGCTCTCGGGTAACGCCCGGGGGCTACCCGGAGCCGGTTCGCCTCCAGCGGGCCGGCAGCCTGCCGCAGGCAGCGGTTTGAAGCCCCCGCCCCGCCACCGCCGGGCGGCCAGCGGGCGGGAGACACCCCCGCGCGCGCCGAACGAGCCCGCTGGGCTCCCCGGTGGTCCTGGCCCTCCCCCGCCGCCGGGGCCGGTGCCCGGCAACGGCCCGTGCGGGGCCGGCGCTGCAGGGCGGGGCCGAGGCGGGCGGGGAGGCGTGGCCGAGACGAGGGAGGCGGGGCGGGAGAGGCCAGGGAGGAGGGGCCGGGTCGAGCGTGGAGGCGGGGCCGAGGAGGGACGGGAGGCGGGGCCGTGACGAGCGGAGGGGAGGGGCCGAGGAGGGCGGGAGGCGCGGCCGAGGCGGAGTAGGAGGCAGGGCCCACGAGAGCGCTGTACTGCGCGTGCGCGGCCGTCCGGCTGCAGTACCGGATTGCGGCCGCCAGGCGGCAGATGCGAGCGCAGACAATCGCGCTGTAGCACGCATGCGCGGACCCCGCCTGCAGTACCGGCGCTCGGTCGCGCCGTGGCAGCAGCGAGCGTGCAAAACCCCCGCTGGACTGCGCATCGGCGGCTCCCCGGGTGCAGGACCGGGTTTTGGTCGCCTGGTGGCAGCAGCGAGAGCAGTCAGAGGCGCGCCGTACGGCGCACGCGCACCTCCCCGCCGCAAGGGCGGGGGGAGGCGGGGCCGAGTACGGCTATGCAGAGCCTGGGAGGCGGGGCCTCGGAGAGGATGGAGGAGGAGCCGGGGTGAGAGGCGGGGCTCTCGCGGAGGGAGGCGGGGCCAGCCAAGCACGGGAGGCGCGGCAGCACAGCGGGGGCAGTGCCTATGGAAACAAGAGGCGGGGCGGGGGGGGCGGGACTAAGGAGGGCTACAACCCCCCTGCGTGGGGGTGGGGGGGGGCCAGGACGGGGACGGACCTCCCCCAGGGGACCCGGCCGGGATAACCCCAGCGGGTGACTCACGGGGGGCACCCCACTCTGCGGAACTCACCCACCCTGGAACCGGCCCTGCCGCGGCCACCAAACTGCCACCACTGCACCCACCTTTTCCTCGCATCGGGGTGGGAGTGTCTTCACTTTTCCACAATGCTCAGGTTTGGGGCTTTTCAGCGCTTATCCACCACGCAGAAATTGGGGATTTTTGCTTCTGTGCGTGAAAAAGGGGTGGGGTTTTTTGCTTTCCAGCTGCACCAATACAGGTGCATGGGGCTTGCCCAGGAGCACCCAATTGGGAGATTTTTTTCTTCTTTTTTTTTTTTTTTTTTTTTTTTTTCTTTTTTTCCCAAAACAGAAAATTGGGTTTTTTCTCCCCAATGCAGACCCAGAAGCAGGGCTTCGGGGTATTTTTGTGCTGTGGTGGCAACTCCTGCTCTGTGTGCACGGCCCGGCAGGGGAAAGCAGCCCCAAATTGGGATGGGAAAAGGGGGAGAAGGGAAAGGGGCAGCTTTTAAAAGCACTTTTACGTCTTCAAAAAAAAAAAAAATGGGGAGGGGTGCAGGGCCGTGTGTTGAGGTTTTAAGTGCTTTCTATAAACAGGCTTTCCTTGCATTTCAAAAACCTTACAGAGAATAGACATTTCATCTATGTACCCATTTACACACAGACATAGATATATTTAGGGTAAATATAAGCCTGAGGAATACCGGAAAACCTCGAGGAGCTGAAGGGGAGAGACCGAGCAGGTAAAGAAAAGGGGCGGGCAGCCCGGCAGAGAGAGGACGATAGAGCCAAAAATGGGCTCTGGGACACACCTTTTTATAGTCTAAAATCCTTTATGTAACAGAGTAGATCTAGGGGTTTATTTTGAACTCCTCCTACATGAAGAAATGAATATTCACTTATTAATAGAGACTAAAATGTGAGATTTTTCTTTATTTCAATGCCCCACACCCATATTTAGGGGTTGTAAAGTCTGCTAATCCTCCCCCCGCACGAATTTGCAGACAGTTTGGGGCTGTGATCCGCCTCTTTTCAGGCGACCCCCATGTGACCCCCCCCATCCCCCACTCACCTGCTCCTCCGCAGCATCACCGCCGCCACTCCCCCGGGGACCTTAGGCTGCCCCAAACGACATCACTACCCACCCACCCCCCCCCACACACACCCTTTTGATTCCCCCCTCAAAAAAGGGCACAGAGCCACCGAACCCAGGGCTGGCCCCATCCCCTCGGGGCGCTCAACCACCGGCAGGCAAACCTCGGCGGGGGAGTCTACTGAGCTGCGCCAGAACTGTACGGCGAGACACCTGAAACACAAAAAGGCCCAATTATATTTCAGCAGATTAACAAAGAGCACAGAAGAAAGCAGAGGAATTCCCTCACACCGAGGGACGGGACAGGACAGCAGCTGAGCTACAGGAGGACTCCAGGGAAACAGCTCAGCGCAAACTACAGCGCGGCCTTTCAAAGCCAGAGCGACTGGAACTCTTCCGGTCAGTATTAAGACTAAGTGGTGCCATTCTGAGCACAACAGTAAACCCTCGGGCTGGCCCTGGGAAACCCCTCCTCCTTTCCTTACGGCGCTGCCGCGGGGACCTCCACCTGCCAGGCTGCTGCACAGGGCTGGGCCGTGACCAGAATCGACGTGACGGACCCCCTCAAACAGCTACAGCCCTCGCACCGCCGCCGCCGCTACTGCTGCACACCTTGCTGGGTCAGTACAGCCAAAAGGGAAGGGTAAAACTCTGAAGAGTGCAATGAACAAGGAAGAACAAACATCAGTCCTTCACTCTATGCTGAAGAGGTGCACGTATGCTTAGAGATATCTCTCTCTCTCTCTCTCTCTGCAATAAAAATACTTTTATACGACAAGATTACTTGACTTTCCTTTGGCACTAAATGAACTTGCCCAGCTGTCAATCCATACCATTAAACTATCCATCCCCAAAATACACAGCTATAATTTGACTCGGGGAGGGGGGGGGAGCCGGGGGGGAGGTTGGGTGCTGCACAATTAGCAGGGACATCTGGCCGGCTGCCCTGCCCAGGAGAGATGCTACTGAACCGCCGGGGAAACGCGCCGCTGACAGCCAGACAGAAATCAAGAACTTCAGAGCGCTGCGTCTCAAGGTTGGCAATAAAGCCCCGCTCACATTCAGTTGCCTCTTTTTAAACGTATCCTTTGTTTAAACATTTGGTTTTAAACATTGCTTTTGCTAAACGTTTAAATGTAATTTAAAAAACGGCCCTGTTTTTAAAGCTTTAGAACAAATACCTCATTGCCAAAGTACACCGAATACATTGTATGCTACAGCCATTTGGCAGCTGCAGTTTAAACAACGCAAGTCCGTTTGTAAATTCTACAGTTTTAACCTTTTTTAAAGTTTAATTTAGGATAGAAAAATCAGCAAGATGAAAAATCCCCCATATGGTTTTACCGGGGGTGAGAGGGGGGAAATCAAATCCCCGCTCCCGCAATCCATAAGGCTACCAAAAAGGACCGGCAGATGGGCTGATGCTTTCAGCTTTGCTGAACGCGCAGAGGAACGTGTTTTGATGATATCTCGCCTGTTACGACTGAGAACCCAAAGACCGGCGATGCCACCAAATTCGGAAGACGGGCTGTGCTTGGGCTTTTGGAAGGAAGTGCACTTTGTTTAAAAAAAAAAAAAAAAAAAAAAGAACAAGAGAGTGAGTGCAAAGTCTTGGTGCCGAAAAAGGACATTTGGGAAGCAGTAGCTCGCCAAAAGCACATCGGGACTCGCTGTCACCACTTACAAGGCTGTAACGCTTCTTGGCAAAGCCCGGAAAACACGCAGAAGTCACCCCTCTTTGTCCATGCCTCTTCTCTGACCTTGCCTGCTTTTTGTACAGAGGCTAGCATCTCAGTAAGGTTTTCCAGTACTACTAGAAGATACTTTAGAAACTTGTGGACTGAAGAAGCATAAAGCTTTTACCACGAAAACACCAGTGCACAGTGCCAGTTAACGGTAAGCACACAGAAAGAGATTATGCTTTCGGGAGGAGAAAATAAGCAGAGGGAAGCAAGCTTTGCATGGGCGCAACATGCTCCAGAACACACCTTATTTTCAGTATTCACGTTCAAATATTTCATCGAAAAACTACAGGGGGAAAGTCGGCACATCCTTCACGTTACCTTCAAAGTCCACACGACAAGGACCTTAGGAAAAAGGCAGACGCACACGGGAGACGTACCTCGTCCTCGCAGACCACTCTGGATCCTCTCCGTCTGTCCCGTACCGTCACGGCAGAAGAAAGGGCGACTGCGGAGAAAGGCTGGCCATTGACAATCTGCCGAGAGAGGGAAAAACCCTTTAGCGTAAAGCTGGGGAGGAATCTCAAGCTGCCTTCTTCCCTGCAGGTTGGCCCAGACGACAGCTGAGCAGAGGAAAAAGTACTCGGCATCACCTCTGGGACGCTTCTTGGTGCGGGCCACTAGAGCTCTTGCATTTACCTTCCGTTGACTCACCGGCAGCTTCAGTTGCACTAGAGACACCTTCCCGGCTGCACGCAGGCGACAGACACGGACAGGTACGTTTTCTCAAGCCTATGTACAGCCAAGACTTCCTCACCCTAGGCGGCCCAAGGTGAAGATTTTTGTTAAAGGGTACAGCAACCCACCGTCCCGCTCTACCGCCTCCTTCCAAAAAAGCAATGATTTTCCCAGGCCCTTTCTCCAAACGGTCAAGAGCTTTTGAAACTGCCGTTGCGCCACCAAACCTGCTCAGGGGTCCTGCCAGCTTTTGACTGCCCTCGGCCTTACCGGGCACGCGCTCTCTGCCATCTCCCAAAAGCAGGAGTACGGCACGCGCCCAGACCCCAGCGCAACCCAGCCGGTGCCCACGCGCACCTCGCTCTTTGTACGAGGAGCCCCCGAGGATCCCCGCGAGCGCAGCCGCACACGCAGGATCAGCTTCACCTACTCCAATTTCAGGGGATGCCATTTCTGAAGCTTTAAACTGAAAACCGCCTCCTGACACTCGGCCACAGCAGAAGATATCCGTAACTAGAACTCCACAAACACACAGTAACACAAACTGCAAACCCGCAGCAGCAGCTTCAGAGATATTAAGAGCAGGCACAAGGGAGAAAAATAAAACAGCTTCATCTCGAGCGCACAGGAAAGCCGCAGACAGAGAAGAGGGTCTGCCTGTTTTCTGTCAGGGCTGAGAACGTTTTCTCCTTCCCTTCCGAAACCCCTCTGTTAGGTCTAAATATCTGTTACGGTTTGAGAGACCCGTAACAATTTACTGCCTTTTAGACAATCGTTCTATCACCCGACGACCCCTCCCCACCCGGGAAGGGGCATCGGGAAAAATTTGCAAATTTGCCTTTTCTGCCCGTTTGACGTGGAGTACCTGTAGCGCCCCTGAACTCGCAAACGTTTCTCCCCGCCCCCCCCAGCCCCACGCCTGCCCTTACCTGAGCAGTCGGCGGAATCAACCCCAACCCATCAGGATTTTCTTCCCGGGACACACAAGGGGACACTGGGAAAAGAGGAGGCGAGAAATGACCCTGTTTGTCACAGCCAGCCAACGGGCACAAGCCGGGGGACCCCCACCCCACCTCTGCCCTCGGGAGCGGGGCCCAGACAGGTGCCTGGCAGGGATTTAACCCCCCCAGCAAGAGGCCGGGCTCCCCGTTGGCAGAAGAACCAGTTGCCGCCCCGCTGCCCCGAGGCCCCCGCTTATGACAGCCCGGCCTGCGTCCGGCCGCTCTTCAGCCGTGTGGGGAGCGCAGTCCGGCACGGGGGTGCTCCAGCCAACACACGCTCCGGCTAATGCGTGCTCCGGACAGAGGACGGACACCCCACCTCCTCCAGCTCCTGCTTGCCAGGCTCTGGCTAATTGAAGCCCCGGCTCTGCCCTGAAGCTCCAGCTGATTTCAGCTCCTCCTTATGAGCTCCCCCTATTTGCAACAGGCCGGGCTTTTGACCAGGTCGTCAACCAATCAGCATCCTGACTTGAGTGTTAGGCTTTACACGGTACAAATATCCGTACGTTTCTATGATTAACTACTTCATGACTGCGCTAAGCAATGTCCAAAGAAGCGCAGGATTCAAAGAGAAAAGGGCGTGCCGGGTCTGCAAAGCACCTTCCCACCCCCGCCCACCCCCCCCTACGAGACCCCCGCAGACACCGAGTTCAGCCTGCTGCACGCCGGCCTCCTGAGCTCGGGTTCCCACCCGAGTGGGGACCGGACCCCCACCTCCGGGGAGGGTCCGCGCACCTCGCCCATCCCGTGCTTTTCCCCGCAGCCCTCAACGCCCTCCCGCCCCCTGCAAAACCAGCCAAACTGGAATCCGCTCTTGGCCCCCAAACCGGCTCATTTAGTGCCCCTTTCTGAGCCCATAACCTCAGCTGCTGGGCCCGTTCTCAAGCCCCAAAAACGCAGGACTGGACCCCCGCTCCTCAGCCCAAACCCACACAACTCTCTCTGTTTCTGAGCCCAAAACCAGCCCCAGGAGCCTGCTTTCCAGCCCCCGGGGCAGAAGACCTGCTCTCCGTTTTGGGCTCCAAACCAGCTCACCCTCTCTGCTTCCTCACCCCCTCGGCAGCCCCCGCGAGCCATGCTGAGGGCCGGGCCGAGCGCAGCCACCCCACAGCTCGCCACCCCACAGCTCGCCACCCCACAGCTCGCCACCCCACAGCTCGCCACCCCACAGCTCGCCACCCCACAGCTCGCCACCCCACAGCTCGCCACCCCACAGCTCGCCACCCCACAGCTCGCCACCCCACAGCTCGCCACCCCACAGCTCGCCACCCCACAGCTCGCCACCCCACAGCTCGCCACCCCACAGCTCGCCACCCCACAGCTCGCCACCCCACAGCTCGCCAGCCCCAGGGCCCGCAGACACTTTTGGGGAGCTCTGGGCAAGTGCGGAGGGCCCGACCCCTGCTGCGGGAAAGCGCCAGCACGGCTCGGGCGCCGCTTCGCTATCGCCCGTTCGGCCTTTATTTCTCCGGCACCACCAGCCCCGCACCCCGAACCCCCCAGGCCGAAGGCACCCCGCGGGGAGCCGGGCCCAGCCACCCCCGCTCCGAGCCTACAGTGCCCCCCCTCAGGCCCCCCGCTCCCCCAGCCTCCCTCAAGGCCCCCGCCCAGCGCCCCGCCCCATCATCCCTCCGGGTCCTCTACAGCCCCCCCGCCATGTTCCCTCGGGACCCCCTCAGGCCTTCCCGCATCGTTGCCCACCGCCCCCCGCTCACCTTGACGCGCTCTCAGCTGCCTCGCGACAGGCCCGCGGGCCGGGCCCGCTACAGCACCTGCCCGCCGGGCTGCGCTTTCCCCCCAGGACGCCCCGCTCCGATTCCGAACTGGGCGCCATTTTCCGCACGACCCCTGGGCTTCCGGAGCGTCCCGGCCCGCCCACGCCGCGCGCCCATTGGCCGCCGCTCGCACCCCTCCTTGAGAGCCCCTGCTCCATTGGCTCGGTGCTGCCGTCAATCCCCACCGCGCCCCACCCAGGCGAGGCGATCCGACCAATCGAAGCGCGACTCCCGCGCTGTGATTGGCCCGCCCTCCCGCCTATCCGCTCGGGAGCGGTTGCCACGGTGAAGAGGCAGCGGCAGCTGCGCGGGGCCGTTGCCGGGGCGACGGGCAGGTGCGGTCGCGCCTGCGCGGCGCGGAGTGTGTGTAGGGGGGGGGGGGGGGGGGGCGGATTTACCAAACCCCGGCCTTTTCTTCTTCAAAACTGGATGGATTTGCGTGCGACGGCACAAAATAAACCCGTTGCGCCTTCGTCCCCTCTTGCCTTCCGTCAGCTCTCGGGTAACGCCCGGGGGCTACCCGGAGCCGGTTCGCCTCCAGCGGGCCGGCAGCCTGCCGCAGGCAGCGGTTTGAAGCCCCCGCCCCGCCACCGCCGGGCGGCCAGCGGGCGGGAGACACCCCCGCGCGCGCCGAACGAGCCCGCTGGGCTCCCCGGTGGTCCTGGCCCTCCCCCGCCGCCGGGGCCGGTGCCCGGCAACGGCCCGTGCGGGGCCGGCGCTGCAGGGCGGGGCCGAGGCGGGCGGGGAGGCGTGGCCGAGACGAGGGAGGCGGGGCGGGAGAGGCCAGGGAGGAGGGGCCGGGTCGAGCGTGGAGGCGGGGCCGAGGAGGGACGGGAGGCGGGGCCGTGACGAGCGGAGGGGAGGGGCCGAGGAGGGCGGGAGGCGCGGCCGAGGCGGAGTAGGAGGCAGGGCCCACGAGAGCGCTGTACTGCGCGTGCGCGGCCGTCCGGCTGCAGTACCGGATTGCGGCCGCCAGGCGGCAGATGCGAGCGCAGACAATCGCGCTGTAGCACGCATGCGCGGACCCCGCCTGCAGTACCGGCGCTCGGTCGCGCCGTGGCAGCAGCGAGCGTGCAAAACCCCCGCTGGACTGCGCATCGGCGGCTCCCCGGGTGCAGGACCGGGTTTTGGTCGCCTGGTGGCAGCAGCGAGAGCAGTCAGAGGCGCGCCGTACGGCGCACGCGCACCTCCCCGCCGCAAGGGCGGGGGGAGGCGGGGCCGAGTACGGCTATGCAGAGCCTGGGAGGCGGGGCCTCGGAGAGGATGGAGGAGGAGCCGGGGTGAGAGGCGGGGCTCTCGCGGAGGGAGGCGGGGCCAGCCAAGCACGGGAGGCGCGGCAGCACAGCGGGGGCAGTGCCTATGGAAACAAGAGGCGGGGCGGGGGGGGCGGGACTAAGGAGGGCTACAACGCCCCTGCGTGGGGGTGGGGGGGGGGCCAGGACGGGGACGGACCTCCCCCAGGGGACCCGGCCGGGATAACCCCAGCGGGTGACTCACGGGGGGCACCCCACTCTGCGGAACTCACCCACCCTGGAACCGGCCCTGCCGCGGCCACCAAACTGCCACCACTGCACCCACCTTTTCCTCGCATCGGGGTGGGAGTGTCTTCACTTTTCCACAATGCTCAGGTTTGGGGCTTTTCAGCGCTTATCCACCACGCAGAAATTGGGGATTTTTGCTTCTGTGCGTGAAAAAGGGGTGGGGTTTTTTGCTTTCCAGCTGCACCAATACAGGTGCATGGGGCTTGCCCAGGAGCACCCAATTGGGAGATTTTTTTCTTCTTTTTTTTTTTTTTTTTTTTTTTTTTTCTTTTTTTCCCAAAACAGAAAATTGGGTTTTTTCTCCCCAATGCAGACCCAGAAGCAGGGCTTCGGGGTATTTTTGTGCTGTGGTGGCAACTCCTGCTCTGTGTGCACGGCCCGGCAGGGGAAAGCAGCCCCAAATTGGGATGGGAAAAGGGGGAGAAGGGAAAGGGGCAGCTTTTAAAAGCACTTTTACGTCTTCAAAAAAAAAAAAAATGGGGAGGGGTGCAGGGCCGTGTGTTGAGGTTTTAAGTGCTTTCTATAAACAGGCTTTCCTTGCATTTCAAAAACCTTACAGAGAATAGACATTTCATCTATGTACCCATTTACACACACACATAGATATATTTAGGGTAAATATAAGCCTGAGGAATACCGGAAAACCTCGAGGAGCTGAAGGGGAGAGACCGAGCAGGTAAAGAAAAGGGGCGGGCAGCCCGGCAGAGAGAGGACGATAGAGCCAAAAATGGGCTCTGGGACACACCTTTTTATAGTCTAAAATCCTTTATGTAACAGAGTAGATCTAGGGGTTTATTTTGAACTCCTCCTACATGAAGAAATGAATATTCACTTATTAATAGAGACTAAAATGTGAGATTTTTCTTTATTTCAATGCCCCACACCCATATTTAGGGGTTGTAAAGTCTGCTAATCCTCCCCCCGCACGAATTTGCAGACAGTTTGGGGCTGTGATCCGCCTCTTTTCAGGCGACCCCCATGTGACCCCCCCCATCCCCCACTCACCTGCTCCTCCGCAGCATCACCGCCGCCACTCCCCCGGGGACCTTAGGCTGCCCCAAACGACATCACTACCCACCCACCCCCCCACACACACACCCTTTTGATTCCCCCCTCAAAAAAGGGCACAGAGCCACCGAACCCAGGGCTGGCCCCATCCCCTCGGGGCGCTCAACCACCGGCAGGCAAACCTCGGCGGGGGAGTCTACTGAGCTGCGCCAGAACTGTACGGCGAGACACCTGAAACACAAAAAGGCCCAATTATATTTCAGCAGATTAACAAAGAGCACAGAAGAAAGCAGAGGAATTCCCTCACACCGAGGGACGGGACAGGACAGCAGCTGAGCTACAGGAGGACTCCAGGGAAACAGCTCAGCGCAAACTACAGCGCGGCCTTTCAAAGCCAGAGCGACTGGAACTCTTCCGGTCAGTATTAAGACTAAGTGGTGCCATTCTGAGCACAACAGTAAACCCTCGGGCTGGCCCTGGGAAACCCCTCCTCCCTTCCTTACGGCGCTGCCGCGGGGACCTCCACCTGCCAGGCTGCTGCACAGGGCTGGGCCGTGACCAGAATCGACGTGACGGACCCCCTCAAACAGCTACAGCCCTCGCACCGCCGCCGCCGCTACTGCTGCACACCTTGCTGGGTCAGTACAGCCAAAAGGGAAGGGTAAAACTCTGAAGAGTGCAATGAACAAGGAAGAACAAACATCAGTCCTTCACTCTATGCTGAAGAGGTGCACGTATGCTTAGAGATATCTCTCTCTCTCTGCAATAAAAATACTTTTATACGACAAGATTACTTGACTTTCCTTTGGCACTAAATGAACTTGCCCAGCTGTCAATCCATACCATTAAACTATCCATCCCCAAAATACACAGCTATAATTTGACTCGGGGAGGGGGGGGGAGCCGGGGGGGGGGGTTGGGTGCTGCACAATTAGCAGGGACATCTGGCCGGCTGCCCTGCCCAGGAGAGATGCTACTGAACCGCCGGGGAAACGCGCCGCTGACAGCCAGACAGAAATCAAGAACTTCAGAGCGCTGCGTCTCAAGGTTGGCAATAAAGCCCCGCTCACATTCAGTTGCCTCTTTTTAAACGTATCCTTTGTTTAAACATTTGGTTTTAAACATTGCTTTTGCTAAACGTTTAAATGTAATTTAAAAAACGGCCCTGTTTTTAAAGCTTTAGAACAAATACCTCATTGCCAAAGTACACTGAATACATTGTATGCTACAGCCATTTGGCAGCTGCAGTTTAAACAACGCAAGTCCGTTTGTAAATTCTACAGTTTTAACCTTTTTTAAAGTTTAATTTAGGATAGAAAAATCAGCAAGATGAAAAATCCCCCATATGGTTTTACCGGGGGTGAGAGGGGGGAAATCAAATCCCCGCTCCCGCAATCCATAAGGCTACCAAAAAGGACCGGCAGATGGGCTGATGCTTTCAGCTTTGCTGAACGCGCAGAGGAACGTGTTTTGATGATATCTCGCCTGTTACGACTGAGAACCCAAAGACCGGCGATGCCACCAAATTCGGAAGACGGGCTGTGCTTGGGCTTTTGGAAGGAAGTGCACTTTGTTTAAAAAAAAAAAAAAAAAAAAAAAGAACAAGAGAGTGAGTGCAAAGTCTTGGTGCCGAAAAAGGACATTTGGGAAGCAGTAGCTCGCCAAAAGCACATCGGGACTCGCTGTCACCACTTACAAGGCTGTAACGCTTCTTGGCAAAGCCCGGAAAACACGCAGAAGTCACCCCTCTTTGTCCATGCCTCTTCTCTGACCTTGCCTGCTTTTTGTACAGAGGCTAGCATCTCAGTAAGGTTTTCCAGTACTACTAGAAGATACTTTAGAAACTTGTGGACTGAAGAAGCATAAAGCTTTTACCACGAAAACACCAGTGCACAGTGCCAGTTAACGGTAAGCACACAGAAAGAGATTATGCTTTCGGGAGGAGAAAATAAGCAGAGGGAAGCAAGCTTTGCATGGGCGCAACATGCTCCAGAACACACCTTATTTTTAGTATTCACGTTCAAATATTTCATCGAAAAACTACAGGGGGAAAGTCGGCACATCCTTCACGTTACCTTCAAAGTCCACACGACAAGGACCTTAGGAAAAAGGCAGACGCACACGGGAGACGTACCTCGTCCTCGCAGACCACTCTGGATCCTCTCCGTCTGTCCCGTACCGTCACGGCAGAAGAAAGGGCGACTGCGGAGAAAGGCTGGCCGTTGACAATCTGCCGAGAGAGGGAAAAACCCTTTAGCGTAAAGCTGGGGAGGAATCTCAAGCTGCCTTCTTCCCTGCAGGTTGGCCCAGACGACAGCTGAGCAGAGGAAAAAGTACTCGGCATCACCTCTGGGACGCTTCTTGGTGCGGGCCACTAGAGCTCTTGCATTTACCTTCCGTTGACTCACCGGCAGCTTCAGTTGCACTAGAGACACCTTCCCGGCTGCACGCAGGCGACAGACACGGACAGGTACGTTTTCTCAAGCCTATGTACAGCCAAGACTTCCTCACCCTAGGCGGCCCAAGGTGAAGATTTTTGTTAAAGGGTACAGCAACCCACCGTCCCGCTCTACCGCCTCCTTCCAAAAAAGCAATGATTTTCCCAGGCCCTTTCTCCAAACGGTCAAGAGCTTTTGAAACTGCCGTTGCGCCACCAAACCTGCTCAGGGGTCCTGCCAGCTTTTGACTGCCCTCGGCCTTACCGGGCACGCGCTCTCTGCCATCTCCCAAAAGCAGGAGTACGGCACGCGCCCAGACCCCAGCGCAACCCAGCCGGTGCCCACGCGCACCTCGCTCTTTGTACGAGGAGCCCCCGAGGATCCCCGCGAGCGCAGCCGCACACGCAGGATCAGCTTCACCTACTCCAATTTCAGGGGATGCCATTTCTGAAGCTTTAAACTGAAAACCGCCTCCTGACACTCGGCCACAGCAGAAGATATCCGTAACTAGAACTCCACAAACACACAGTAACACAAACTGCAAACCCGCAGCAGCAGCTTCAGAGATATTAAGAGCAGGCACAAGGGAGAAAAATAAAACAGCTTCATCTCGAGCGCACAGGAAAGCCGCAGACAGAGAAGAGGGTCTGCCTGTTTTCTGTCAGGGCTGAGAACGTTTTCTCCTTCCCTTCCGAAACCCCTCTGTTAGGTCTAAATATCTGTTACGGTTTGAGAGACCCGTAACAATTTACTGCCTTTTAGACAATCGTTCTATCACCCGACGACCCCTCCCCACCCGGGAAGGGGCATCGGGAAAAATTTGCAAATTTGCCTTTTCTGCCCGTTTGACGTGGAGTACCTGTAGCGCCCCTGAACTCGCAAACGTTTCTCCCCGCCCCCCCCAGCCCCACGCCTGCCCTTACCTGAGCAGTCGGCGGAATCAACCCCAACCCATCAGGATTTTCTTCCCGGGACACACAAGGGGACACTGGGAAAAGAGGAGGCGAGAAATGACCCTGTTTGTCACAGCCAGCCAACGGGCACAAGCCGGGGGACCCCCACCCCACCTCTGCCCTCGGGAGCGGGGCCCAGACAGGTGCCTGGCAGGGATTTAACCCCCCCAGCAAGAGGCCGGGCTCCCCGTTGGCAGAAGAACCAGTTGCCGCCCCGCTGCCCCGAGGCCCCCGCTTATGACAGCCCGGCCTGCGTCCGGCCGCTCTTCAGCCGTGTGGGGAGCGCAGTCCGGCACGGGGGTGCTCCAGCCAACACACGCTCCGGCTAATGCGTGCTCCGGACAGAGGACGGACACCCCACCTCCTCCAGCTCCTGCTTGCCAGGCTCTGGCTAATTGAAGCCCCGGCTCTGCCCTGAAGCTCCAGCTGATTTCAGCTCCTCCTTATGAGCTCCCCCTATTTGCAACAGGCCGGGCTTTTGACCAGGTCGTCAACCAATCAGCATCCTGACTTGAGTGTTAGGCTTTACACGGTACAAATATCCGTACGTTTCTATGATTAACTACTTCATGACTGCGCTAAGCAATGTCCAAAGAAGCGCAGGATTCAAAGAGAAAAGGGCGTGCCGGGTCTGCAAAGCACCTTCCCACCCCCGCCCACCCCCCCCTACGAGACCCCCGCAGACACCGAGTTCAGCCTGCTGCACGCCGGCCTCCTGAGCTCGGGTTCCCACCCGAGTGGGGACCGGACCCCCACCTCCGGGGAGGGTCCGCGCACCTCGCCCATCCCGTGCTTTTCCCCGCAGCCCTCAACGCCCTCCCGCCCCCTGCAAAACCAGCCAAACTGGAATCCGCTCTTGGCCCCCAAACCGGCTCATTTAGTGCCCCTTTCTGAGCCCATAACCTCAGCTGCTGGGCCCGTTCTCAAGCCCCAAAAACGCAGGACTGGACCCCCGCTCCTCAGCCCAAACCCACACAACTCTCTCTGTTTCTGAGCCCAAAACCAGCCCCAGGAGCCTGCTTTCCAGCCCCCGGGGCAGAAGACCTGCTCTCCGTTTTGGGCTCCAAACCAGCTCACCCTCTCTGCTTCCTCACCCCCTCGGCAGCCCCCGCGAGCCATGCTGAGGGCCGGGCCGAGCGCAGCCACCCCACAGCTCGCCACCCCACAGCTCGCCACCCCACAGCTCGCCACCCCACAGCTCGCCACCCCACAGCTCGCCACCCCACAGCTCGCCACCCCACAGCTCGCCACCCCCAGGGCCCGCAGACACTTTTGGGGAGCTCTGGGCAAGTGCGGAGGGCCCGACCCCTGCTGCGGGAAAGCGCCAGCACGGCTCGGGCGCCGCTTCGCTATCGCCCGTTCGGCCTTTATTTCTCCGGCACCACCAGCCCCGCACCCCGAACCCCCCAGGCCGAAGGCACCCCGCGGGGAGCCGGGCCCAGCCACCCCCGCTCCGAGCCTACAGTGCCCCCCCTCAGGCCCCCCGCTCCCCCAGCCTCCCTCAAGGCCCCCGCCCAGCGCCCCGCCCCATCATCCCTCCGGGTCCTCTACAGCCCCCCCGCCATGTTCCCTCGGGACCCCCTCAGGCCTTCCCGCATCGTTGCCCACCGCCCCCCGCTCACCTTGACGCGCTCTCAGCTGCCTCGCGACAGGCCCGCGGGCCGGGCCCGCTACAGCACCTGCCCGCCGGGCTGCGCTTTCCCCCCAGGACGCCCCGCTCCGATTCCGAACTGGGCGCCATTTTCCGCACGACCCCTGGGCTTCCGGAGCGTCCCGGCCCGCCCACGCCGCGCGCCCATTGGCCGCCGCTCGCACCCCTCCTTGAGAGCCCCTGCTCCATTGGCTCGGTGCTGCCGTCAATCCCCACCGCGCCCCACCCAGGCGAGGCGATCCGACCAATCGAAGCGCGACTCCCGCGCTGTGATTGGCCCGCCCTCCCGCCTATCCGCTCGGGAGCGGTTGCCACGGTGAAGAGGCAGCGGCAGCTGCGCGGGGCCGTTGCCGGGGCGACGGGCAGGTGCGGTCGCGCCTGCGCGGCGCGGAGTGTGTGTGTGGGGGGGGGGGGGGGGGGGCGGATTTACCAAACCCCGGCCTTTTCTTCTTCAAAACTGGATGGATTTGCGTGCGACGGCACAAAATAAACCCGTTGCGCCTTCGTCCCCTCTTGCCTTCCGTCAGCTCTCGGGTAACGCCCGGGGGCTACCCGGAGCCGGTTCGCCTCCAGCGGGCCGGCAGCCTGCCGCAGGCAGCGGTTTGAAGCCCCCGCCCCGCCACCGCCGGGCGGCCAGCGGGCGGGAGACACCCCCGCGCGCGCCGAACGAGCCCGCTGGGCTCCCCGGTGGTCCTGGCCCTCCCCCGCCGCCGGGGCCGGTGCCCGGCAACGGCCCGTGCGGGGCCGGCGCTGCAGGGCGGGGCCGAGGCGGGCGGGGAGGCGTGGCCGAGACGAGGGAGGCGGGGCGGGAGAGGCCAGGGAGGAGGGGCCGGGTCGAGCGTGGAGGCGGGGCCGAGGAGGGACGGGAGGCGGGGCCGTGACGAGCGGAGGGGAGGGGCCGAGGAGGGCGGGAGGCGCGGCCGAGGCGGAGTAGGAGGCAGGGCCCACGAGAGCGCTGTACTGCGCGTGCGCGGCCGTCCGGCTGCAGTACCGGATTGCGGCCGCCAGGCGGCAGATGCGAGCGCAGACAATCGCGCTGTAGCACGCATGCGCGGACCCCGCCTGCAGTACCGGCGCTCGGTCGCGCCGTGGCAGCAGCGAGCGTGCAAAACCCCCGCTGGACTGCGCATCGGCGGCTCCCCGGGTGCAGGACCGGGTTTTGGTCGCCTGGTGGCAGCAGCGAGAGCAGTCAGAGGCGCGCCGTACGGCGCACGCGCACCTCCCCGCCGCAAGGGCGGGGGGAGGCGGGGCCGAGTACGGCTATGCAGAGCCTGGGAGGCGGGGCCTCGGAGAGGATGGAGGAGGAGCCGGGGTGAGAGGCGGGGCTCTCGCGGAGGGAGGCGGGGCCAGCCAAGCACGGGAGGCGCGGCAGCACAGCGGGGGCAGTGCCTATGGAAACAAGAGGCGGGGCGGGGGGGGCGGGACTAAGGAGGGCTACAACGCCCCTGCGTGGGGGTGGGGGGGGGGCCAGGACGGGGACGGACCTCCCCCAGGGGACCCGGCCGGGATAACCCCAGCGGGTGACTCACGGGGGGCACCCCACTCTGCGGAACTCACCCACCCTGGAACCGGCCCTGCCGCGGCCACCAAACTGCCACCACTGCACCCACCTTTTCCTCGCATCGGGGTGGGAGTGTCTTCACTTTTCCACAATGCTCAGGTTTGGGGCTTTTCAGCGCTTATCCACCACGCAGAAATTGGGGATTTTTGCTTCTGTGCGTGAAAAAGGGGTGGGGTTTTTTGCTTTCCAGCTGCACCAATACAGGTGCATGGGGCTTGCCCAGGAGCACCCAATTGGGAGATTTTTTTCTTCTTTTTTTTTTTTTTTTTTTTTTTTTTCTTTTTTTCCCAAAACAGAAAATTGGGTTTTTTCTCCCCAATGCAGACCCAGAAGCAGGGCTTCGGGGTATTTTTGTGCTGTGGTGGCAACTCCTGCTCTGTGTGCACGGCCCGGCAGGGGAAAGCAGCCCCAAATTGGGATGGGAAAAGGGGGAGAAGGGAAAGGGGCAGCTTTTAAAAGCACTTTTACGTCTTCAAAAAAAAAAAAAATGGGGAGGGGTGCAGGGCCGTGTGTTGAGGTTTTAAGTGCTTTCTATAAACAGGCTTTCCTTGCATTTCAAAAACCTTACAGAGAATAGACATTTCATCTATGTACCCATTTACACACAGACATAGATATATTTAGGGTAAATATAAGCCTGAGGAATACCGGAAAACCTCGAGGAGCTGAAGGGGAGAGACCGAGCAGGTAAAGAAAAGGGGCGGGCAGCCCGGCAGAGAGAGGACGATAGAGCCAAAAATGGGCTCTGGGACACACCTTTTTATAGTCTAAAATCCTTTATGTAACAGAGTAGATCTAGGGGTTTATTTTGAACTCCTCCTACATGAAGAAATGAATATTCACTTATTAATAGAGACTAAAATGTGAGATTTTTCTTTATTTCAATGCCCCACACCCATATTTAGGGGTTGTAAAGTCTGCTAATCCTCCCCCCGCACGAATTTGCAGACAGTTTGGGGCTGTGATCCGCCTCTTTTCAGGCGACCCCCATGTGACCCCCCCCATCCCCCACTCACCTGCTCCTCCGCAGCATCACCGCCGCCACTCCCCCGGGGACCTTAGGCTGCCCCAAACGACATCACTACCCACCCACCCCCCCCCACACACACCCTTTTGATTCCCCCCTCAAAAAAGGGCACAGAGCCACCGAACCCAGGGCTGGCCCCATCCCCTCGGGGCGCTCAACCACCGGCAGGCAAACCTCGGCGGGGGAGTCTACTGAGCTGCGCCAGAACTGTACGGCGAGACACCTGAAACACAAAAAGGCCCAATTATATTTCAGCAGATTAACAAAGAGCACAGAAGAAAGCAGAGGAATTCCCTCACACCGAGGGACGGGACAGGACAGCAGCTGAGCTACAGGAGGACTCCAGGGAAACAGCTCAGCACAAACTACAGCGCGGCCTTTCAAAGCCAGAGCGACTGGAACTCTTCCGGTCAGTATTAAGACTAAGTGGTGCCATTCTGAGCACAACAGTAAACCCTCGGGCTGGCCCTGGGAAACCCCTCCTCCTTTCCTTACGGCGCTGCCGCGGGGACCTCCACCTGCCAGGCTGCTGCACAGGGCTGGGCCGTGACCAGAATCGACGTGACGGACCCCCTCAAACAGCTACAGCCCTCGCACCGCCGCCGCCGCTACTGCTGCACACCTTGCTGGGTCAGTACAGCCAAAAGGGAAGGGTAAAACTCTGAAGAGTGCAATGAACAAGGAAGAACAAACATCAGTCCTTCACTCTATGCTGAAGAGGTGCACGTATGCTTAGAGATATCTCTCTCTCTCTCTCTCTCTGCAATAAAAATACTTTTATACGACAAGATTACTTGACTTTCCTTTGGCACTAAATGAACTTGCCCAGCTGTCAATCCATACCATTAAACTATCCATCCCCAAAATACACAGCTATAATTTGACTCGGGGAGGGGGGGGGAGCCGGGGGGGAGGTTGGGTGCTGCACAATTAGCAGGGACATCTGGCCGGCTGCCCTGCCCAGGAGAGATGCTACTGAACCGCCGGGGAAACGCGCCGCTGACAGCCAGACAGAAATCAAGAACTTCAGAGCGCTGCGTCTCAAGGTTGGCAATAAAGCCCCGCTCACATTCAGTTGCCTCTTTTTAAACGTATCCTTTGTTTAAACATTTGGTTTTAAACATTGCTTTTGCTAAACGTTTAAATGTAATTTAAAAAACGGCCCTGTTTTTAAAGCTTTAGAACAAATACCTCATTGCCAAAGTACACCGAATACATTGTATGCTACAGCCATTTGGCAGCTGCAGTTTAAACAACGCAAGTCCGTTTGTAAATTCTACAGTTTTAACCTTTTTTAAAGTTTAATTTAGGATAGAAAAATCAGCAAGATGAAAAATCCCCCATATGGTTTTACCGGGGGTGAGAGGGGGGAAATCAAATCCCCGCTCCCGCAATCCATAAGGCTACCAAAAAGGACCGGCAGATGGGCTGATGCTTTCAGCTTTGCTGAACGCGCAGAGGAACGTGTTTTGATGATATCTCGCCTGTTACGACTGAGAACCCAAAGACCGGCGATGCCACCAAATTCGGAAGACGGGCTGTGCTTGGGCTTTTGGAAGGAAGTGCACTTTGTTTAAAAAAAAAAAAAAAAAAAAAAGAACAAGAGAGTGAGTGCAAAGTCTTGGTGCCGAAAAAGGACATTTGGGAAGCAGTAGCTCGCCAAAAGCACATCGGGACTCGCTGTCACCACTTACAAGGCTGTAACGCTTCTTGGCAAAGCCCGGAAAACACGCAGAAGTCACCCCTCTTTGTCCATGCCTCTTCTCTGACCTTGCCTGCTTTTTGTACAGAGGCTAGCATCTCAGTAAGGTTTTCCAGTACTACTAGAAGATACTTTAGAAACTTGTGGACTGAAGAAGCATAAAGCTTTTACCACGAAAACACCAGTGCACAGTGCCAGTTAACGGTAAGCACACAGAAAGAGATTATGCTTTCGGGAGGAGAAAATAAGCAGAGGGAAGCAAGCTTTGCATGGGCGCAACATGCTCCAGAACACACCTTATTTTCAGTATTCACGTTCAAATATTTCATCGAAAAACTACAGGGGGAAAGTCGGCACATCCTTCACGTTACCTTCAAAGTCCACACGACAAGGACCTTAGGAAAAAGGCAGACGCACACGGGAGACGTACCTCGTCCTCGCAGACCACTCTGGATCCTCTCCGTCTGTCCCGTACCGTCACGGCAGAAGAAAGGGCGACTGCGGAGAAAGGCTGGCCATTGACAATCTGCCGAGAGAGGGAAAAACCCTTTAGCGTAAAGCTGGGGAGGAATCTCAAGCTGCCTTCTTCCCTGCAGGTTGGCCCAGACGACAGCTGAGCAGAGGAAAAAGTACTCGGCATCACCTCTGGGACGCTTCTTGGTGCGGGCCACTAGAGCTCTTGCATTTACCTTCCGTTGACTCACCGGCAGCTTCAGTTGCACTAGAGACACCTTCCCGGCTGCACGCAGGCGACAGACACGGACAGGTACGTTTTCTCAAGCCTATGTACAGCCAAGACTTCCTCACCCTAGGCGGCCCAAGGTGAAGATTTTTGTTAAAGGGTACAGCAACCCACCGTCCCGCTCTACCGCCTCCTTCCAAAAAAGCAATGATTTTCCCAGGCCCTTTCTCCAAACGGTCAAGAGCTTTTGAAACTGCCGTTGCGCCACCAAACCTGCTCAGGGGTCCTGCCAGCTTTTGACTGCCCTCGGCCTTACCGGGCACGCGCTCTCTGCCATCTCCCAAAAGCAGGAGTACGGCACGCGCCCAGACCCCAGCGCAACCCAGCCGGTGCCCACGCGCACCTCGCTCTTTGTACGAGGAGCCCCCGAGGATCCCCGCGAGCGCAGCCGCACACGCAGGATCAGCTTCACCTACTCCAATTTCAGGGGATGCCATTTCTGAAGCTTTAAACTGAAAACCGCCTCCTGACACTCGGCCACAGCAGAAGATATCCGTAACTAGAACTCCACAAACACACAGTAACACAAACTGCAAACCCGCAGCAGCAGCTTCAGAGATATTAAGAGCAGGCACAAGGGAGAAAAATAAAACAGCTTCATCTCGAGCGCACAGGAAAGCCGCAGACAGAGAAGAGGGTCTGCCTGTTTTCTGTCAGGGCTGAGAACGTTTTCTCCTTCCCTTCCGAAACCCCTCTGTTAGGTCTAAATATCTGTTACGGTTTGAGAGACCCGTAACAATTTACTGCCTTTTAGACAATCGTTCTATCACCCGACGACCCCTCCCCACCCGGGAAGGGGCATCGGGAAAAATTTGCAAATTTGCCTTTTCTGCCCGTTTGACGTGGAGTACCTGTAGCGCCCCTGAACTCGCAAACGTTTCTCCCCGCCCCCCCCAGCCCCACGCCTGCCCTTACCTGAGCAGTCGGCGGAATCAACCCCAACCCATCAGGATTTTCTTCCCGGGACACACAAGGGGACACTGGGAAAAGAGGAGGCGAGAAATGACCCTGTTTGTCACAGCCAGCCAACGGGCACAAGCCGGGGGACCCCCACCCCACCTCTGCCCTCGGGAGCGGGGCCCAGACAGGTGCCTGGCAGGGATTTAACCCCCCCAGCAAGAGGCCGGGCTCCCCGTTGGCAGAAGAACCAGTTGCCGCCCCGCTGCCCCGAGGCCCCCGCTTATGACAGCCCGGCCTGCGTCCGGCCGCTCTTCAGCCGTGTGGGGAGCGCAGTCCGGCACGGGGGTGCTCCAGCCAACACACGCTCCGGCTAATGCGTGCTCCGGACAGAGGACGGACACCCCACCTCCTCCAGCTCCTGCTTGCCAGGCTCTGGCTAATTGAAGCCCCGGCTCTGCCCTGAAGCTCCAGCTGATTTCAGCTCCTCCTTATGAGCTCCCCCTATTTGCAACAGGCCGGGCTTTTGACCAGGTCGTCAACCAATCAGCATCCTGACTTGAGTGTTAGGCTTTACACGGTACAAATATCCGTACGTTTCTATGATTAACTACTTCATGACTGCGCTAAGCAATGTCCAAAGAAGCGCAGGATTCAAAGAGAAAAGGGCGTGCCGGGTCTGCAAAGCACCTTCCCACCCCCGCCCACCCCCCCCTACGAGACCCCCGCAGACACCGAGTTCAGCCTGCTGCACGCCGGCCTCCTGAGCTCGGGTTCCCACCCGAGTGGGGACCGGACCCCCACCTCCGGGGAGGGTCCGCGCACCTCGCCCATCCCGTGCTTTTCCCCGCAGCCCTCAACGCCCTCCCGCCCCCTGCAAAACCAGCCAAACTGGAATCCGCTCTTGGCCCCCAAACCGGCTCATTTAGTGCCCCTTTCTGAGCCCATAACCTCAGCTGCTGGGCCCGTTCTCAAGCCCCAAAAACGCAGGACTGGACCCCCGCTCCTCAGCCCAAACCCACACAACTCTCTCTGTTTCTGAGCCCAAAACCAGCCCCAGGAGCCTGCTTTCCAGCCCCCGGGGCAGAAGACCTGCTCTCCGTTTTGGGCTCCAAACCAGCTCACCCTCTCTGCTTCCTCACCCCCTCGGCAGCCCCCGCGAGCCATGCTGAGGGCCGGGCCGAGCGCAGCCACCCCACAGCTCGCCACCCCACAGCTCGCCACCCCACAGCTCGCCACCCCACAGCTCGCCACCCCACAGCTCGCCACCCCACAGCTCGCCACCCCACAGCTCGCCACCCCACAGCTCGCCACCCCACAGCTCGCCACCCCACAGCTCGCCACCCCCAGGGCCCGCAGACACTTTTGGGGAGCTCTGGGCAAGTGCGGAGGGCCCGACCCCTGCTGCGGGAAAGCGCCAGCACGGCTCGGGCGCCGCTTCGCTATCGCCCGTTCGGCCTTTATTTCTCCGGCACCACCAGCCCCGCACCCCGAACCCCCCAGGCCGAAGGCACCCCGCGGGGAGCCGGGCCCAGCCACCCCCGCTCCGAGCCTACAGTGCCCCCCCTCAGGCCCCCCGCTCCCCCAGCCTCCCTCAAGGCCCCCGCCCAGCGCCCCGCCCCATCATCCCTCCGGGTCCTCTACAGCCCCCCCGCCATGTTCCCTCGGGACCCCCTCAGGCCTTCCCGCATCGTTGCCCACCGCCCCCCGCTCACCTTGACGCGCTCTCAGCTGCCTCGCGACAGGCCCGCGGGCCGGGCCCGCTACAGCACCTGCCCGCCGGGCTGCGCTTTCCCCCCAGGACGCCCCGCTCCGATTCCGAACTGGGCGCCATTTTCCGCACGACCCCTGGGCTTCCGGAGCGTCCCGGCCCGCCCATGCCGCGCGCCCATTGGCCGCCGCTCGCACCCCTCCTTGAGAGCCCCTGCTCCATTGGCTCGGTGCTGCCGTCAATCCCCACCGCGCCCCACCCAGGCGAGGCGATCCGACCAATCGAAGCGCGACTCCCGCGCTGTGATTGGCCCGCCCTCCCGCCTATCCGCTCGGGAGCGGTTGCCACGGTGAAGAGGCAGCGGCAGCTGCGCGGGGCCGTTGCCGGGGCGACGGGCAGGTGCGGTCGCGCCTGCGCGGCGCGGAGTGTGTGTGTGTGTGGGGGGGGGGGGGGGCGGATTTACCAAACCCCGGCCTTTTCTTCTTCAAAACTGGATGGATTTGCGTGCGACGGCACAAAATAAACCCGTTGCGCCTTCGTCCCCTCTTGCCTTCCGTCAGCTCTCGGGTAACGCCCGGGGGCTACCCGGAGCCGGTTCGCCTCCAGCGGGCCGGCAGCCTGCCGCAGGCAGCGGTTTGAAGCCCCCGCCCCGCCACCGCCGGGCGGCCAGCGGGCGGGAGACACCCCCGCGCGCGCCGAACGAGCCCGCTGGGCTCCCCGGTGGTCCTGGCCCTCCCCCGCCGCCGGGGCCGGTGCCCGGCAACGGCCCGTGCGGGGCCGGCGCTGCAGGGCGGGGCCGAGGCGGGCGGGGAGGCGTGGCCGAGACGAGGGAGGCGGGGCGGGAGAGGCCAGGGAGGAGGGGCCGGGTCGAGCGTGGAGGCGGGGCCGAGGAGGGACGGGAGGCGGGGCCGTGACGAGCGGAGGGGAGGGGCCGAGGAGGGCGGGAGGCGCGGCCGAGGCGGAGTAGGAGGCAGGGCCCACGAGAGCGCTGTACTGCGCGTGCGCGGCCGTCCGGCTGCAGTACCGGATTGCGGCCGCCAGGCGGCAGATGCGAGCGCAGACAATCGCGCTGTAGCACGCATGCGCGGACCCCGCCTGCAGTACCGGCGCTCGGTCGCGCCGTGGCAGCAGCGAGCGTGCAAAACCCCCGCTGGACTGCGCATCGGCGGCTCCCCGGGTGCAGGACCGGGTTTTGGTCGCCTGGTGGCAGCAGCGAGAGCAGTCAGAGGCGCGCCGTACGGCGCACGCGCACCTCCCCGCCGCAAGGGCGGGGGGAGGCGGGGCCGAGTACGGCTATGCAGAGCCTGGGAGGCGGGGCCTCGGAGAGGATGGAGGAGGAGCCGGGGTGAGAGGCGGGGCTCTCGCGGAGGGAGGCGGGGCCAGCCAAGCACGGGAGGCGCGGCAGCACAGCGGGGGCAGTGCCTATGGAAACAAGAGGCGGGGCGGGGGGGGCGGGACTAAGGAGGGCTACAACGCCCCTGCGTGGGGGTGGGGGGGGGGGCCAGGACGGGGACGGACCTCCCCCAGGGGACCCGGCCGGGATAACCCCAGCGGGTGACTCACGGGGGGCACCCCACTCTGCGGAACTCACCCACCCTGGAACCGGCCCTGCCGCGGCCACCAAACTGCCACCACTGCACCCACCTTTTCCTCGCATCGGGGTGGGAGTGTCTTCACTTTTCCACAATGCTCAGGTTTGGGGCTTTTCAGCGCTTATCCACCACGCAGAAATTGGGGATTTTTGCTTCTGTGCGTGAAAAAGGGGTGGGGTTTTTTGCTTTCCAGCTGCACCAATACAGGTGCATGGGGCTTGCCCAGGAGCACCCAATTGGGAGATTTTTTTCTTCTTTTTTTTTTTTTTTTTTTTTTTTTTTCTTTTTTTCCCAAAACAGAAAATTGGGTTTTTTCTCCCCAATGCAGACCCAGAAGCAGGGCTTCGGGGTATTTTTGTGCTGTGGTGGCAACTCCTGCTCTGTGTGCACGGCCCGGCAGGGGAAAGCAGCCCCAAATTGGGATGGGAAAAGGGGGAGAAGGGAAAGGGGCAGCTTTTAAAAGCACTTTTACGTCTTCAAAAAAAAAAAAAATGGGGAGGGGTGCAGGGCCGTGTGTTGAGGTTTTAAGTGCTTTCTATAAACAGGCTTTCCTTGCATTTCAAAAACCTTACAGAGAATAGACATTTCATCTATGTACCCATTTACACACAGACATAGATATATTTAGGGTAAATATAAGCCTGAGGAATACCGGAAAACCTCGAGGAGCTGAAGGGGAGAGACCGAGCAGGTAAAGAAAAGGGGCGGGCAGCCCGGCAGAGAGAGGACGATAGAGCCAAAAATGGGCTCTGGGACACACCTTTTTATAGTCTAAAATCCTTTATGTAACAGAGTAGATCTAGGGGTTTATTTTGAACTCCTCCTACATGAAGAAATGAATATTCACTTATTAATAGAGACTAAAATGTGAGATTTTTCTTTATTTCAATGCCCCACACCCATATTTAGGGGTTGTAAAGTCTGCTAATCCTCCCCCCGCACGAATTTGCAGACAGTTTGGGGCTGTGATCCGCCTCTTTTCAGGCGACCCCCATGTGACCCCCCCCATCCCCCACTCACCTGCTCCTCCGCAGCATCACCGCCGCCACTCCCCCGGGGACCTTAGGCTGCCCCAAACGACATCACTACCCACCCACCCCCCCCCACACACACCCTTTTGATTCCCCCCTCAAAAAAGGGCACAGAGCCACCGAACCCAGGGCTGGCCCCATCCCCTCGGGGCGCTCAACCACCGGCAGGCAAACCTCGGCGGGGGAGTCTACTGAGCTGCGCCAGAACTGTACGGCGAGACACCTGAAACACAAAAAGGCCCAATTATATTTCAGCAGATTAACAAAGAGCACAGAAGAAAGCAGAGGAATTCCCTCACACCGAGGGACGGGACAGGACAGCAGCTGAGCTACAGGAGGACTCCAGGGAAACAGCTCAGCGCAAACTACAGCGCGGCCTTTCAAAGCCAGAGCGACTGGAACTCTTCCGGTCAGTATTAAGACTAAGTGGTGCCATTCTGAGCACAACAGTAAACCCTCGGGCTGGCCCTGGGAAACCCCTCCTCCCTTCCTTACGGCGCTGCCGCGGGGACCTCCACCTGCCAGGCTGCTGCACAGGGCTGGGCCGTGACCAGAATCGACGTGACGGACCCCCTCAAACAGCTACAGCCCTCGCACCGCCGCCGCCGCTACTGCTGCACACCTTGCTGGGTCAGTACAGCCAAAAGGGAAGGGTAAAACTCTGAAGAGTGCAATGAACAAGGAAGAACAAACATCAGTCCTTCACTCTATGCTGAAGAGGTGCACGTATGCTTAGAGATATCTCTCTCTCTCTGCAATAAAAATACTTTTATACGACAAGATTACTTGACTTTCCTTTGGCACTAAATGAACTTGCCCAGCTGTCAATCCATACCATTAAACTATCCATCCCCAAAATACACAGCTATAATTTGACTCGGGGAGGGGGGGGGAGCCGGGGGGGGGGGTTGGGTGCTGCACAATTAGCAGGGACATCTGGCCGGCTGCCCTGCCCAGGAGAGATGCTACTGAACCGCCGGGGAAACGCGCCGCTGACAGCCAGACAGAAATCAAGAACTTCAGAGCGCTGCGTCTCAAGGTTGGCAATAAAGCCCCGCTCACATTCAGTTGCCTCTTTTTAAACGTATCCTTTGTTTAAACATTTGGTTTTAAACATTGCTTTTGCTAAACGTTTAAATGTAATTTAAAAAACGGCCCTGTTTTTAAAGCTTTAGAACAAATACCTCATTGCCAAAGTACACTGAATACATTGTATGCTACAGCCATTTGGCAGCTGCAGTTTAAACAACGCAAGTCCGTTTGTAAATTCTACAGTTTTAACCTTTTTTAAAGTTTAATTTAGGATAGAAAAATCAGCAAGATGAAAAATCCCCCATATGGTTTTACCGGGGGTGAGAGGGGGGAAATCAAATCCCCGCTCCCGCAATCCATAAGGCTACCAAAAAGGACCGGCAGATGGGCTGATGCTTTCAGCTTTGCTGAACGCGCAGAGGAACGTGTTTTGATGATATCTCGCCTGTTACGACTGAGAACCCAAAGACCGGCGATGCCACCAAATTCGGAAGACGGGCTGTGCTTGGGCTTTTGGAAGGAAGTGCACTTTGTTTAAAAAAAAAAAAAAAAAAAAAAAGAACAAGAGAGTGAGTGCAAAGTCTTGGTGCCGAAAAAGGACATTTGGGAAGCAGTAGCTCGCCAAAAGCACATCGGGACTCGCTGTCACCACTTACAAGGCTGTAACGCTTCTTGGCAAAGCCCGGAAAACACGCAGAAGTCACCCCTCTTTGTCCATGCCTCTTCTCTGACCTTGCCTGCTTTTTGTACAGAGGCTAGCATCTCAGTAAGGTTTTCCAGTACTACTAGAAGATACTTTAGAAACTTGTGGACTGAAGAAGCATAAAGCTTTTACCACGAAAACACCAGTGCACAGTGCCAGTTAACGGTAAGCACACAGAAAGAGATTATGCTTTCGGGAGGAGAAAATAAGCAGAGGGAAGCAAGCTTTGCATGGGCGCAACATGCTCCAGAACACACCTTATTTTTAGTATTCACGTTCAAATATTTCATCGAAAAACTACAGGGGGAAAGTCGGCACATCCTTCACGTTACCTTCAAAGTCCACACGACAAGGACCTTAGGAAAAAGGCAGACGCACACGGGAGACGTACCTCGTCCTCGCAGACCACTCTGGATCCTCTCCGTCTGTCCCGTACCGTCACGGCAGAAGAAAGGGCGACTGCGGAGAAAGGCTGGCCGTTGACAATCTGCCGAGAGAGGGAAAAACCCTTTAGCGTAAAGCTGGGGAGGAATCTCAAGCTGCCTTCTTCCCTGCAGGTTGGCCCAGACGACAGCTGAGCAGAGGAAAAAGTACTCGGCATCACCTCTGGGACGCTTCTTGGTGCGGGCCACTAGAGCTCTTGCATTTACCTTCCGTTGACTCACCGGCAGCTTCAGTTGCACTAGAGACACCTTCCCGGCTGCACGCAGGCGACAGACACGGACAGGTACGTTTTCTCAAGCCTATGTACAGCCAAGACTTCCTCACCCTAGGCGGCCCAAGGTGAAGATTTTTGTTAAAGGGTACAGCAACCCACCGTCCCGCTCTACCGCCTCCTTCCAAAAAAGCAATGATTTTCCCAGGCCCTTTCTCCAAACGGTCAAGAGCTTTTGAAACTGCCGTTGCGCCACCAAACCTGCTCAGGGGTCCTGCCAGCTTTTGACTGCCCTCGGCCTTACCGGGCACGCGCTCTCTGCCATCTCCCAAAAGCAGGAGTACGGCACGCGCCCAGACCCCAGCGCAACCCAGCCGGTGCCCACGCGCACCTCGCTCTTTGTACGAGGAGCCCCCGAGGATCCCCGCGAGCGCAGCCGCACACGCAGGATCAGCTTCACCTACTCCAATTTCAGGGGATGCCATTTCTGAAGCTTTAAACTGAAAACCGCCTCCTGACACTCGGCCACAGCAGAAGATATCCGTAACTAGAACTCCACAAACACACAGTAACACAAACTGCAAACCCGCAGCAGCAGCTTCAGAGATATTAAGAGCAGGCACAAGGGAGAAAAATAAAACAGCTTCATCTCGAGCGCACAGGAAAGCCGCAGACAGAGAAGAGGGTCTGCCTGTTTTCTGTCAGGGCTGAGAACGTTTTCTCCTTCCCTTCCGAAACCCCTCTGTTAGGTCTAAATATCTGTTACGGTTTGAGAGACCCGTAACAATTTACTGCCTTTTAGACAATCGTTCTATCACCCGACGACCCCTCCCCACCCGGGAAGGGGCATCGGGAAAAATTTGCAAATTTGCCTTTTCTGCCCGTTTGACGTGGAGTACCTGTAGCGCCCCTGAACTCGCAAACGTTTCTCCCCGCCCCCCCCCAGCCCCACGCCTGCCCTTACCTGAGCAGTCGGCGGAATCAACCCCAACCCATCAGGATTTTCTTCCCGGGACACACAAGGGGACACTGGGAAAAGAGGAGGCGAGAAATGACCCTGTTTGTCACAGCCAGCCAACGGGCACAAGCCGGGGGACCCCCACCCCACCTCTGCCCTCGGGAGCGGGGCCCAGACAGGTGCCTGGCAGGGATTTAACCCCCCCAGCAAGAGGCCGGGCTCCCCGTTGGCAGAAGAACCAGTTGCCGCCCCGCTGCCCCGAGGCCCCCGCTTATGACAGCCCGGCCTGCGTCCGGCCGCTCTTCAGCCGTGTGGGGAGCGCAGTCCGGCACGGGGGTGCTCCAGCCAACACACGCTCCGGCTAATGCGTGCTCCGGACAGAGGACGGACACCCCACCTCCTCCAGCTCCTGCTTGCCAGGCTCTGGCTAATTGAAGCCCCGGCTCTGCCCTGAAGCTCCAGCTGATTTCAGCTCCTCCTTATGAGCTCCCCCTATTTGCAACAGGCCGGGCTTTTGACCAGGTCGTCAACCAATCAGCATCCTGACTTGAGTGTTAGGCTTTACACGGTACAAATATCCGTACGTTTCTATGATTAACTACTTCATGACTGCGCTAAGCAATGTCCAAAGAAGCGCAGGATTCAAAGAGAAAAGGGCGTGCCGGGTCTGCAAAGCACCTTCCCACCCCCGCCCACCCCCCCCTACGAGACCCCCGCAGACACCGAGTTCAGCCTGCTGCACGCCGGCCTCCTGAGCTCGGGTTCCCACCCGAGTGGGGACCGGACCCCCACCTCCGGGGAGGGTCCGCGCACCTCGCCCATCCCGTGCTTTTCCCCGCAGCCCTCAACGCCCTCCCGCCCCCTGCAAAACCAGCCAAACTGGAATCCGCTCTTGGCCCCCAAACCGGCTCATTTAGTGCCCCTTTCTGAGCCCATAACCTCAGCTGCTGGGCCCGTTCTCAAGCCCCAAAAACGCAGGACTGGACCCCCGCTCCTCAGCCCAAACCCACACAACTCTCTCTGTTTCTGAGCCCAAAACCAGCCCCAGGAGCCTGCTTTCCAGCCCCCGGGGCAGAAGACCTGCTCTCCGTTTTGGGCCCCAAACCAGCTCACCCTCTCTGCTTCCTCACCCCCTCGGCAGCCCCCGCGAGCCATGCTGAGGGCCGGGCCGAGCGCAGCCACCCCACAGCTCGCCACCCCACAGCTCGCCACCCCACAGCTCGCCACCCCACAGCTCGCCACCCCACAGCTCGCCACCCCACAGCTCGCCACCCCACAGCTCGCCACCCCACAGCTCGCCACCCCACAGCTCGCCACCCCACAGCTCGCCACCCCACAGCTCGCCACCCCCAGGGCCCGCAGACACTTTTGGGGAGCTCTGGGCAAGTGCGGAGGGCCCGACCCCTGCTGCGGGAAAGCGCCAGCACGGCTCGGGCGCCGCTTCGCTATCGCCCGTTCGGCCTTTATTTCTCCGGCACCACCAGCCCCGCACCCCGAACCCCCCAGGCCGAAGGCACCCCGCGGGGAGCCGGGCCCAGCCACCCCCGCTCCGAGCCTACAGTGCCCCCCCTCAGGCCCCCCGCTCCCCCAGCCTCCCTCAAGGCCCCCGCCCAGCGCCCCGCCCCATCATCCCTCCGGGTCCTCTACAGCCCCCCCGCCATGTTCCCTCGGGACCCCCTCAGGCCTTCCCGCATCGTTGCCCACCGCCCCCCGCTCACCTTGACGCGCTCTCAGCTGCCTCGCGACAGGCCCGCGGGCCGGGCCCGCTACAGCACCTGCCCGCCGGGCTGCGCTTTCCCCCCAGGACGCCCCGCTCCGATTCCGAACTGGGCGCCATTTTCCGCACGACCCCTGGGCTTCCGGAGCGTCCCGGCCCGCCCACGCCGCGCGCCCATTGGCCGCCGCTCGCACCCCTCCTTGAGAGCCCCTGCTCCATTGGCTCGGTGCTGCCGTCAATCCCCACCGCGCCCCACCCAGGCGAGGCGATCCGACCAATCGAAGCGCGACTCCCGCGCTGTGATTGGCCCGCCCTCCCGCCTATCCGCTCGGGAGCGGTTGCCACGGTGAAGAGGCAGCGGCAGCTGCGCGGGGCCGTTGCCGGGGCGACGGGCAGGTGCGGTCGCGCCTGCGCGGCGCGGAGTGTGTGTGTGGGGGGGGGGGGGGGGGGGGGCGGATTTACCAAACCCCGGCCTTTTCTTCTTCAAAACTGGATGGATTTGCGTGCGACGGCACAAAATAAACCCGTTGCGCCTTCGTCCCCTCTTGCCTTCCGTCAGCTCTCGGGTAACGCCCGGGGGCTACCCGGAGCCGGTTCGCCTCCAGCGGGCCGGCAGCCTGCCGCAGGCAGCGGTTTGAAGCCCCCGCCCCGCCACCGCCGGGCGGCCAGCGGGCGGGAGACACCCCCGCGCGCGCCGAACGAGCCCGCTGGGCTCCCCGGTGGTCCTGGCCCTCCCCCGCCGCCGGGGCCGGTGCCCGGCAACGGCCCGTGCGGGGCCGGCGCTGCAGGGCGGGGCCGAGGCGGGCGGGGAGGCGTGGCCGAGACGAGGGAGGCGGGGCGGGAGAGGCCAGGGAGGAGGGGCCGGGTCGAGCGTGGAGGCGGGGCCGAGGAGGGACGGGAGGCGGGGCCGTGACGAGCGGAGGGGAGGGGCCGAGGAGGGCGGGAGGCGCGGCCGAGGCGGAGTAGGAGGCAGGGCCCACGAGAGCGCTGTACTGCGCGTGCGCGGCCGTCCGGCTGCAGTACCGGATTGCGGCCGCCAGGCGGCAGATGCGAGCGCAGACAATCGCGCTGTAGCACGCATGCGCGGACCCCGCCTGCAGTACCGGCGCTCGGTCGCGCCGTGGCAGCAGCGAGCGTGCAAAACCCCCGCTGGACTGCGCATCGGCGGCTCCCCGGGTGCAGGACCGGGTTTTGGTCGCCTGGTGGCAGCAGCGAGAGCAGTCAGAGGCGCGCCGTACGGCGCACGCGCACCTCCCCGCCGCAAGGGCGGGGGGAGGCGGGGCCGAGTACGGCTATGCAGAGCCTGGGAGGCGGGGCCTCGGAGAGGATGGAGGAGGAGCCGGGGTGAGAGGCGGGGCTCTCGCGGAGGGAGGCGGGGCCAGCCAAGCACGGGAGGCGCGGCAGCACAGCGGGGGCAGTGCCTATGGAAACAAGAGGCGGGGCGGGGGGGCGGGACTAAGGAGGGCTACAACCCCCCTGCGTGGGGGTGGGGGGGGGGCCAGGACGGGGACGGACCTCCCCCAGGGGACCCGGCCGGGATAACCCCAGCGGGTGACTCACGGGGGGCACCCCACTCTGCGGAACTCACCCACCCTGGAACCGGCCCTGCCGCGGCCACCAAACTGCCACCACTGCACCCACCTTTTCCTCGCATCGGGGTGGGAGTGTCTTCACTTTTCCACAATGCTCAGGTTTGGGGCTTTTCAGCGCTTATCCACCACGCAGAAATTGGGGATTTTTGCTTCTGTGCGTGAAAAAGGGGTGGGGTTTTTTGCTTTCCAGCTGCACCAATACAGGTGCATGGGGCTTGCCCAGGAGCACCCAATTGGGAGATTTTTTTCTTCTTTTTTTTTTTTTTTTTTTTCTTTTTTTCCCAAAACAGAAAATTGGGTTTTTTCTCCCCAATGCAGACCCAGAAGCAGGGCTTCGGGGTATTTTTGTGCTGTGGTGGCAACTCCTGCTCTGTGTGCACGGCCCGGCAGGGGAAAGCAGCCCCAAATTGGGATGGGAAAAGGGGGAGAAGGGAAAGGGGCAGCTTTTAAAAGCACTTTTACGTCTTCAAAAAAAAAAAAATGGGGAGGGGTGCAGGGCCGTGTGTTGAGGTTTTAAGTGCTTTCTATAAACAGGCTTTCCTTGCATTTCAAAAACCTTACAGAGAATAGACATTTCATCTATGTACCCATTTACACACAGACATAGATATATTTAGGGTAAATATAAGCCTGAGGAATACCGGAAAACCTCGAGGAGCTGAAGGGGAGAGACCGAGCAGGTAAAGAAAAGGGGCGGGCAGCCCGGCAGAGAGAGGACGATAGAGCCAAAAATGGGCTCTGGGACACACCTTTTTATAGTCTAAAATCCTTTATGTAACAGAGTAGATCTAGGGGTTTATTTTGAACTCCTCCTACATGAAGAAATGAATATTCACTTATTAATAGAGACTAAAATGTGAGATTTTTCTTTATTTCAATGCCCCACACCCATATTTAGGGGTTGTAAAGTCTGCTAATCCTCCCCCCGCACGAATTTGCAGACAGTTTGGGGCTGTGATCCGCCTCTTTTCAGGCGACCCCCATGTGACCCCCCCCATCCCCCACTCACCTGCTCCTCCGCAGCATCACCGCCGCCACTCCCCCGGGGACCTTAGGCTGCCCCAAACGACATCACTACCCACCCACCCCCCCCCACACACACCCTTTTGATTCCCCCCTCAAAAAAGGGCACAGAGCCACCGAACCCAGGGCTGGCCCCATCCCCTCGGGGCGCTCAACCACCGGCAGGCAAACCTCGGCGGGGGAGTCTACTGAGCTGCGCCAGAACTGTACGGCGAGACACCTGAAACACAAAAAGGCCCAATTATATTTCAGCAGATTAACAAAGAGCACAGAAGAAAGCAGAGGAATTCCCTCACACCGAGGGACGGGACAGGACAGCAGCTGAGCTACAGGAGGACTCCAGGGAAACAGCTCAGCGCAAACTACAGCGCGGCCTTTCAAAGCCAGAGCGACTGGAACTCTTCCGGTCAGTATTAAGACTAAGTGGTGCCATTCTGAGCACAACAGTAAACCCTCGGGCTGGCCCTGGGAAACCCCTCCTCCCTTCCTTACGGCGCTGCCGCGGGGACCTCCACCTGCCAGGCTGCTGCACAGGGCTGGGCCGTGACCAGAATCGACGTGACGGACCCCCTCAAACAGCTACAGCCCTCGCACCGCCGCCGCCGCTACTGCTGCACACCTTGCTGGGTCAGTACAGCCAAAAGGGAAGGGTAAAACTCTGAAGAGTGCAATGAACAAGGAAGAACAAACATCAGTCCTTCACTCTATGCTGAAGAGGTGCACGTATGCTTAGAGATATCTCTCTCTCTCTCTCTCTCTGCAATAAAAATACTTTTATACGACAAGATTACTTGACTTTCCTTTGGCACTAAATGAACTTGCCCAGCTGTCAATCCATACCATTAAACTATCCATCCCCAAAATACACAGCTATAATTTGACTCGGGGAGGGGGGGGGAGCCGGGGGGGGGTTGGGTGCTGCACAATTAGCAGGGACATCTGGCCGGCTGCCCTGCCCAGGAGAGATGCTACTGAACCGCCGGGGAAACGCGCCGCTGACAGCCAGACAGAAATCAAGAACTTCAGAGCGCTGCGTCTCAAGGTTGGCAATAAAGCCCCGCTCACATTCAGTTGCCTCTTTTTAAACGTATCCTTTGTTTAAACATTTGGTTTTAAACATTGCTTTTGCTAAACGTTTAAATGTAATTTAAAAAACGGCCCTGTTTTTAAAGCTTTAGAACAAATACCTCATTGCCAAAGTACACCGAATACATTGTATGCTACAGCCATTTGGCAGCTGCAGTTTAAACAACGCAAGTCCGTTTGTAAATTCTACAGTTTTAACCTTTTTTAAAGTTTAATTTAGGATAGAAAAATCAGCAAGATGAAAAATCCCCCATATGGTTTTACCGGGGGTGAGAGGGGGGAAATCAAATCCCCGCTCCCGCAATCCATAAGGCTACCAAAAAGGACCGGCAGATGGGCTGATGCTTTCAGCTTTGCTGAACGCGCAGAGGAACGTGTTTTGATGATATCTCGCCTGTTACGACTGAGAACCCAAAGACCGGCGATGCCACCAAATTCGGAAGACGGGCTGTGCTTGGGCTTTTGGAAGGAAGTGCACTTTGTTTAAAAAAAAAAAAAAAAAAAAAAGAACAAGAGAGTGAGTGCAAAGTCTTGGTGCCGAAAAAGGACATTTGGGAAGCAGTAGCTCGCCAAAAGCACATCGGGACTCGCTGTCACCACTTACAAGGCTGTAACGCTTCTTGGCAAAGCCCGGAAAACACGCAGAAGTCACCCCTCTTTGTCCATGCCTCTTCTCTGACCTTGCCTGCTTTTTGTACAGAGGCTAGCATCTCAGTAAGGTTTTCCAGTACTACTAGAAGATACTTTAGAAACTTGTGGACTGAAGAAGCATAAAGCTTTTACCACGAAAACACCAGTGCACAGTGCCAGTTAACGGTAAGCACACAGAAAGAGATTATGCTTTCGGGAGGAGAAAATAAGCAGAGGGAAGCAAGCTTTGCATGGGCGCAACATGCTCCAGAACACACCTTATTTTCAGTATTCACGTTCAAATATTTCATCGAAAAACTACAGGGGGAAAGTCGGCACATCCTTCACGTTACCTTCAAAGTCCACACGACAAGGACCTTAGGAAAAAGGCAGACGCACACGGGAGACGTACCTCGTCCTCGCAGACCACTCTGGATCCTCTCCGTCTGTCCCGTACCGTCACGGCAGAAGAAAGGGCGACTGCGGAGAAAGGCTGGCCATTGACAATCTGCCGAGAGAGGGAAAAACCCTTTAGCGTAAAGCTGGGGAGGAATCTCAAGCTGCCTTCTTCCCTGCAGGTTGGCCCAGACAACAGCTGAGCAGAGGAAAAAGTACTCGGCATCACCTCTGGGACGCTTCTTGGTGCGGGCCACTAGAGCTCTTGCATTTACCTTCCGTTGACTCACCGGCAGCTTCAGTTGCACTAGAGACACCTTCCCGGCTGCACGCAGGCGACAGACACGGACAGGTACGTTTTCTCAAGCCTATGTACAGCCAAGACTTCCTCACCCTAGGCGGCCCAAGGTGAAGATTTTTGTTAAAGGGTACAGCAACCCACCGTCCCGCTCTACCGCCTCCTTCCAAAAAAGCAATGATTTTCCCAGGCCCTTTCTCCAAACGGTCAAGAGCTTTTGAAACTGCCGTTGCGCCACCAAACCTGCTCAGGGGTCCTGCCAGCTTTTGACTGCCCTCGGCCTTACCGGGCACGCGCTCTCTGCCATCTCCCAAAAGCAGGAGTACGGCACGCGCCCAGACCCCAGCGCAACCCAGCCGGTGCCCACGCGCACCTCGCTCTTTGTACGAGGAGCCCCCGAGGATCCCCGCGAGCGCAGCCGCACACGCAGGATCAGCTTCACCTACTCCAATTTCAGGGGATGCCATTTCTGAAGCTTTAAACTGAAAACCGCCTCCTGACACTCGGCCACAGCAGAAGATATCCGTAACTAGAACTCCACAAACACACAGTAACACAAACTGCAAACCCGCAGCAGCAGCTTCAGAGATATTAAGAGCAGGCACAAGGGAGAAAAATAAAACAGCTTCATCTCGAGCGCACAGGAAAGCCGCAGACAGAGAAGAGGGTCTGCCTGTTTTCTGTCAGGGCTGAGAACGTTTTCTCCTTCCCTTCCGAAACCCCTCTGTTAGGTCTAAATATCTGTTACGGTTTGAGAGACCCGTAACAATTTACTGCCTTTTAGACAATCGTTCTATCACCCGACGACCCCTCCCCACCCGGGAAGGGGCATCGGGAAAAATTTGCAAATTTGCCTTTTCTGCCCGTTTGACGTGGAGTACCTGTAGCGCCCCTGAACTCGCAAACGTTTCTCCCCGCCCCCCCCCAGCCCCACGCCTGCCCTTACCTGAGCAGTCGGCGGAATCAACCCCAACCCATCAGGATTTTCTTCCCGGGACACACAAGGGGACACTGGGAAAAGAGGAGGCGAGAAATGACCCTGTTTGTCACAGCCAGCCAACGGGCACAAGCCGGGGGACCCCCACCCCACCTCTGCCCTCGGGAGCGGGGCCCAGACAGGTGCCTGGCAGGGATTTAACCCCCCCAGCAAGAGGCCGGGCTCCCCGTTGGCAGAAGAACCAGTTGCCGCCCCGCTGCCCCGAGGCCCCCGCTTATGACAGCCCGGCCTGCGTCCGGCCGCTCTTCAGCCGTGTGGGGAGCGCAGTCCGGCACGGGGGTGCTCCAGCCAACACACGCTCCGGCTAATGCGTGCTCCGGACAGAGGACGGACACCCCACCTCCTCCAGCTCCTGCTTGCCAGGCTCTGGCTAATTGAAGCCCCGGCTCTGCCCTGAAGCTCCAGCTGATTTCAGCTCCTCCTTATGAGCTCCCCCTATTTGCAACAGGCCGGGCTTTTGACCAGGTCGTCAACCAATCAGCATCCTGACTTGAGTGTTAGGCTTTACACGGTACAAATATCCGTACGTTTCTATGATTAACTACTTCATGACTGCGCTAAGCAATGTCCAAAGAAGCGCAGGATTCAAAGAGAAAAGGGCGTGCCGGGTCTGCAAAGCACCTTCCCACCCCCGCCCACCCCCCCCTACGAGACCCCCGCAGACACCGAGTTCAGCCTGCTGCACGCCGGCCTCCTGAGCTCGGGTTCCCACCCGAGTGGGGACCGGACCCCCACCTCCGGGGAGGGTCCGCGCACCTCGCCCATCCCGTGCTTTTCCCCGCAGCCCTCAACGCCCTCCCGCCCCCTGCAAAACCAGCCAAACTGGAATCCGCTCTTGGCCCCCAAACCGGCTCATTTAGTGCCCCTTTCTGAGCCCATAACCTCAGCTGCTGGGCCCGTTCTCAAGCCCCAAAAACGCAGGACTGGACCCCCGCTCCTCAGCCCAAACCCACACAACTCTCTCTGTTTCTGAGCCCAAAACCAGCCCCAGGAGCCTGCTTTCCAGCCCCCGGGGCAGAAGACCTGCTCTCCGTTTTGGGCCCCAAACCAGCTCACCCTCTCTGCTTCCTCACCCCCTCGGCAGCCCCCGCGAGCCATGCTGAGGGCCGGGCCGAGCGCAGCCACCCCACAGCTCGCCACCCCACAGCTCGCCACCCCACAGCTCGCCACCCCACAGCTCGCCACCCCACAGCTCGCCACCCCACAGCTCGCCACCCCACAGCTCGCCACCCCCAGGGCCCGCAGACACTTTTGGGGAGCTCTGGGCAAGTGCGGAGGGCCCGACCCCTGCTGCGGGAAAGCGCCAGCACGGCTCGGGCGCCGCTTCGCTATCGCCCGTTCGGCCTTTATTTCTCCGGCACCACCAGCCCCGCACCCCGAACCCCCCAGGCCGAAGGCACCCCGCGGGGAGCCGGGCCCAGCCACACCCGCTCCGAGCCTACAGTGCCCCCCCTCAGGCCCCCCGCTCCCCCAGCCTCCCTCAAGGCCCCCGCCCAGCGCCCCGCCCCATCATCCCTCCGGGTCCTCTACAGCCCCCCCGCCATGTTCCCTCGGGACCCCCTCAGGCCTTCCCGCATCGTTGCCCACCGCCCCCCGCTCACCTTGACGCGCTCTCAGCTGCCTCGCGACAGGCCCGCGGGCCGGGCCCGCTACAGCACCTGCCCGCCGGGCTGCTCTTTCCCCCCAGGACGCCCCGCTCCGATTCCGAACTGGGCGCCATTTTCCGCACGACCCCTGGGCTTCCGGAGCGTCCCGGCCCGCCCACGCCGCGCGCCCATTGGCCGCCGCTCGCACCCCTCCTTGAGAGCCCCTGCTCCATTGGCTCGGTGCTGCCGTCAATCCCCACCGCGCCCCACCCAGGCGAGGCGATCCGACCAATCGAAGCGCGACTCCCGCGCTGTGATTGGCCCGCCCTCCCGCCTATCCGCTCGGGAGCGGTTGCCACGGTGAAGAGGCAGCGGCAGCTGCGCGGGGCCGTTGCCGGGGCGACGGGCAGGTGCGGTCGCGCCTGCGCGGCGCGGAGTGTGTGTGTGTGGGGGGGGGGGGGGGGGGCGGATTTACCAAACCCCGGCCTTTTCTTCTTCAAAACTGGATGGATTTGCGTGCGACGGCACAAAATAAACCCGTTGCGCCTTCGTCCCCTCTTGCCTTCCGTCAGCTCTCGGGTAACGCCCGGGGGCTACCCGGAGCCGGTTCGCCTCCAGCGGGCCGGCAGCCTGCCGCAGGCAGCGGTTTGAAGCCCCCGCCCCTCCACCGCCGGGCGGCCAGCGGGCGGGAGACACCCCCGCGCGCGCCGAACGAGCCCGCTGGGCTCCCCGGTGGTCCTGGCCCTCCCCCGCCGCCGGGGCCGGTGCCCGGCAACGGCCCGTGCGGGGCCGGCGCTGCAGGGCGGGGCCGAGGCGGGCGGGGAGGCGTGGCCGAGACGAGGGAGGCGGGGCGGGAGAGGCCAGGGAGGAGGGGCCGGGTCGAGCGTGGAGGCGGGGCCGAGGAGGGACGGGAGGCGGGGCCGTGACGAGCGGAGGGGAGGGGCCGAGGAGGGCGGGAGGCGCGGCCGAGGCGGAATAGGAGGCAGGGCCCACGAGAGCGCTGTACTGCGCGTGCGCGGCCGTCCGGCTGCAGTACCGGATTGCGGCCGCCAGGCGGCAGATGCGAGCGCAGACAATCGCGCTGTAGCACGCATGCGCGGACCCCGCCTGCAGTACCGGCGCTCGGTCGCGCCGTGGCAGCAGCGAGCGTGCAAAACCCCCGCTGGACTGCGCATCGGCGGCTCCCCGGGTGCAGGACCGGGTTTTGGTCGCCTGGTGGCAGCAGCGAGAGCAGTCAGAGGCGCGCCGTACGGCGCACGCGCACCTCCCCGCCGCAAGGGCGGGGGGAGGCGGGGCCGAGTACGGCTATGCAGAGCCTGGGAGGCGGGGCCTCGGAGAGGATGGAGGAGGAGCCGGGGTGAGAGGCGGGGCTCTCGCGGAGGGAGGCGGGGCCAGCCAAGCACGGGAGGCGCGGCAGCACAGCGGGGGCAGTGCCTATGGAAACAAGAGGCGGGGCGGGGGGGCGGGACTAAGGAGGGCTACAACCCCCCTGCGTGGGGGTGGGGGGGGGCCAGGACGGGGACGGACCTCCCCCAGGGGACCCGGCCGGGATAACCCCAGCGGGTGACTCACGGGGGGCACCCCGCTCTGCGGAACTCACCCACCCTGGAACCGGCCCTGCCGGGAAAGGCACGAAGGAGGGAAAGTAAAAACGCATTTTGGTATAGTAGATGTCCTCAGCAGATGGCCGTAGAGCCCTGGAGGTTCCATCTTAGCTATGTACAGGAGCATAGCTCTGCTCTCATTGCCACTCCTGCTGGCAAGCATCATGGTTCCACTTGCAACATGCCATACTTTGTAGGCTGGATGTGTTGTTCTGCCAATGCATATGGCTAGCAGGTCAAGGGGGTGTTGCCTCACTACCTGCCCCTGGGGCTCCTCAGCCCCAGCCCACAGCTGGAGCCCAGCAGGAACAGTGGGCTGACCCCCCCAGTGCATCACCTCCTCCCCTGTGCTCCATCACAAGCCCCCTCTCATGGTGCAAACGCAGCTGGGAGGCAAAGGACATGGAGTGTGTGTTTATTCAGTCACATGCATAATGAGTCACGGGAGCAAGTCTGCTTCAGGACTCGGGGCCCCTGATGCTCCCCCTGACCCTGCGACACCTTGGCAGTCGTTCCCAGAGCTGGGCAGGGAACAGATGGTCAGCTAGCCAGCTCCTGGAGCGATGGGCTGCTGGGCAGAGGTGGAGGCTGCCAAAAATTAAGAGCAGGATACAGGAGACTGAGAGGCGGGGTGGGGGGAAGGGGCAGCCGGCTAGACAGGGGGCACGTAACAGGAAAGGACCAGGAAGGGAATGGGACAGCAAGAGAAAGATGGGGACGGGGATCCCGACAGAGATGGAGAAAGAAACAGCAGAGCGAGAGGAAGAGAGGCAGCAGAAAGAGGGAGAGTGAGCAGGACAGAGACCAACAAAGAAGGACAGGGAGCAGGACAGAGATGCAGAAGAAAACTGGACAGGCAGTATGACAGAGAGAGTAAGAAAGAATAGGGGCATGGAGAGAAAGACAAAAAAAGAGACAAAGTACAAGTTGGAGATGGAGGAATTAATAAACCAGGACAGGGAACCAGACAGAGATGGAGAACTGAAGAATAGCAATGGGCTGCAGAGCAGAGATGGAGGAGATGAAAAATAGTGGCAGGGAGCCAGACAGAGCAAAATGGTGAAAGAAAATAATAGCGATAGGCTACAGGGCAGAGATGGAAGCACTAAAAAAAAAGGACTGGGGGCTGGACAGAGAGAGACTGAGACTGGAAAAACCACGATGGGTTACGATACGCAGAGGGAGGGATTTTAAAAAGTAGGGACTGAGCGCCATACAGAGAAAGATGGAGAACGGGAAAATGGTGACAGGCTGGAGGGCAGAAAGAGAAAAAATAAACAATAGGGACAAAGAACCACACAGATAGCGATGGAGAAAGAAAAAAAACTGCGATGGACTACAGAGCAGAGCGGGAGGAATTAAAGAATCAGGAAAGAGAGGTGGAGAAAGATGTCGAAAAGGATACCGTTTCCACAGCGCAGCCGCAGGTGTGGCGAGAGCCCACCGACGGGGCCCCGCCCCGCCCAGCGTCATCGAGCCGCGACGTAGACAGAGCCGCGACGTAGACAGGGCCGCGCCGCCGCCATGGTGCAGCTCGGTGAGTGCCCGCGGGGGCGGCCCGCGGGGGCCCAGCCCAGCCCGGCCCGGCCCGGCCCCTAACCGCCCCGCACTCTCTTCGCAGGCAGCCGCCTCCTGAAGGGCTACCGCGGTGGGCACGTCGTGATCCGCTTCGCCCTGGGGGGCTGCACCAACCGGCCCTTCTTCCGCATCGTGGCGGCGCACAGCCGGCGCGCCCGCGACGGGAAGTACCTGGAGCAGCTAGGCTGCCTCGACCCGCTGCCCAACGCCCACGGCGAGCGGGTGGCGGGGCTCAACCTGGAGCGGCTGCGGCACTGGCTTGGCTGCGGCGCGCAGCTCTCCCGGCCCGCTGAGAAGCTGCTGGGTAGGCGCGGGGAGAGGCGGGGGGCGGGGAGAGGCGGGGAGGGACATGTCGCGGTGGCTCACCGTCTCCCCTTACAGGCCTGGCGGGGTTCCTCCCGCTCCACCCCATGACGGTCACCGGCGCTGAGAGGCTGCGGCGGCGGCGGGCGCGGGCGGCAGCCACAGCCCCTACGGACGGATCGGCCGGGCCCGGCGACGCGCCCTGCCCCTTCGGCGCACGTGGTATCATTAAAAGTGTCATTTGCACACTCTACACTGTCCCTGTGCTGCTCTCTCCAGCCTCCGCTCTGAAAAGTTTACTATCGCTGCCATAGCGATGGTGCAGCAGATCTGAAAAAGGCGTTCCTACGGTAGCGCACGTATGGAACCATTCCAGGAAGCGCACAGGGCTCTTCCTAAAGGCATGTTACTAGTGCTAGCATATTGCTTTCTGCAGCAATGGCATGACTGCTGCCAGCTTCCATTTGCCTGCTCCACTCGTCAAGTGCTTCAACTCCTGACTCTGATTTACTGTAATGGGATGGTCCAGGAGAGGCCTGGCAGAGACAAATGCAAATGGGACTGCAGATATTTCTCTCTAGGCTGTGTTTCTTTTTATTTCTCCAGAGAGGTTCTGGGGCTATCTGTTCATTTACAAGCAGAAGGGAAAGCCTTCAGTCTCAGGTAAAGAGGGAGTGGGGCTTGCATGAAGTGAGATACGAGCCTTACTACTTCATCACATATTTGACCCTATCCTGAGAAGCAAGGAACCCACTGAAATCTCTCTCCTACCTTAGATACACCTCTTGCTTTTTGGGGTTCCCTTTGGTGCAATTCTTACACGATTCTATGAAGGTCAGGCAAAGACAAGTTTTCAAGTTTTGCATCCCAGTTAGGCTTGTAGCATAACCACCCAGCTAGAGGAAGAACAGACAAAACACTAAGAAAGAAGTTTGCTTGCTTTTTAAAAAAATCACAGTACTGAGAATGGGTGGGTTTATTTCTGCGTATGGATGAAAGATTAGATGATTAAAGAACTATTACTTGAAGTAGATGAGGCTGTGAAAGGGGGTATTGCTTTTCTGATACCTCCCCCCTTCTTCCATCTGTTGCTATGTTTGGAGTCACATTTTATATAAAATGGTGACTCTACTCTGGTACAAGGTTTCTAGGCAGTTCCTCTGTAGCTTACTCCAGATTTCTTTGCTTCAAAGGTAAAGGTTTGCATCTGTACAGTTCTTCCTATTGTAATCTAAAGGTACCACACAGCTTTCCCTTTCAGGAGCTTTCTGCCTCAAACACAAGAGGGTAGCTCTGTAAGGTTTCTTTTGAGCCAGTTTCACAGAGGCCTAGCTTTCTACCTATTAAAAAAAATACTACTGTGTTATTAAATAAAGGATCCCACAATCATACACAAGGCAGTAAAGTAGTTGCTTTCATGACCTTTTGAATACTGAGTGGCTACAGGGGTGCTCTGTAATGCAGTGGGGTGAGTGACCATTAGCATCAGATGCTGCTGTTGCAAGGCACGGTAATAACACCAGTGAATGAAGAAAGTACTAAGAGGAGAATCTGGCAGTGCTGAGGTCATGCTTTCCGCAGTGGCTCCTTGCTAGTCTCTTGCCCTGACTGCCTCTTACACTGAGAAAGAACGTGCAACTGATTGGAGGGCAGCTACAGAAAACAGTGTGTTTCTCTTCACCTAACTCCCTCTTCGTTATCCGTGCAAGCGGTGGGTCTGTTTCTGCTTGTGGACCGAAAGAATGACTGTCAGGTTTCCTAAATTGTTGCATTTGGATCAGAGGAAGAAAAGTTTGTGCAACAACGCACAGCCTCTGGGCCACAGTGAACCCAACCTGCCACAGAAGCAGTGCATTTTTATGTGCAGGTGCAGAGTACTGTGCACTAGTACAGGACAGCCCCAGCTTTAAAATAAAAATTAAAAAAAAAAAAAAAACAAAACCAAAAAGTCATACTGAGCTTATAAAGCGTAATTCTCAGATAACTGCTATGATGCTGTCAGTAGGTGAAGGCTGCGAACAAATTGCGAGCAATTCTAGTAACTTGCAAATGTTGAGAGGTGCAGTGCTGGAAAAAGGGTATGGCTGATGCCTCCTGGAGCTTGCTGGAGAAAACCAGTAGCTGTTAGCCATGAGCACTGAATTCCATTTACGCTTTGGGCTGAACCTACCTTTTAAGACATTAGCTGATACCTTTCTTTGGTGCCATGATGACCTGTTGCTAAGGGGTCCATACATAGTAATGTAACGTGTAGGGATCTAGGTTCAAGGGTATATGTGTTACTGTAAACACTGCATTAAATAGTCTCTCTAGAGCACAGGCTAGGGCAAAAGGAGCAAGAATTTTCTTTTCTTGGTAGGAGGAAGCTCTTAAACTTACTTGGCTGTATTGTTGCCTTCCCTTCTTCCTCCAAAAGCTGTATGGGCTAAAAAACATAACCGCATACAAGGAGTGAGCATAAGTCAGAAGCACAGTAGAGTATCATCAGGCTGACACACAGCAAATGCTAGGCTTGAAGAAAGATACAGATGAAGCTTGAATCTCCAGCTTAGTAATTCTTCATAGCATTTGACAGCAATACTGTTAAATTCCTCATTATTTAAGTAGCTCCCGTAAGCTTGGTTAACACTGTACTCACACAAACCAAAATCTTCATTTCTGCTCTGATGCTGTTATTTCCTTTGTTGGCCGTTCCATTGGCTATTGCAACAAAACTTGTTATCCTTTGTTCAAGAAAGCTATTGCCAGATCCTAGAAAAAGCAAAAACAAACAAAAAAAGCTTATATACGTGGCAAATACTGCATCATAACCCATTGCAGACTGCTCCTCCGTGCATATTTCACATTTGAATTCTCATCTGATTAACGTTACTCATTGCATGCATTCTTCCTGCTCCCAGAATACTTTTATTTTCCATACACCCAGCAAGCTGATGAAGCAGTCTCCCCTTTGCTTACTGTTAATTATTAGCGCTGTTTGGGTATTGGACTATGCTGTTGCCATTCAGATCTGAAGTAAAATTTCTTGGCTACCACTGTGGGGGGACATTAGGCAACAAGCTGCATACACCAAAAATTTGCATTATCCCATGCATTTACCATTTCTGCACAGGATATATGAAAGAAAGCAAGTGTACTGGCAAGGCTTTTAACATGAAGAACTCCTTGGACAGTGTAGAACGCTGTCTTCCCAGAACCTTCAAACCTGTCAGGAGACAGCACGGATGGCAATACCACGAAAACTAAAGATTCTATTAAAAGACCTCTAGCCTGTCCTGGTGCTGCTGCCCCACAGCGTTTGCTGTTGTTTTGGGTGTTGCAGCCTGAAATTTGCCAGCCTAAATGCAGGTCTGCTTTAACTAGTGCCTTCCCTTCCACTAACCCTGCTACAGAAGCAGCAGCCTGGGGCAGAGGAACAGCAATGGAAAGTTGCGGCAGTCATTTCCTTAGTGAACATCAACAAAAACCTTCCCAGCAGAAAAGCTAGGCTAAATGAATCATCATGTCTTAACAACCAGAGGTACGGAAAACGTAAATTTAGATAAATTAAATGGATGCTGGAGATTTCCCTTGGCATTTCAGCTCCAGTAGTCATAGAATTCTCAAGATTTTTATTGTACTTAACACAATCTATTGGGTGGTGTTACGGTAATGGCATCTAAAAGTCTCTCACTAAGGCCGTCTTCCAGTCTGAGGGAGGGAGAACATACATTAAGAAAGCCACCTTTCACCTGAAGACAAAATAAAGTGCATGTCCTATAGAGTACAAGATGAGTAACTACTCAGTAGTAGATAAAAAAATTGTCCAGACGGCTCTTTTCAAATAGTTCCCAAAGTAGATTTTTTATATAAAGTCATGCGATTTTATTTTATCTGATTCTTGAAAAGGCTTATTTTCTTCATTCAAAGATACAGCAGAAGTTCCAAAATGGTTAAGTTGTCTTTTTGAGAGACACGGCAGAGGTCAAGTGAACTGCAGACACATGCTGAAATGGTTACAGCTGCTAGCTTAATTACAAACACGAGAGAATTGATTAGGTGCTTTCTCCATCCCTCTCCCCATTTTCCCCACTTCTCTACGTGTGTTATAAATATATTATGAACATCCACAAATAACTGCCATCAAGCAACCTTTAATGATAAGGACTTAATCAAAATTAACCTTTAGGCATAGCTGAAGAGATTAAACTACAGCATGGCATAAAATCATTTTCCTGCCTAAACTCATGCATCTTACTTCTAAACAGCAGCTCGCAGATTTAGACAGAATATTTGAAGCATTTGGATTCCAAAAGGTAAACGTCACTTTGCAGCTCACAGTTCAACACTGACCACATAGAGTAATGTCTGTGAAATAGAAAATGTATGACAAAGGAAGAGAATAAGCAAGTAAGCAATGCGTCTTTTTTGAGTTACTTCTATGGATTTGGTGTGACTTCCAACTCTGCACAACAGTGGCAAGCTATGGGTTTTTCCCAGACACCACCAGTATTGCCCAAAGCCCCAAATGAACATACGATGATGTTGACTTAAGAATAACTATGTATGTTAACACTAAATAAATACATATGGAAAATAAAGTGCATATCCCGTAAAACAGAAAATGTAATATTCTATTAGGCAATGCATACGGGCATAGCAATAGTTTTATAACTATATAAATGTAGTTCATAACATTATTTACAGATGGAAGCAGAGAGAAACACTACCATCAAATACATTGATTTCATAAATTTTATGATTCTTTTGAAGATCCTCGCTTACAACAAAATGATCTGCAACTCTAGCTACCTAGAAAAGGAAAGTGCTCCTGATCATCTAGTGCAACAATGCTGGCTACAAAACTTCAGAAAACATTTTAAGAACTATTACTGCATTAGCTAGTGCAACCAAAAAAAAATTTTTTTTTAGTTTAAAAGTTTGATAAGGAAGAGAAATTAAGGTTATACAGCAGACCAACAAGAAAAGAAAAATTCTCCAAAGTAAAGTCTTCAGATTGTCAGAAATCAGAAGCACCAAATGTACAGTTTCTCATGCTAGTCTGTTCCAGCTTCATCCTGAACATTTTTGGAGACAGCTATCCCATAACCAAGGAAATGGCGTCACAGACATTCCTGCAGATGTGACACTACGTAAGCCCAAACAAAGAAAACAAAGATGAATACGCTCATCAGTCTCAGTCTTTTACCTCTGAGTGCTTGACTTGGTAACTTCAGCAGTGCTCCTCCATTTAAGGAAATACCGAGTATCACGAAACTTGCTTCTAAAAAAAAAAGGTAATACCTGGGGATAGATGATAAAAACTAGCCGTTCTTACAAGTTGTGCATTGTGCTTTCAGCACTGGAGTATAGTATCCCACAACAGCTAAAGATTACAAAAGTTATTTTATCTTAGCATCATAGATCAAGCGTCAGAATAAACTTAGGTGAACAGTCATGTACAACTCATTTAATAAGGAGTGACACTCCAGAGAAAACCCTTTTTCTGGACCTAAAGACCAGGTAAGCAAAAATAACCTCTACAGGGATGCAACACACAGCACATGTAAAGATCAAAATGCCTATCAACCTTGGTAAACATTGGCTGTCTACCCAAATACGGAGGCAGGCTGACAGGAATCCTAGAAATAGTTTTAATTTTATTTCCATTTTCATCTTTGCTCTCAACACTTAAAAGACTCTTGGGCTTAACTGGAACTTTTACAAGATCTCACACATTCACCACTTTCCAAAATCAGAATAATTAAGTATTCTCACAGATAATGACACCCAAAGCCCTTTTACTAGTTTCAATGAGATAATGGAAGATGCAGCTGTAGCTGACAAGTACTTAATCGCTGTTCCCCATGCAGATTTTAAAATGTCACAAGGTATAACTGGATGAAAAACAAGGATGATGTGCTGCAGGCTTTCACACAAATGATTTTTCTTAAATTCTCAACTTAACTTTGACAGCAAGCTTCTACCCAAGGGAAACAGCAAGCTTCTACCCAAGGGAAGTTGATACAAAAAACCCTTCTCCCCGAAGCTGGGTTTTGGACAACTGCCCATCCTCCTGCTAAGTCATTGCAAGCCCTTGTAGTCTTAGTTAAAAGTCTAAAGCAAAAGGAAATACGTACATATTGGCAACCATCACCGTGGACCACAGCCAGAACCTACAGAGCAGGGTTTGGGAGCCAGGCTGCTGCGGTTTCACGCCACAGCAGCTCCTTGGAGCAGTTCAGCTGGTGGGAGCTCTGTACACCCAGGAGCCCAGCCACGGCACTTGACAGAGTACTTACGCCACCCGAGCAAGACCAATCACTCTCAGCCTTTCCAAAGTTTTGAAATGCACCCTCCAGAGCTAGGCCTACCACAGGTGGAGGCTCGGACCCGCAGGTCAGCCTTGTTGCTCCCCAAGGCCTCACGGGAGTCACTGCTGCCCTCAGCAACTGAGGACCAGGCCACTCTGCCTGGCTGTGAGATGATGGCACCTTCTGCCCAAGAAGCTGGTGGAGCACCACAGCCTCAGCACTCCTGCAGTGGTGGTGCCTGCAGCGGTGTGCAGCCCTGCAGCTCGCCGTCGCCCTGCCCAGGCACCAGACTTCCAGGTCCCCTGCCTCAGGCTGGATGTTGCCACTCATCCCCCCCGGGAATGACGGCCCCACAGGGCAGCTGGAGGGAACAGCCCCACGCTGACACCACCGCTTCCTGGTGCCATGGCCCCAGGGGCACAGATGGGCCTTTGCCACCTCAGGGTCAGGGGAAGGGTGAGCAGTGCCAGGCACCGCCGGCTTGCCCCTCAAACTGGGCAGGGGAAAGCTGAGCGAAGCCGGCGCAGACCTTCTTGCTGTTTGCCATGCCCACTGCTACCGTCCCAGGGGCACATGAGCCCACCACACTGTGATGGGGAGGCTGAGGGCGACACAATGAGGCAGCGGAGGCTGTGGTGGCTTCTCCCATTTATTCGTTCCGCGCACGGGGCAAGAGCGGGCGCTGCTCCTCAGCAGGTGGCAGCTCCTCGGTGGGTGGCGACTCATAGGTGACACAGAGGGAGGAGAAGAGACAGCCCAGGAAGGACACCAGGCTGGCGAAGTACATGGCACCGCTGGCACTGCCCACAGCTGCTGTCAGCGGCCCCATGGCCAGGGCCACGAGGATCTGCGCCAAGAAGTACTGGCAGCTCAGCAGGGAGATGTCAACGCCCATCCCACGCCGCGTGCCCTCTGCCTGTGAGCCTATGAACTGCGGGGGACACAGTGTAAGGGGGTGCGGCGGGAGCCCCTCTCCCCCTCCCTGGCCCGGGGCTCACCTCGTGGCTCTGGTAGTAGTCGCAGAGCAGGGAGTAGGGCAGTGTGCAGAGCGTGGCGAAGAGGATGCCGTAGGTAGCGCACAGTGACAGTACCACATAGATGTTTCTGGAGAGCGTGGCCAGTCCTGTGCCCAGCCCGAAGGCCAAATATGCCACAAAGTACAGCGTCCGTGTGCTGAACCGCTCCTCCAGCTTCTCCAGCAGGGCTGCAAGACAATGGCATGGCACTCAGGGTGAACTGCGTCCCTCCCTGCTGCTCGCCAGTCAGCGGAGCCAAGGGGAGCACCTTCAGGCCCCACTGCCCAGCCAGTTAGGCAGCCGCATCCCGGCAGCAACCATTATGCCTTTGAGTAACTGACGGCTCACGCATGAGCACCAAGGACCCCTTCCAAATACCATTGCCACAATGCAGCCTTGCTGCCCTACCTGTGTGGAGGGCATGGCAGAGCTGAAGCCTGGCAGTGCCCCTTGTCCCAGAGGGGTAAATGGGAACTGCTGGTGGGGAGCAGGGGAGGTGCGGACACACGACGCTCATGACAAGGTGCTGGGGTGGTGTGTGACACCAGGACGCTCTGCCAGGGGCACACGGGCACTGAGTGCTACTGCAACAGAACTGTGCCTATTGTGACTGTGTGTATTTCTGGATTCAGTGTACATTGAAAATGCCACTTGTGAAAGGAACTGTATAATAACAGAGATGTGGCTGACTTCATCTGCTGTCAGTGCATGCCAAGCTAACTAGCAGAGATAATATAGTGAAAAAGAATGCTCTGCTTCAGCACTCGTGCCATGCAGTAGGCTATGTGCAACATAAATGCTGGGCTACGTGTTGCAGAAACACCAGTTAAGGAGCAGGTGCATCTTTCTCACAGCAGTGGCTGAGATAGCTGTACTAAGTACCTGAATAGAAAGCAGCACTGAATGCATAGATGCACATTCCCCAGCAGCCCATGGTGACCCCAGCGTTGTACTTCTGATACTCATCTGAGTTGTGAGGTGCTTTCGGATTCCCTTGAAACACTACTTCTCCCATGAAGTCAGTATAGAACAGTAACATCCCCTCAAACGAAAGCCATCCTGAAAGAAGCCAAAAGTAACCTATTAGGACTGCAGAGTATCCGTTTCCCCTTGAAAGCTTACATGGATGTTATTAGCTATATTACAAATCACAACTGAAGACAGGTAGTGCAATGCGAGTATTGCATAACGTTCAGCCACGTTTATCTCCGATTGCTGTTCCCCATGCATCATGGTACAATGTTTGTAAGAGACTAAGACTTAACCTTTGAACTCCTAAGTAGAACCCTAGAGGCTGACTACAGGCCACAGAATACTGGTTTAGCAAGACAGAAAAATAGACTACAGCAATCTGAGCTGCCTTCAGGTTTTGACAGGACACAACGCTTGGTTTCAGAGTCTCTCATCACATAGTCCTTTCAAGTTGCTGTTGTCCTCCCACATAGAGGTGGAAGAAATGCTTCTTATGTCATGGTTGCAGCCTCTAGAGCGCCTCCTGACACAGTTAAAAACTCCTACTCACAAACTGGGATCAGGGCCACTGATACAGGCAATCTTGTATTTCCTTTCACAGCCAATGAGTATTAACTACCTGTTACCTCCCATCCAATTTTGTATAAACTGGATTGCTTGCAAGCTCTTCCCAACCATGAGCCACGCACTGCTAAGAGTAAAGGTAACAGTGCACTGGTTACAGGCACTCCTGCAGTGTTGCGCTCGCACTTCCTCACGGCCTGTTCTGGGACCCCTATACACATGCTGTCAAAGGCAGGAAAGTGAATGCTGGTCTCAGGTGTAAGCAGGGAAACACAAATAATCTTGTCTTTCTGCTCTGTGATGCCAGTTTCAGAGCATTAAAAAAAAAAAAAAAAAAAGGTCGATAGTTTCAAGTGCTCAGTTCAGCAGCATTTCTCATCCTGGTGTAAACATTCAATTTAACAGATGCACTGATTTAGGCCATTGTTATTGCCTTTCTAGGAATGTAGGTTTTACTGTTTTGTTTTGCGGTGGTGGTTTTTTTTTTTTTCCTTTCTGAGTGTTCTAATAAACTAAATACCAGAAAGTACCTTATTGGTGAGTGTATATGGAACAAATTGTGTGCTCTCTAGTTAGCAGCCATTGCAGCGATGGATAAAATATTTAAAAACATTCACATGAGGGTAAATTACTTCATGGTGAAAGCAAGATGGCATTTTCTAAATACCTAGGAAGTGGTTGATGCAGAGGTTACGAAGAGCCTTGGGCATCCGGCAGATGGTCAAACAAAGAAGTTTCACAGACAGTGGTTGCTCAGCAGTCTCGCCTGATCCATTCAGCTCGCTCTCATACTTAACACCATTCAGCAAGATATTAGCAACCTGCATCAGAACAACTCCCAGGTCAACAAATACAGTAAGACAAACCCAAACATCCTTTGAGCAAACCTATGCAATATTACACACCTATCTGATCATCTCAAAGTTAAACTCTGCTGCTGCAGGATGTTGACTTGGAGATTAAGAACAGCGTATTTAGCTGAACTGTAAGTTCAGCCTTGGAACAAGTGTTAAATGGCAGCACTGTGCTGCAGCTTTCAGTATACTTGAAACAGTACTCTGCCTCTCTAGGGTATTTGACAACCACATCCAGATGCTAGTGTAGGGAAGGCATAAATTCCATCACATTTAATAGGAGCTGTATCTGCATTCAGGTTAATTTGGTTCCTGAAGTTTTAGAGAAATTGAGGAAGAAGAGGCCAGTTTTAATTGAAACGCATTCTCATTGCTTGCTAACCTTGATGCTCAATCTCTACGTGCACAGTACATAAAATCCTTGCCCTAACAAAGTATGCTCTCATAACCTGAGTCAAAGTACAGCAACAGCAACAAACAAACAAAACAAACAAAAGCCCACACTCCTCCCCCCACACCCCCAAAAAAACCCAAACCAAACCAAAACCAACAGAGGACAGTTTACCTCATCTCGGATCATAAAAAAATGGGCCAGCATACAGAGGTCTCAGACATTCCAAGTTATCACCAACAGTGGGAGATGAGGTCAGAGTCTTATCCCTGGGTAAGGGAAACCTCACCTCCCTGATGGAACCAGATGTAATGACTGCCATAAGGAGAAGCTCATGGGAGAATCCTATCCCTGGCCCTATCTTGCAGGTAATTCTGTGGAAAGGGAAGATACAGGCTCAATAAAAACGTGTCTTTTTTCTGCTCTTACGTGGTAGCTCCCTGGGTGAGGCAGGGCTAAAAATACAGACCTTTCACACGTGGCCCAGTGAGAGCAGAACGCTCCCATTTCTGCCACCTTAACAAATGCAGTTGACAGACTGCCAGTCATAATTCACATCCTACCCACTACTTTACCAATACAGTCAGAGCAGGTATGCTGTTCCCATAATGACTTTTATGAGCAAACTGTCACGAGCAGTCTTTAATGATGAATTTGTATGCCACACACTTAAAACTATATGAAGAGATTAACAAATGCTCAGGTTTACGTGGTTATATAATTGATTTTCTGCCCTTACCTGTTGGCTGAAGGTTACATTTCTTCTTCTGCTATTTTCTGGACAGTGTCCTGTTACGATATCTGGAATGGCCAAGGTCTGAGGTCTTTTCAGGATCCCTGATGACTGTGGCTTTATCGCATCCAGTGAGCCCACCCTTAGCATCTCTCCGTCAGGCCCCGGCATTACGCTGCTCTCCCCTTGCTCCAGAACTCCATTTTCTCCTTGGTAACAGCCATCAGGCACCCGAGGAAAGCTGACACTGACAGGCTGCCTCGGCAAGCTAGCTGGAAGTGCTAAGTAACTATTGTGCCTGCCTGTAAAACAGTCTATAAGCACACTGTCAATATTCGAAGTCCCAAATGATGATGCAAACTCATTAATTCCCGTCAAGGAATTGTCTCTGCTGACAAAACTGCCATATTTGGGCGTGAGTGGGCTGAGGGGAGAAACAGGACTTGTAAAACTTGCATATAAGTCAGCTGAGTTATGAGAAGCAAAGTTTTCGTTTACGCCCTCCTCAAAGAAGAAAGGTGGAGAAGGAGGAAGAGGAAGACTTGGACTCTTCATCACCTTTTTCTTCCTGCTAAAGGACCTTAAGGGTCTTTCTGGAATGCTAATTAGAGTCAGCACAGTAGTGATAGTCAGTATAACTGAGGTGAAGACATAGATGACGCGAAGTTGCCCTCCCACAGCTTTTCCAAAACTGGTTTTATCCCAGTGTATTCCTCCAACAACATAACCAAAGCCACCTCCAAGACCTGGTGGAAAAACAGAGCTGAGATTATGTTCCCTAGCCAATCCTGGAAGTCAGTAACAGCACAGCACCATTTGTCTAATGATTTGTGAGTAGAATCCCACGTGTTACTTCTGTTTCACTACTCAACACTTTTCAATTCAAATGCAGTAATAAACACAGTTATCCAGGCCACAAGGACAGTCTGGATGTACAAGCAGGGTACAGAAAGAGGGAGAAGGTCAGTGCTGTAAAAATGATGACACAAATAATTTTAAACGGTAGTTCTTCCTTTGCCAAGAACAAACCACTTTACCTTCAGCTATTTCAGTCCGTAAAACAGAAGTGTCCACCAGCCTCGTGGCAAGGCTCTGCAATCAGTCAGCTAAGACTGTTTTCCTGAAAGTAAGTGAAAATCCATTTTCCTCACTCAGTTAGAGGAACGCAGATTTAACTGCGTCCAAGAAAGACCGAATCGCTTCAGAAGGGTAGCAAGCTCATTACTCAGCAATGTGTTGACAGTATACAAAACTGCTGCTGCATTACTACTGATGAACACAGAAATTCTGAGAGCACCAGATACCTTTCTCACTCCATTCACACGGTGAAAGCCTTACAATGCTATCCTTTCTTTCTTACAAACACATTCAAGAGCGTGAAACAGTGTCCTGATGGAGAAGAAAACTAGACTAGGGCAGTACAGTAATTGAAGATGACAGCGATAAGGGATCATAGTGCCCAGTATGCACTTCCCCTCCAACAGAGCAACTAAAAAAGGCATTTTCCACACCTGCAGGAAGCTGAACCTGCTCCCTTGAGGGACAGTTTTGTTTCCATAGGTGTTATAAGTGACGTGAGGGACCTTCAGATGAACAACAACCCAGAACTAGGTCCTGTTTGACTTTTGGTTGTTACCAAAGCCTTTTGCAGTAAGCAGAAGTTCGTTTTCAAATTTAACTAGTGCTACCTCTCCAGGTATTCAGTTATTATGCTTATAGGGGAAAAGACCAGTGATTTGGACTCTGCTTTCTCACTGCAGGGCGTGTTTACTTAGGGTTCACGTCACCCAGGAAGCACCAAGAAAGCATACCTGCTAACAAAGCGTGGATGTTGAGGCCCCTGTCTTGATCCACTGGGCTGCATACATCCATCATGTAGGCATGACTGGGATTGTCTGCTGAATCTGCGCTGAAGTCCATGAGGACAACGCCACAGACTGTAAGAATGATCCCCCATTTGTGGTTATTCGCAGTGTCAGACAGGGCACTCCCTATATCTTTGCCATTCAGCATAAGCGAGAGCCCAAGCAACGCTCCTGGGAATAAAACCAAAACAAAATCAATCAATCAACTGCTTGTAAGTAAAAAACCTTGCATCTAAAACACTCTAAAAGCATTATACTACCTGCACAGCCTTGCCGCGAGTACTATTGCTCTTGTTCAGATCATCACAATCTGGGGAATGAGTGTGGCTTACAGGATGTACATAATCCTTTTCCACTGTTCAAGTTTACAAATGTCTGGAGTTGGTTTCGGCCAAAGAAAAACATTCTTGACCCTCAAAACATCATCTCTTCAGACTCTGATGAGAGAAGCTTTTATATGCGGATCTCCGGCTGCCAAAGCATCACCTCGGCGCCACTCACCACCTTCTTCAGACCCACAATACCCAATGCTTCAGAGGCATTTAGTTCAGCCTAGTGCCACAGGGGATGTCATAGAAGAGAGATGCACAATATTTCTACTTTACAAGCGTTATGCCCATCGCTTGTACGCACCTACTGCTAAGACCAGAATGAAAGGTCTTCTCCTCCCAAATCTTGATGTGCATCTGTCACTCCAGGCCCCCAGCAAAGGCTGTAGCAAGAACCCTAGAAAAAAGAAATCACCACTAAGTAGCATTTTTCTACAAGCTGGTTTCACAGGAAAATTAAAATAGGTACCTTAAAAGGCAGTTAAATGCAGGACACCATGGCATAGTGATATTCCCAGTCAATACTAGTCACCCAGGTGCACACACAGTGTACTTCCTGGCATTTCCCAGGTCAAGGAGTGAATAACGTAATGTGCCACTGCTTGCTGTCAGGGCAGTGCGTCATTAATACAGCAGAGTTTGACATAAGGTGAAGAGTAAGAGTACAACAGGTTTACGTTCTAAAGGACTCCATTCCTTGCAAGCTATTCCATTTACCCCATTTTAGCTAGGAGATGCCCTGCAGCATTAGCTTGGAAGGTAGGAGGAAGCAACTGCATGAGTTGGAAAGGTGTCTGTATTACTCTGGGCCAGCCTGTGAGTAGGGGCCTATCTACTCTCTTCTTCTGAAGCACATCTCGTGAGTAGAAGAACAGGCAGAACAAAGTTTCCAAGTGGTAATAGCCCATCCTATGGTTCTTCCCATAGTAATGGCTACGATCCCAGTAACAGTAGCGGTCAATGGTCTTTCGTCATTGGAACAATTCATTTGTTTCAGAAAGTTAAACAGGAGAATGCAATCCCACTGCTCTTTTCACACACTCTTGTGAACTGTCTCTGTATGCCTTTCTTCATAGGGACATAAATCGATACACCAATCCTCTTTTGCTAGTTTTTAAATATAGGAACAGAGTAACCAAAGCTTACCCTTGCACAAGATGTAAGAGGTTGGTTAAAAGAACAGACCTTTTGATCACACTGGGTTCATTTCAGGCAAGCCATAGCAAGAATTATTCTCCCTTCAGTTGTCTAAAATTATGGCTAGCGCTTCTTAATCTCGAGAGCACACAGAATGTATTTATGAACAGCTGAGGTAGAGAAAACAAAAACATGTAACGTGTGCAATGGAAAAAAGAGGGAAGAAATAGCATAAAGAAAAGTTACCTAATATGGGGCTAATGAACCACACCATTCCATACAGTTGGTCTGGAAGCCCCATCTGAAGCAGCACAGGGGTAACATAGGCTGTTTCCATGGCATAGCTGAACTCGAGCCCAAAGAGAATGCACCCATTAAACAGGAGTTCTAGGAAAGACCTCTGAGGCTGGAGATCCCCCAAATCAACCAAATCAATAGGACATGGAGTATTTGGCGGTGGTGGCGGCGAAGGGCGGATGTGTTTTCTCCTTTTCGGATGTCTCTTGAAATTGTTGGCCCGATGACTTATGTGCTGTGTGACTGATCCAGAAAAGACTGGAACTTGTGACCTCCAGATTTCCTGAGAAGCCACACTTGGCAAAAGTGCAGCATCACTGACAGGGGTTGTTGCAGATGGTGGAATCATCATGGGTAGGCGTCTGGAAGAAAAATAGCTCAGAATAAAATGGTCGAGTAAGAAAAACTATGCTTAATTTCATTTACTGAAGCTCAAGCCATTTCTCAACATTTCATGTGATGAGTGCAGGGTTTGTACTAGTTACAATCTTTTCTCTCCATATCTTGACGTGAGACATATGTTTTCTGGGCATGTCTCCTCCTTCTTTGCACAAATGAGACACCAGAGATCCCATCTGGGTTACCTAGGCATTGCCTACCATCAATCAGGATTAAGACGGAACTATTTAAAACAATTAGCAGTCAGATACATCACAATTCTCAGGAGTTCCCATAACAGCAATAGGTTTAAATTGATCTGCAATTCACTTGAACTAAATTAAGATGAATCATGGCCTCAGCCTAAGTCTATAACAAAGCAAAGCTGTGGCTTGGCTGCAGATCCAGAACCCTGCTGCAATGTGAAATCACCTTTCAGTACTGATCCTACCCTTCCTGCTGCCTCTGCTGAGGCCAAAGGTTAATGAGAAACTTTTTTCACAATGACTGAGTTTGGTTTCCTTCCTATTTACATTCCCGAATTCAGTGTTGCAAGGACAGGGTCTGATCCTCTGATTCTTGCTAGTTCTATTCCCTTAAGACTTTACCAGAGCACCCAAAAAACGTGGTTTTGAAGTTCAGACTACACAAGCTGAACACTTAGATGAAGTCAGCTGACAAGTATGCTTGGAACCAGAAGCTGACATCATTTTTCAGTGCAGGAATTGAAGTTTCAAACTAATTCCTGAGATGATATGTACCCCACAATAAGCCACCCTCAGCACTACTACTCCTCTCTCAGAGATTAATGGCATTTAAGTGCTGAACAGCCTCCTCTAGTCTCATCAGAACCACTCCTATAGCCAAAACACACATGCTGTGGAGAATAAAACAGCCAAATGGATTCCAAAATAGCATCTCAAGATAGATGCCAACAGATCTACTGAATTGATGAATCACATGTGATTTCTTGTCTCTTGTTGCCAAAAATGGAAACAGCCTATAAGTGAAGTCTGACCTTTTCTTTATGCTTTCTTGCCCATGGACCAAAGGCTGCTGCTGCACAAGAATGGCTCCACATCACCCCACACCTCTTCAGGAAAACCCTCACAGCTGCACACTAGTAAGCAAAACAAATCTCTTTTTATTTACAGTTCCCTGGGGGAAAGACTCCCAGCTGTTCTGCTACTTTGGCTGTACAGAAGTCCCACAAGTTGCCCTTTTTCTGCTACTTCCTCCAGCACTTTTCATGCACCTGTCTTCCTGTAGCCCTTAGTCAACGCAATGTCATTCTTTGCTGCGTATCCCCAACTATTATCAAAAGCAGAACTCTGTAAACCCACATTTACCATCACGCTGACACAGTAATTGTTAAGCATGGTGGGATGATGCCCTACAGAGAACGATCCCCAGCTCCACACAAGCGTCTAAAGAGAGACATTTCACAATGCAAAACTGAATGCCAAGTGCCTCACCGAAGACTGCAGTTGGGGTACCTTTACTGTATTTGGGGCCTGAGGGGGATGAGGAAGGGTGGGAGAAAGAAGACATCTACTGAAGTATTGCTAACATTGTACCAGAGGTTTCCTCGAGACTGCTTCTCTTCAGATCAAGATGTGTACCATGTAACAGAGAACAAGCTACTCATAATTGTAATCACATGCCTCGACAACCCCCCTCTCACAAGGCACTGACAGCAAGCTGCATTTTGTTGGGAAAGCTCATTAGACACAAAGTCCCAGAGACAGACCAACAGAAGGACAAGTGTACGGAGACTTTGTGAAGATGCCCGCACCAGTGTTCCCCTTGATGCTGTTTTCACAAATTACTGAAAAGTTCTTATGACCCACGTCTTTCATAAGCAGAGTACTTACTTTGCAGGAGTACCTTTATCAGCCTTCAGATGAAAGTAAATCCCTGAGAATTTGTTAAAAATTAGGAGAGATACCAGAAAAAAAAGACATAATGAAAACCTAATCAGATTCACAACAGATGCTCCAACGACCCTTTCACAGGAACATGACGATACAGCTGTGCTAGCTCTCCCCTTACCACTGATATACCTTGTCCTTTGCACCCAGGGTGTTGATCTCCCTATATTCACCTATTAGTTTCATTTCATGCTAGATCCTCCTTTATCCTCCTGCTCTGTACTTTGCATTGCACGGAGACAGTATCACAAGTTGTACATGGAAACATTTTAGTGACATAAGGAAAGAGCCCCTCTGCGTGGCTCAAAAATACACGTGGTGATCTACAGTTACTTGAATGAAAGGCTATTATCGACAGCATGTCGCTGGTCCAGCAGAAAGTCAGCATAAAACTGTGCGCTGAGCCTATATTCCCCATCGCCAGTTTTTCCCAACTTACAAATTGTTCACCAGAGGACATAACTGCCCTCAGGTGAATCTACCTCAGCGTCAAAGCAGGAAACCTCTCCTTCAGCACAGAAAACTATTACGTGGCTGTTTGCTTTCACTGTCAATATCTATTTGTGATTTTTGGCACTCGCCCTTTGTTATACCGCCAACCACGCATCCCTATCTGCAGGGCCTCGCCGATGCTGGCACTGCCGCCTGCCACCTGCACAGCCAACGCGTGTGGCGGGTAGGGACCAGCCATCACCCTTCCTCCCGGGCGCTCCACGCCGAGAATGAACGGTTCCTTCTTTGGCGGAATCTAATCCCAATTTTTCTGCGGTGGGCACCGAGGGTTTGAAACACACTACAGACATCAGCGTGGTGGGGAAGGGCCGACCCCGACCCGACGCGAGGGCCGCCGCCTCCCGACCGCTCCCGTCAGCCGAGAACGGGCCGCGCTGCACCTGCCCTGGGGCGGGCGGGCACGCCGTTCGCCCCGAGCGACCCCCGCGCCCTTCGGCACCCGCCCGGCAGCCTCACCTCCAGCGCCGCCCGGCCCGGCCCGGCCCCGCACTGCGCCGCGCGATGACGCCATTCGCCCCGGTGACGTCGTCCCACCGCGATTCGCCGGCGGCAGCGCCCGCCCCCCGCACCGCCCCCGCACCGCCAGCGCGGCCGCCTCTGCCCTCGCAGGAGCGGGCGGCGGGACGGCGCTGCCCCGGCCTAGCGCTGCCTCTCCACAGCTCCGCCGGCCCCGGGTACGGTCGCACCCGCCCCGGGGGACTCCCGCAGCCGGGGCAGGGGCGCCTGGTTGCTGCAGCGATGCTCGGCCCAGACAGCTGCGAGCTGCGGTACCGGCATTGCAGAGAATCACGGAATCATTGGGGTTGGAAGGGACCTTTCAAGGCCGTCCAGTCCACCCTCCCCTGCTATGCGCAGGGACATCCTCGTTTCCACAGACTCAGCCCGGGAACTACAGGGGAAGGGGATCACGATACTAAGATTGTTAGCCGGCGCGGAGGCGATGCTGCACTTTTTTCTCTTCTAATTATCAGTAGTGTTCAGTCTTCCCCTTCCTTGGTTAAGGCGATTTGGCAACTTTGTTTTATAGCGCCACATTATGGGCTCTTATGTGCCAAATTTACTCATGGTTTGCAAACAAAGATGTCATTATGTAGTGCAGTCTACTCTGTGTATTTTCAAAAAACTTAAAACTGTGGGCATTAAGCATGCTTAATTTTATGTCCAAAGGTTACCATAACACTGCATGAATCCTCACTATATATTAGTCTTTAGCTCTCATAGAATTTATTGTAGCAGAACGATGGATTACCTGCACATAAATCATCAGTCACAGTAAGAATAAAGTGTTGCACCATTTGACTGTAGAAAACTAGCTCTCATTTATGTTGCAGGTGGTGCAACCACAAATCTGAAAAAGATGCCAGAGCACTGTTCGAGGCAGGTGGGGTTCAGCTAGCGCACAAGTTCATATAAGCCCCCCCCTCCAAAACCCCCAAGAAATTATGTGAAATCAGGGTAATCTTGCAGCACACAAGGACAGGTGCAAGAGACCACTAAACATTCTTATCACTATGGATCTGCTGTCACCTGATCTGTGTTCGATTTTTTTATGTCAATTCGGCCATTATACTGGTCAAGTATCATTCATCAGTGTTTCTGTAATCCAACAGAGGACCTGTTTACAACACTAAGGGTTATTCACTCACAGCACAACAACATTTGTAGGGCAGAAGGCTGTTTGTACTGCTCTAAATGGAAGTGGGACTGTATTCCTCACCTATCCTCACAAATGTTCATCCTCAAAACCACATCCCAAACAGCACGTCAACAATCACAGTGAAACTTTTCCCTTTACTGCTTTCTAAGACAGTGTCCTGCATAAGCATGTTGCTCCAAACTGACCCTAAGATACATGCCTAATTCTGCCAGGCTAGGTAAAAGTGAGCAAGAAACTTGTCAAGCACCGGCACTGTTGCTCTCAGCTATTTGATCCAGTTCACCTTTTCACCCTCACCCGTGTCAAAATGCTCATGCAGTTAAACTAAACACAGATGGGAGAGTCAGTCTGACATCAGAGACATCTTTAAGTAATGGAATCATCCCAAAATACACCTGTTTGCCCCAAACAACGTGTTCTTTTGCTGCCACACCAGATGCTGCTGCAGGTTCCTCATCATACAATCTATTCCCACTCCTGGCATATTTGAGGCAATTTTGGTACTGAGATGTCCCTCACCTGTCTGTGCTGAGCTTTTCCTTTCAGCTCCCCAGATACGGGGCCTCCAGAGACTACATCAACCAAGCCTTGTCACATGCCACTTCTCAGTGCTGATGGCACATGGCTGTCACCACAGCGGGATGCTGTGTCTCCTCCTACCAGAGGGTCTCATCCATGATACAGCAGCCACTGCTCCATTTGCTGCCTGTTGAAAGAACAAACTGGTTTTAGAAGCCACATTCTTAATGGATCGATTAAAACCATGTCTGTGGCTCTGGAAGAAAACTATCATGTTCTCGTTCAAAACCACAGGCTGACCGCATCCCTTTTATTTACATGCCTCCAATGCCACAGCCAAGATCCCTCATGCTTCTGGGCAGCAAAGGCAAAAAACATGAAGATTTGCAACCCTAAGGACAAAGAGCAGGAACAGGGGATAGTCCAGCCAGGTGCCACAGCTGGTAAGAGAACGTGAGCAAGGCTACTGCCTGCCAAAGGGATCAGACAGGTGGGGCAAGAGACGGCTGTTACTGGGAACAGCCATTACCCTCAGCAGTAGTTGTAGTAGCACCAGCTACTGCCCACCTTGCTTCTGCTGCTCAGGGACAGCTAAATGGGCTGTAAGACTATGGGTGCTGGACCATCCACAATTGTTTGCAGCCACCTTTGCTCAAGCCCCAGAGACGGCCATCGCTTCAGTGACCACAGTGAGAACACAGCGCAAACGCCAGCCTCAGTGTGCTAGAGAGCTCTACAAACACTGAGCAGCTGAATGGGGCATTTGAGCACCCCATTCCTTGTCATCGAGGACAACTTTTTGTTCCACCTGGGCACGGAGAGCGGGTTATATTATTAATGCCAGCAGGCAGTCATGGCCATTGTATATGAGCATTTGTTCCCTGTAAACACGTTTGAGACATTACATTCATGTTTATTCCATGTTCAATTAAATAAAATTGTCTGCTCAGAATTTACAAGCATTAACTCCTACACCATTTAGCACAGTTTGCCCACTTGGGACGGTGGGACAAGGCACTCTACTCCTTCCCAGGGTAACAACAATGGAGAGAACGAAAGCAATTCCTGCTGTGCATTCATCTATCAGCATCCTTTGGGCTTTAGACAAAACCAAAACCACAAATCTCCTCTCCTCTGTGAGCTTGCACATAAATTGTTGTTGAAATGTAAAGATACTCATTTACTTTGTACTAATTTAACCCAACAGTGTTCAAAAGAGCGAGTTTTAGTGATGAATACCTACTGCTATGAATCTGTGCTGTTCCCTCCTACATCCTCTGGGTGCGAGATATTTTGCATTCATTGAACTCTTTTGTTAAGTCTTTCCACAAAGCAGCTTCTGACAGCGTATTCATCTCTCTGCTCATTTACAGCTCCATGTTAGGCTCGTTGTTTCATTTGCCAGCAGATCTCATTATTTGCCTCTCTCACATTAGTACCATTCGTCCGTTTCTTGGAAATCTCTCTTGCTATCCTCATAATCCTTTTCTCCGAGGTAAACATTAGCTCCAGTTGAGTGAAATTCTGTGCAAGCCACCAACAGAGAGTATGTTGTTCTCTGTCTTAAAGAACGGGGTTTTGGTTGTGTGATGTTGGGTGTTCCTTTTTCTTTTTTCATCATAAAATTCATTTTAAAACATCTTTCAGTTAGGTTCAGCGGCTCTGCAATGTCATTTCAGTCATCTACCTGGAACTGGCAGCTTCTTTTCCAAGCATGACTTGATTCTTTTTGGGGGAGATACAAAGTCTGTACCAAACAGACATGCTGTGAAAGTTGTTCTGTGCTTAGGGGCTGCTGCTTCAGAACACCCAAAGGCCACATGAATCCTGGAGCAAAGATTAATTTACGCTCAATGACCCAGAGGGAAAGGCCTGATGAGTTACCAAGATTTTGTCTGCGGAGGGTCCTGCGCATGCCCTCTGCAAGACATCCTCCACTTCCTGCAGAACAGCAGACAGCCCCCTCTTATACAAGCAAAGCAGTCGAGGAAAAACTACGCCAGTAGAGATCCCACATGACCCCTCTTTCTTCAGAAAGGCCATGAACATGCACCTTCTGCACTCCTGTGTTTCTGTGGGAGACCATGGGCACGGCCGGAAAAAGCTCCTCAGAACAAACTCTACAGGCTTGTGATAGTAGTACAGCCTGGTTGCCCTTGACTCAAAAGGGTTGCCGTGCCAAAATTTTAAGAAAACCTCAGAAACTGTATTCCCTTCTGAAGACACAAAGAAGGGGAAAGGGTCTCAAATGAAGTGACCCCCTTTTTTTTTTTTCTTTTCTAATTTAGGAGAATTCACTTCATTTAAAGGGGGGAAAAGCTGCTTAGTTTGGAGGACTTGAGTTTGTCCCCTCCTGAGCTCCACGATATAGGAGGTGGGGTGGCAGGGCAGTAGGTGAGGAAAATCCAGAGCAGCGTAAGTTACAGAAGAATTATTGCCAAGCCTATCTCAAGTCAGTTTGCACCATTTCCAAGTCAGTGATGCTGTCACATACCGGACAACTTTCCTGTCCGTAGCATGGAAAAGATGAAAGCTTCCCTGTACCCAGAATGAAACACTGCATGTTTCTTGGTCCTTAGAAGGAATAAGTGGTCTAGCTTAATCTGTCATTTTTGACCACCCCAGCCTGGCAATAATACAGAAATAATTAAATATCCTTTTTTTCCTAGTCCACATTGAAGTGACAAGTTAATTATTGTCCATGCGCTGAAGTCTTTCAAAAGGAAAAACAAAAAAGCCTTTGTCTTGTTTGGGAGAATGAGATTCAAGATTGCAGGGGCAAGGGCAGGGGGTGGTGGTGGGGCTGGGGTGCCACTCCTTATTAGTTAATTATTAAGTGGAAAGTTTAGATTAAAGAAAACACTCAGAATTTATGAAAAAGTTGAGATTCTTACCCACTTGTTGCCAACGTTTAGTTCTCATTGAAAGCTTATTTGACAGAGTCAGCTCTAGTGCACTAGGCCTTAGTACCACAGCTGGTCTGGCAAACTCATTGCTAGCGAGACTATACGACCCGGACACTTTTCAACACTTGGTGCATTTGTAGTTTTTGAGAGAGAGAGAGAGAGATGTATACAGACACAGTGACTTTCTAAGGTTCTTTCAAGCTGTATAGGATTTAGTGCCATGTATTCAAGACATTTGTCTGATATAAATTAAATTGCCCAAGAAATATTTGGTGAGTTTTTAGAAAAGATTAAAGGAGAAACAACCACTCAGCTTATGCGGCTTTCTTTGTACAACAGCTTCTTTGTTTGCTTACTGCCTCTGAAACCACAGTGTCCCAGTCTGTTGCACCTTCCTACTCTACTTAGACACTGTTTGTATTTTAGCAAATGCATGCTTTCAAAAAGCTACAGTCAGGAACTCTTCTGGCGGCGAAGTGAGATACAAAGATCTCAGCTCATGTTCACAGAACAAGGCGTCAGCATCTGCATCACCTCCTCTTGTACACAGGCACGACTCTAGATATTTCCATATGCACAAAACCAGCCCATTTATTTTTCACAGTACTTTTGTAGCAAAAGAAAATAATTAAAATACACACACACACACACACGAGGTGCTTGATGCCCCATGCCTCTCAGTGTTTTAAGAGGATTTTGGTCAATGCCCTTAATGGTGTGCTTTAACTTTTGGTCAGCCCTGAAACAGTCCTGCAGTTGGACTAGATGATAATTGTAGATCCCTTCAAATGGAACTATTCTATTTCCTGTGACTTTTTTCTTGAGAACTAGAAAGCAGTATGATTAATTAAGAAGCTATAAGCAAAGCTTGCTACACTTGCTACTAGGCATCAGGGTAATCTCTTTCAAATACAGTCTTTTTCCAAGCAAGTTCAAGGGTCCAAATATTCCTGTAATCCCTCAGAAAGCTTGATGCAACTCTTTCTTTTACACAGTATATTTCTCGTTCTGTCCAGCTCAGTTAACAGTCACATCATTAATTAACTTTCTTAGGGCAATGTTGCAGCTTTCTCGGTGCTATCGTTCTTTTGCACTAGAATAATTTAAACAGGTGCCAGCTCAGCCCTAGACTATTTGTAAGAGTGATGAGTTTGCAAACCAGGGACCAAGACATTTCTTCAATGGCAAGTTCATGACAGTCTTATGCTTATATAAAATTAGTTCTGCCAATGACAAAAATTGCAAGAGTTAGAATCATAGGATATCTCAAGCTGGAAGGGACCCATAAGGATTATTGGCTACAACCCTCTACTGCTCACAGGACTACCTAAAACTAAACCATATGACTAAGAGCATCATCCAGACACTCCTTGAACTCTGACAGGCTTGGTGCTGTGACCACTTCCCAGGGGAGCCCCTTCTGGTGACCATCCACGCTCTTAGTGAAGAACCTTTTCTTAACGTACAGTCTGAACTTCCCCTGACTCAGCTTCATTCCATTTCTTCATGTCCTATCGCTGGTTACTGCTGGAGTTACCTACATGAATGCAGGCATTCATCATACAGGCTGAAGCACTCTCTAAATCCCAACTGTCCTTGCTCCTTCCACAATCCACTTTTCCAGGTCATTTCTAGAGCCAATGGCAGTTTGCCCTCTTCCCTTGAACTCTTCCTGTACATGTATTCCAGGTACACGAGAGCTTTTGCTCCTTTGCTAAATCCAAAAGAAACTTTGCATTTCACAACATTTATGATATCAGTTGAAGAAGTAAATTTATATTTCTGTAAATGCCCAGTCATGCCAGTACGGTCTATGGCCTACAGTACTGAACATGGTGCAAATACAGAGCAAGACAGCAAAAAAGAAGCAAGTTCAAACAAGCTGAGGTGCATTTCAATTACACGTTCTTAATGCTTATATGGTAAGAGGAGCTTACCACGTAAATTACACCGCCCTAGCATCCCTTACATGTCAACTGAGTAGGCGTAAGGAAGTTGGTGGGAGGCTAATACAATGTAAGAACATAAAGAAGTCTCATATATGCCAGTTTGCACACCACCTCCGTATCTGGCCCTTAGCATATTGTCATATGACTCAGATAAATCAGTTCCTGAATCCGGATTCACCAAACACCTATGCTGGCTATATTAATGGATGCAATTAAACATTTAAAAGGGCACTTGGATTTTTACTTAAAAGAAGGAAAAACACAACCAAAACCAACCTCCCAAAAACCCACACCCAAAACACCACCACAAATGAAACCCAGTATTTTGCTGCAGAATGAGTAACAATGGTAACAGCCGTGATCCATTTGCATTGAGTTGTCAATTCACTGAGAAAATTAATTCAACATAGTGAACTACTATGCAAGATAAGAACACGAATTTTCGAAGAAACAAGTATACACGTTCTGACAACTGCTGTCTGCACTTTGTAAGTCTATGCTTGTATGTATATAACAAAGTACAAAAGGAATTTGTGTCTGCTCCCATCCTTTCTGGGAACAGTGCAAATCTACCCTATTCTTTGCAGGTGTGAGGTGAGGCCATGCTCCTGAAACAACCTGTTAAGAAGTATCTTCAAGATGTCCCCTGACAAGTGTGCCAGGCAACTACAATGCACAACACTGGGCATAGAGCTCTAATAATTGGAAGAGACAGAAATGCCCCCACTATTGACAAATACACAAAGGAGGACATAGTCGTGGACTGTAATTCAAACTGTTTTGTAAAACAGGTTGGAACTTTTTTTTTTCTAAACAAGCCAAATCTTTAGTAAAGAACCAATTTGGTTTCAGAAAAACTAGAATGCTGTCATGGTACAAATGAATCGTCAGTAATCTATCAGCCTAGTCTACAGTTGCTATATCAAACGAAAACAAGAATGCCATGGCCTCTTCTCAAACCTTAGAGGATAATTATTCAGAAAAAAATCCGCTAATGACACGCTTCACTGACACTGTTCAAGTGTTGTGCACAGCCCAATAGCTTTTCTTCCACTGGTTTGCAGTTGATTTGACTTGTGTTTCAGTTCAGACATGCAATTTCCACAATAGCAGTGTGCATGCATTTATCGTTTGCTTTCCCGAGCTTTATGCAGTGACTGCTCAGTGAGCATTTCTATTTGCTTCTGCAGGACAAACTAGTGCTGCTCTCAAAATAATATGAACACCATTTACCTTGCTCCAGCCCTCACCAGACACCAACCCCTTCAGTGGCTGGTGTACCTCCGACAATGAAAACCCAACACAGTTCAGAGAATTAGTCACTAGAGGGCACTCAGAGAATCCGGAAGATTGACAATGCCCTTGATATCAGAAGACTAGTCCTACAAACAGTTTAAAGAGTCCAAACAAGTTTTGTGTTTACTTCCTAACCAGATCCTGTGACCAACACTTTAAGACACCAAACCATAGAAATAATTTTATTTTCTAAGACCTTTATCATCTCCTATTTTTCCAGTAACTGAATGAAAGAAGGCTGAGGAAAAACTCTCCTCTGAGGCAACACGTGCTAGGCTACATTGACCGTGCAATTCTGGACAAATTCTGAACAAAAGCGTTAACTGCAGGCATGTAAGATATTTACCATGCAAGGTATTGGTTCTAAGTGTTGCTGTTGGGTGCTTGGGGAAAGAGATGCAGGAACACACAAAGCAGTGCAGAAAATTCACTGAAGTACAGCATTTCATTTCACTGTGGTGCCTCAAGTAAACTATGCATTTCACAAAAGACAAGGATGTGACTATGCCCCAAAGACCCTGCAGTTTTTTTTCGGGATGTGACAAACCACAGAAAGGTGACAAGTAGTATGTTAAGAAAGCAGGAATAAGAATCCTGGATACAGAAACTTGTGGTCACTGAGAGCAGGCACAGGCTAGTTATATTTTAGAACTAAACTCAATTTTCATTTAAAGACAGAGCATAAACAGAGATTACTGCCATCCCTGCTATGTTACCTGAACAGCTCAATTCCTTGCTTCTCGTATTAATTGTGAGCTGCAGCTTCAAGCCAGTAGGTCCTGTCATTAGTAAGATCAAAGTTTTCTTGGCTACCAGGTGTCTTATTTCTGTGATTCAGTACACTTCTGATCTTCTATTGGAGAAGGAAAGCAGAACTCACATGATCAGGGATTTCTGGAAAACCTCAAATCACTGCTTTTGTGAAGGCAAAGTGCAGGCAGCATAAGGAAGGGCCGGGGCCACTGCTGTACAGAGGACTGACGGAAGAGGTGGTGGGGTAAAGCACCATGCAGAGGGCAGGCCACAGCACCCAGCTGCAGGCAAGCATGGCAAATGGTGATCCCAGCAGCTCTGCCACAGGGCATCACCCTTGGCTGGAGAGGTGGTGAAGGGTACCAAAGTGGTGCTGCAACAGCAGGAGCTCGGGCTGGTTTGGCAGCGCTGGGACAGATACAGGGTACTCAGAGCTGACGGAAGAAAAGCAGCATGGCACTGAGTGCTACGTGGTGGGCACTGCAGGAAGACTGGAGGTGTGCCTGCCTCTTGCGAAACGTTCATTAAAACTTTGGTTTATAAATTGGCTCTGTACCTTGTCTAAACTGACTTTGGAAGCCTATGGGAAGTACTGCCCCACTTCCCTGTGTTTACCACAGGGGAAATGAGAAACCACCAGCTCCCTGGGGCTAATTACTTTCTTCAAAACCCAGCATTGCTCTATGTTTCTGACTCAGTGCAGTGTGCAATTTTCTGCTGAGATTGTATCTATATCGCATTACAGGATGAGTTGCAATAGCACTCGATGTTAATTGCAGTGCACAGACTGCTCCCTTCTCTCCTTTATACTAGTTATCAAGAAAAACCAGAAAGTCTACTTCTGCTGGTTTTAATTTAGCCTCCTCCATCCATACAGAGTGCCTGTCAGACAGGAGAGGCAGGGGCTGTCATCCCCTTTCTGCCTGAAAGAGTCTAGTTGTCAGAACAAGGCAGAGACTATAGGGATGTCTACGTGCCATCCCAAACAATCAGTTAACTTATGGAGACAGATGTTGGGGTGCGGTACGGCCACTTGGTGTAAACAGGGTGTAAACAGATACAGATAGGTGCTTTAATATTCCTGGATGGCCCCAAAGCCACTCTGACAGCTTTCCTTGCCTCTCACAACCACTGAGGCAAAGCAAAGGACAGAGATGAACAGAAAAAGGACACCCCTATGCCACTCTCACAGCCTGGCAGTCTCTTTCAAGGCCTCTGACTGCCTGAAACACCAAAGCAACCTTCAAAGCAGCAGAGCACGGCCATGAGCAGACTTATGCAGAGTGCAGAAACAGGCTGGGCTGTGCATCCTGACTTGACAAGTATACATGGCTCAACAAATTTGAGAACATCTGGTGGGTGAGGAGTACAATTTACCTTTCCCTGGAGCATGGTCAAATGGCTCTAGCTTCTAGCGTCTTATCATTATTTTGTTTCCATCCTAAATGTCCATCTCTGCAGTGGTATTCCAGCCATGTTGGAAACAAACATTTATATCGTACAAGTAATTTGTTAGCCTATCATCTCCCACTCCCCTTCTGTCATTATCGACCTGGATTTCCATCACTTTCAAGTGTTAACCAGCATTGGTAACTACCACTTGCTCTGCATCATATGTACACAGGGGAACGATATGAACTTGTATAGCGCTCCACACTTTCAATGCAGCATATGAACAGCATTTGAAGAAAACTTATTAAATCAGTACACTGGAAAGCAATGCCTGCAGGACTACTATGGAGGCCTTTGGAGATCTTTTAGTGAGATCTTTCAAACACAACCTCCTACTAAAACAACAAGAAGGCAGCCATACTAGATCAGATAGCAGTCCTGTTGCCAACAGGGGCTATTAGTGGACACTCAGTTGCTGCTATTCACAAGCCTGCTTTTTGCTTCTACTGGTCTAAATAGATTATTCACCTTGGTGTTCAATTTGTTGAGCGTTTTCAGGTAAGTCAGAATGCTCTAAGTATCTCCTTTCTTCCAATTTCTTACCCTTTGATTAAAGGTGCTTTCCCTGCTTAGCTGATCATTCTCAAGAACTTTTCTGCTCTCCCCCATCAGCAGTAAAGAAACTCCTCTGACTAGAGTCCAGCTTGCAGCATGATGTTTGCAGACTGGAGTTGCTGTGAGGTTGCATTTTCTTCGGAGAGAGGAGGAAAAAAGAAAAAAAAATAGGAGAGGAGAGGAGAGGAACAGAACATTCTGTCAAATAAACATTTGCCAACGCTCTTGAGCAAGAGAAATGGAACAGGTAGCAAACAGGAACCCAGATTAACTATCTGCTAGGGCAAATACACAGTACACAAAGGTTCCCTGTACACTGTTTGGATGGCATTTCTGTGTTGAGCCTGATACACTGACATATTAATTGATCTCTCCAAGAGCCATGACCTTGGGATACAAAACTGCAGGTCAGGCCTCAAAGTAATCTAATTAATCTCCTACCTGGTAGAATAAAAACAGGCTTGCTGTTAGTTTGACTTCTCTACTTATTTTTTTTCCCTCTCACATGAGGAACAAGTGATTTCTGCAGGCATGCAGTTACTCAGTTTCTCAGGAATATTACCAACTCTTTGGGTGTAGGACTAGCAGAGTTTCCCAAGAATTCATGGGTTTGATTCTTTATGAAAGTTTAGTGCAACTTCTAGGTCAGCTTTATGTCTGAAGACTGAACATGTAGGAATCTGTAAATGAGTAATTGGTTCCTCTCTTCTAAGGTTGAGCCACACAGAGGTGTTCCCCAGGATGGGGTCTGATCACAGCCCCGGAATACCTTAACCAGCAAGGAGTATTTTCCCTTCTAGGTCTGATACAGATGAAGATGACACTGGAGCCTGAGCCTAGCTCTGGGGTCCAGAGCTGAAAGATTGCATTGAATAACTCAGGGTGAAGAGTGGCAGAAATGATTTACGAGCTGGAAAACATTTTGGAATAATCTAATTAAAGAATTCTATCTGTTGAATTCCTGAACAAGACACAGAGCAAGGGCTTCCAAAGTAGCTGGTCCAATCAAGGGCTGAAAATTAAAGCCAAACAAATCAAAATTACAAGGGAAATGCATGGTTTTCAGGGTTAGAAGAGATCAACCATTGCAATAAGCTACCTTGGGAAGCAGTAGACATGCATGCTTCTATGGAATACATGCATTAGTCAAACAGAAATCACTGGAAGAAAAGAGAACATGGGTGAAAGGTGGTTTTGCTATATGAGAGCTCAGTCCATGAGACTAATGGTCCTTTGCAGCCATAAGGAAGAGAGTTTTGCACCTATCTAACCAATCTCTTCTCAAAGACAGTAGGGACAAAGCTAGATCACATCCACTCCACACTATGCCAATTTAGCATCTCTTGCGAAGTCAAAAAAAAAAAAAAAAGTCCTTCTGAGGTCTTATGGTCAGAGAGGAGGATGTGATAACCTCAAACAGACCATATTCTCCTGGCTGTCCTTTTCACATTGGCCAAGATACTGGACAACCCTTCACGTGCCCAAGTGACAAGTGCTTCCATCCTCCTTCCCTCCCTCCCCCTTTCTTTTTTTTTAATTAAAAATCCAGGTGCACTAGGAGACTTGCTTATGTGATCAGGCTATATGGAGATAATACAATGGGAGAACTTTTTGATCAAAAATAAAGTGGACATACTAAGATACTGGAATATGGGCTCATTTAAATTTCAAGTATCAAATAAACATCTTTACCATGTGATATAGAGATCAGATTTTGCAGCTGAAGAACAGCCACAAAGGACAGAGGTGAAAATAAATATTTGAGACTTATACAACATAAAATAGATTTTTGTCATTATCTTTTGTTTCTGAGGAAGTTGGATAGGAGAAAAACAGGTCTGATAGAAGTGACATCCTGCAGATTAACTTGTTACCTGCCTTTGCACAGTTTCTCAAGCTATCTACTTGCTAAAGGAGAAATGTTGCCACCAAATCTAGTCCATGAACCTCAGACAGACTCTGCCTTTTACTTTCCATGGATGTAACAATAAAGCCTGGACACCCAGCTCACAGATACAGGAGCACATAGTCTTATAATATTGGTCCTGGGAACTTTGTGCATACTATGCATTCTCCCCAACAGAAGAGATGACCAGGGCTAGTCTCTCCCTCAGCTTTAAGGCATACTGGACCACACTGGGTCTGGACATCCCCTCAGAATTACCTTCCCTTGAGAATTTCAATAGGGCAGAAACACGTAGACTCAATTTTAAGACCTTCTGTTTTGTTAATAAAAGGGAAGGAAACAACCTATTTTAACTTGCAGAGTCAATGTTCATGACCTTTTGCAACATCTCGTTTAATTTAAAATCAAACCTTTCTACCAAGCCAAGAGACTCTCTTCTCTCCTCTATTCTAATACGGTCTGAGATTATGTGATCAGACCAACACACAGAACTCCTATCGTGGGAGCAAAGCAGATCTATCCAGCAGCAGCATTTTCTCCATTACACCCTGGTCCAACATCACTGTAGAATTTTGTCCCGGTGAGAATGTGGCATCCTTTTCAGTCCTCCATCCTAGGGTTTCAGGTTGCCCTGTGTTGTCTGTTGCAACAGCATTTCTAATGCCCTGTCCTCTACCTGTTTAATAACAATGGCATTGCTGTGCACAGGTGTGTTTTTTACCATTACTGACCTTGCAGCTAGAACAACAACTTGTGTAGTAGTAGTTCTGTACATGAAGAAGGAGCTAGAACTTTGATGTGCTCTTATTACATACATCATTCCCAGAATTGCCAAATTGGACAGCTGGCATAGAAAAATGTCACACCTCTATGATGTTCTCAGAAAACACACGCATCTTAGATTGCCTCTACTTGTCATGCCAAATGGATCTTCAGCCAGATCATCATCATCATCATTGTTATTCTTCACCAAAATGGAATTTGCTTCCCTTTGCAATTTTGTATAAGCCCACCGGCACTTGGACACTGCCTAGCTTTGCACATTTGTTCATAGATACTTAGAGGTGAAATGCACACGACTGGGAAGAAAGGTTTTTTCATGTGTTTGTTAGCTCAGCCACAGCTACAAACTCCTGAACAGGAGACTTTCAAGAAAGGAGGAGTTGGGAAGGGAAGTTCTATTAAATGGACTGTCCACATTCACAGTTTATCCTCAGAAACCCCCACTGTCACCTTCTTCTATGGTCCGCTGAGAGAAGTCATGAACCCCACGTCAGCTGACATGTATGTCAGAACAGCTGCTTACCTCTTTCTTTTGCACAGTGTGCACCTGTGGCAACACACACCTTACATAATATGAAGTCAAACTAAAAGGAGTCAGATTGCTAAATCCATCCACTGTGTGGATGAGATTTTTACTTCCATCACCCGATAATTTAATTGTTCAATTAGAATGCCTGGGCTGTGGTAGAGGAATGTTCCCTTGCAGGTCATGGTAAATCAGAAGACAGGAGGCAAGTAAGCAACGCAAAGGTAAATGATTCCTCTACAGCAAACCAACTGCATTGTACATTTTCTCTGCTGATCTGCTCCTTGCACTAGTGTTTTAGGGACAGAACAGGCACCAGACAAATAAAAGACCATAAAACTCTGGTCAAAAGCCAGGATCATAGGAGGCCTCCCCTACATGGTTTAATCCCCAGGCTTTCTTAGCCGGTTCAAACCTCACTCGGACATTTCTTTTTGCATTTCCAAAATTCCATAATATGCCTAATTTAGGCAAAAGGGTAATATCGTTGATCAGGACTTTGAAACATCTGCTGCATCACTGAACATTATACTATTGCTTTCCTTTAGCCAAGGGGCAAATAGAAAAGATGTCATTAAAGTGGCACTTCCTGAACATCCTGGAGCAGAGCGGGACTGACTGTGAGCCTGTGGGTGTGACTCTTGTGCAACAACAGACCACAGCACAGAGGCGTTTGGTTGCAATGAACATAGCCCGTACAACTTGATGGACTTTGTAACTAATTTTTTGAGACTTAATAAGAAAGTAATTACTTCTGCTGCAGAATCAACTCTTCAGTGTACTGCAGGTACCTAGATCATAAGAAACTAATTGTATCATAGCATTCAAAGAAATCAAAGAACATGTGGTTACCAGAGGCATCTGTATTTGCAATAGATTGGCTACTGTGTAGGAAGGGCCTGGATCTGAATAAATGCATTTGACACGCAATTCTGTTCTAAATGGTTCTTGCCCTGCACTTTACACCAGAGTGCCTGCTTCTGCCCACCCATAAATTCACCACCACTGAACCAATCCACGACCAGAAAATCTGACTTGCTCATCCCTATCTCCGGATACTCGCTCATACCTATCTCTGGATAGGTACTGACACTTGCCCTCTTTCCCTCACAGCTTGAAAGTGACTTAAAGCATTTTCTGGACAGTGGCTTTCTCAGACTCCTGTTTTGGGATCACAGTGATCCCAGGCTACACTGCAATAAAAAGGACCAAATGGACAGAGACTCAGTTTGCACAAAATAACTGGCATTCACTGTACGACTGTTGGGGCCTAATTTGAAACAATATTAATAAATACACTTTCTCCATGTGTTTCTGTGGTAAATCATTACTGTATGCCCTGCTGTGAAATACGACCCTAATCTGCGCATCATTTATCTGTGTATTGCCCGGGTCTAATTTAGTCTCTTTCCTGTCTCTCTCCCATCTGTATTTCTGCAACACCAGTTTTACTAACAATCATCACTGGAGACAGGAAATAAATTTTCATTCATGAAATCAGCATGAGCAAAAATCAGGAAAACACATCAGAATAAATGAGAATTCTTCAGGGTACAGAACCTAAAAGAAAATCAAGGGGCCAAGAGGTGAGCAGGGGCGTCATTATTGCAGCAAACTACACATACCTATCGTGCCCTCTTTCATCTGGTGGGTCACACCTGAACACAAAATGAAGCTACAGCACTCAAGTTCATAGCACTTTCCCTCTGCCACCCACATCAAAACCTGGGTGTTCCTGTACAATTAATGAAATCATGTTGTTTTATTTATTTATTATTTATAAGTTAGGGGGCAAAAATTCCTATTAAAAATAATTTTAAGTTAGGGAGATAGGAGAGTCTCTATCAATGGACACTTTTAAGATCATCTGCCAGGATGCTTGAGAGCAGTTTAGGGTTATTAGATCCTGCCTTAGGCCAAGGAGATGAAATAAAGGAACTCTGTGACTTTGAAAGGTCTGCTCTAGCTTTTCCTGGAACCACTCAATGAAAATTGCCTGGAAAAGTAACAAACTAAAAATTGGTAGAAGAGACACTTCTGGTCTGTGTTCAGCTGTGGAAGCAAAAAAAAAAGCCAAAAGAGGCTTGAAAAGTCTGCATCAAGCAAAGTGACAAAAGAGAAGAGTTTACAATTTAAGTCAAAGACAGTGAGTGCTAAAGGGAAAAACATCCTCTGCTACATGACCCCTATTTAAGGTCTTCTCATTAACACCATCATTAAATCCCTACCCATATTATAATTTTAAATAGCTCCTTCAAAACTCCATTTGTGAACTTCCCCTGGTAGTGCTCCTTGCGATCATCTTGAGAGCTCACGTTAAGTCATTCCGCAATGCACCTTTCCTAAATTACTCCCTGAAGCCACCTGTATAAAAGGTAGAGGTGAAACAGAATTTACTCAGCAATTACTGACCCCTTTTTGCTTTTATTTAGGATGCAGTGTCTCCTGAATTCTTGGTCATTAGAAATCATAAGCCTGTTGATTCTGCAAGTACTCACCGTGCTAGAAAATCCTGTTTCCGCCCCATACCATGCAAAGTCTGACTGGATGTTATTTTGACCTGAAAAACAAGAAACAAAGTAGGTTTGTAGCCAAACCTTGGGCTGCCGACTATACCTGTGGCAGGAAAAGTGCATGTCTAGCAATCAGAAATTATATTTAAAATACATCTTTTCGTGGTTGGACCCTATAAATCAGGACAGTTCAGAAGAAGTGAATTTAATTAGAAAACACTTGTCCCAAATGTGGTATTGACAATCTTGGAAATTCAAGATTAATGGAAGCCAGAAAGGAGCTAAAAATAGCAGCAACTACACACAACCAGCTTGGGAAATAGATAACAGAAGTAAGAAGCGGGGGGAGGGGACGGGACGGGACACAGGGGATGAGGACCACAACACAAAATCCAACAAAACAACAACAAAAAAACACCACAAAAAACCCCACCTTCCAGCAAAGACAATCAGAACTGTTTAAATACATAAGGAAAAAAAAAAAAACAAAAAACAAATGTAACAATCTATAAAAACATCTGTAATAATCAGATTGTCCATTACTACATTCACAGGGTAAAAATCTGTCAAGAAAAGGTAGCTATTTCTCAGTTATTTCTGCTCTGGACTGCAAGGTGATGCATATCCTATCATAGCTTAAAACCAATAACTCACACTGATATTTAAAAAGTACCAAAGGTGAGATATTGGGGAATCAGCACCCCTGAGCCCAGTGACACAGATGTCTGAAGATCTGATTGCTGACACTGAATTTCTGCAAGTCATCGAAAAGTAAGCAAGCTCCATAAGTCAGAGAGAAAGTTAATTTCTAGAAGTATAAACAGGACAATCCAGGACTAAGCTCAACACCAGTCCAACAGCGGGAGAATGAACTCCCTTTCTGCAAAAGGAGGGAGGGCGTTCCAAAAGCAAGCAGCCCCCACCTAGGCACTACCTGGCAGACCACCCAGATTTAGGGTGAGCTGCCAAACTGCTCAGCTTCCCAGGAAGCTGCAGGCACCAACATTTTCACTGAAGGCCTCACTAAGAAATGGTCAGGGTTCTGCATTTGGTCAAAGATGCTCCGCAGCCATTGACTGGTGAGAGCACCTACGTCAAAGGTGGCAGAGTTTGTTCATGGATGAACACTGAGCTGCAAGGATGTTGGGCTGTAAAACAAGGTTTGGTATCAGTGCAGTAATGTATTGGGACAAAATAATCTCTCAAGTATTTGGAGAGGGTAACCTGGAAACAGCTAAAACACCTCTAAGTCTGCACCATGGAAAACTGTTTACTGTAAAATAGGAATACTTTTAAGAGTCATAAAGAATTCAGGAGGTCTTGCAAGAAGAAGAGACAATGAGACAAAAACCTGTGACTTACAGCCTCTGACTAGAACTTCTCTGCTAGTAAATAAAATGCTGTGACATTAATAGTGACAGAACTCCAAGTAAAAGAAATTTTAATTTCAAAACATTTGGATTAAGGAAACACAATTGTAGCCTAATGTATTTGGAATGCAATCAGAAAACCACATTTAAGATGGTAAATTTGCCTTTTTACTCCACCTAACTTACAGAAAAATCTGCAGAATGTTTCAGTATAAACATAGAACATTCTGGAAAAACTTGATGATTGTTACTTTACATATGAAAAGTGTTTCTATTCCATTTTTTGAGATTTTATGCAAATCACGCAGAAGTGGGTGACTGAACATTCCAAAAGGCTTAACACAACTTTTACCGTGTTTGCTTAGGCAAATATTCTGATACCTGTCACCAGTTCAAATTTAATCTTGTCCCAGGGTTATAAAACAGGTCACAGTATGTTATGTTTGCCATTTTGTTGCGAAACTTCAATACATTTTCATACCAAGGACACATGAAACAATATCTATGCCAGCTGACTTCACTGGTAGCACAGTTTCCTCTTGACTACTCCAGGATTCTCACATATTTGTCTTTTTTTGAAGAACACAAGTACCGAAGAATAATTTGGTCCTTCAATTGTTTTATAGTACCTAGGAACGATTCTCTGAGTGAAGGTGAAAGAAGCGCCGAGTTTTAATTTCACCATTACATGCAAACCTGAACCAGAGCTTGGTAGAAAGCCCCACAGTTGTGGCGTTTGAGATCTAATAGCATTTTAGTTTTTCTTTTGTGTTGCAAGCTCATCAGATTTCAAGCACATTTCCATGTTTATAAAGCAGTGGAGCTGACCCAACACAAATTAATAGGTGGAAAGCCACAGGAAACCAAAGCACTACCAATTACCTGCAACCGAATACCATTTCTCAGACAGACAATACGAGGTGCTGATGAAATGCAGTTATTCACTTGTAGGACTGCGTGCTGGCTGGCAAGCTATGAGTGCTCACTCCAGGCTGCAGCTGTCCGTCCGCTGACCACTGCTGGCGAAAGTGACTCAGGCCGGATGGGGCTGAGGCCACGGCCCTCCCGGTTCTGCAGCTCCTGACTCAGGCCCGCACCCACTGCTGCCGGGCGGCCACCCCAGGGCCTTCCCTCAGAGCTCCCCGGCCCACGGCACCTCCCCTTGCCTTCAAAGCCACCCCGTGCCCAGAGTGCCTTGGGAAATCTCAGTCTCAGCAGGAAGAAAGAAGAGTTAGTTAACAAAGCAAAGTGAAGAGGCATTAGCAAAAGTATCTTCAACTCTGGATCCGGAGGAGTGTAGTGCGTCTGCTGACGAGCTGACTAACAGTGGGACGGGATGGGATGGGATGGGACGGCAGCCGGCATCTCTGTGAGGGAGGAAACACATTCCCGAGCGGTGCTGAGGGCAGCACAGGAAAAGTTGTTGCCCTCAAGAGCCGCGCTGCCTGTCAGGGACCCGACACCCACTGCTGCCACAACACCGAACGCGCCTTTCCCTCCCAGCTAAACTGTACGTTAAACATGATGAGCCTGCAACACCAAAGAGGAGTTAAACTACAGCTCGAGCTCTCTGTTTGGCTAAAGGAGTTAAATACAAATGGAAAAACTGACAGTATTTGTGAAGCCCTGAAAAAGAAATTGCAGGATACCTACGTCCATTTGTAATGGCTTAAAGAGCTGCGACTCTTTAGCGTGGAGAAGAGAAAGCTGAGGGGAGACCTTATTATGGCATACAAGTATCTAAAGGGTGGGTTGAAGGAGGATGGAGCTAGACTCTTTTCAGTGGTTCCCAGTGACAGGACGAGGGGCAATGGGCACAAGTTGGAACACAGGAAGTTTAATTCAAATACACGGAAAAACTTCTTTACGGTGAGGGTGACAGAGCACTGGCACAGGCTGCCCAGGGAGGTGGTGGAGTCCCCTTCTCTGGAGATTTTCAAGACCCGCCTGGATGCAGTCCTGAGTAATGTGCTCTAGGCAATCCTGCTTTGGCAGGGGAGTTGGACTAGATGATCTCTAGAGGTCCCTTCCAACTCTGAAGATTCTGTGATTCCATAATAAAGTCACCTTCCGTGAAAAATAAACACAAATGGGCCTGATGCTCCCCTTCCCAAGATCCCCACACACTGTCCAGAGAGCAGAAAGCAGCTTTTGTAACCCACCCCCAGGATTCACATGTGTTCACAGGCCCACCGGCACCTCAGCCCTCTGCTAACAGAGGAGGAGAGCAGAAGTGCAGCCTCCCAGGAACAGGCATGCACGTGGACAGGATGGGACCCAGCAGTTCTGACACTCTTTGATTGAATTTCCTGAAGAAACTTTTACATGGTGAATATTCATGTATCTCTTCAGGCTTTCTGGGGTCAAAAGCATGCAAATTCCCAGGAGCAGAATGTCCCAATGCTATCAACAACTGCAAAAAAGGTTCAGTTTTTTTCAATTCTTTTCCTTGCATGTGACCAGCCAAGACTACTGCATCTTATCTACCCGCTTATGACTAAAATTTCTTGTCAGCTGCTAGTCAAGTGCTTCACAAGTCTCCAAACACCACATAACCTTCACCTCCTGCCTCTACTACATGCATCCTCGCCACAAAGCAGTGACTCATTGTCAGCCCATACGGACCATGGCCTAGACAGCTGCTGATGAGGATGAGGAGCTATCAGACACATCCTGAAAATGGAAGGGGCCACAAGCTAGGACAGAGAGAATGGCACTGACAGACCTGCGAGTCAGAACCCAAGGGAGAAATGAAAGGTGCTGTCAACAGCATGAGAAGCCCGGAGATAACCAGGAGCCTAACTGCTAGACACATACAGAATGGTGGATTGAGGTAAAAGCCCTCCACAGCAGATGCTGTAACGTTCTCTCAGCACAGCCTCGCTGTGGTGTACTAGTACCACTGTCAGGACCAGTGTGAACAGCTTTTTTAGACCACCATACAGTAAGAAGGCTTCAGGGAATCTTTTGTGATTATTAGTTACGTCAGAACAGACTGGACCTTTGTCTCTCTGTTAACTTTTTGAGTCAGCTCCATGGGTCACCAGCCAGAAATCCCAACATGAAATGCAGTCTGGTGTTTTGTTAATAATACACTCTGTGTTTGTTCATGCTCTTTAATCGCATGGTTTTTTGCTCTGTGGAACATCCTGTCTCTCTGGCCTAAACCAGTTCACAGGCAAAGATGCTTTGGACTGAATCCAGACTACACATGTATATTTTGTCTTGCTCTGGAAACCCTATGTCAATTTAAAACCAATCAGTAGAGTTTGTATTACTGTATTTCCCTGACGAATACAAGAAACCTGCTTATAAGACATACGAACAGATAGCCCTGTGACCCCCCTGCCAAAGGAAACCCTTCACCTTGCCAAAGACAGGAAAAAACTGCAGGGGAAAGGCTAACACACCGACCCATTTGTTAAGACTAACTGCTCATAAGAAGCTATTCATTTATTGCTACTGCTATGTTTCTTACACATCAGCAAATGTGGCAACTGTTTATTTTTCTGTATTTTCATGCTAAGGTCATAGCGTTAATGTTTTGTACTAAAAATGCTGGGTTTTTTCTGGGTTTGTGCAGGAGGTTTTGGTTTTTTGGGCACGTTAAATTAATCTCAAAACCTTGTGTTTCTACTTCCACGTATTAGGAAACTACCAAATATGGCTCCAAATCACTGACACTGTTATGAGTAGAACATATTATAAGTAAACTTACCACTTAACTGCTAGCACCACAGATTCACAGATAACTTTCACAAAAATTCTGGGTTCTACCACTGCTGCCTCCTGAACCATGCATGACCCGGAGAGTATGCACAATACCCACTGGAGAAAGGGAATATTCCAGCAGCAGCAAATCCTCTTTCAAGCCCCATCTAGCTTATTCATGCTTTCACAAATTGGATAACAGGTTTTTATTTAGTCACTTTGATTTCTACCATGTTGCTAAAAGTTTACAGAGTGCCTCAATGCTTCTCCCTCTGCCCCATTTGTGTAATACCCAACAGATAAATTTTTGAAACTGTGTCAGCACACTTGGCGGGGACACACACACCCCCTTAAACTGTGTAATTCAAAAGCTATACTAACGTGGAGTTATATTCTATAATATAGGTCCTTTCCAACCTAAACCATTCTATGATTTTATAATAAGAGCCAGTAAATAAATGTATTGGACAAATGCCGTGTCAAACCAAATGCATATATTCTTTGTAACATATACTGTAGCATAAAGGAACCAGGACTGACCATCAGGAATTTGCAATAAAACATTTTACAGGAACATTTTAATTAGTCTGAAGAGACCTATTCTGAAACTAAACAGGTAAATTAATCAATAATTAGCAAAAGTACTGCAAAATGATTTATCCATTCCAACACTAAGTGCTGCCATTTGGAATGTTTAGCCATGTTCCCCACATATAAGCAAGTGTATGGTTCCTGTCTTACAGGCAATACTCAAGTTAGTCTTCACTGTGGAACAGGTACAAAAGTGTCCTTACTATTAACTCTCATGTTGGACATTATCCATAAAATTACATAGCTACTTATTGCTGGATATCCGCTACTAAACGGGATTTGTGGTTTTAACCTTTCATCATAACACATATTAAATCTGCACCTTTGTAGAATTAAGAGCACATAATCCTAATAAGAGACTATTTATCCTACACAAAAATAATTAAATGTTCGATTACTGATTTTCTGAGCAACAAATTCTGTTTTTCTGGTCAGGGATGCTATTTCTTTTACGTATTTTTTAAAGCTAATGCTAATTTACACACACAGTATATCCAGTAAGAATGCTGGTGCTCGAATGCTGGGGCAATAATGAGAAGGGATCTGCTGACTGCAGTGCAGCACTCCTAAGGACATTTGGGTCACTTAATATGGAAGTAACATGGGTATTTTATATATCCCAAAATTTTGCATTCAGGATGAACATGAACAAAATGGTATTATTTGGAGCCATTGGGATCACTGTGAATGAATGCCATTCTAATTGACATGACTGGATGCGACTCCAAGACAAACTCTCGTTACCTCTGCGTGTGTGTGTATTTGCAAACTGAGCTCTGGAAGCACATTCACTGTGAGGCATTTCTAACGACATAGTTTGCTGCAGAGAGGCGTGTACTAGAACTGGCTATTAAGACTGGGCATCTCTCCTGACCACCTAATTTTGTTCTGCTGATGCTGCACTTGTGTCTGTTTGATTTTGTGAACTGACTTCTACCTGGCCTGCCCTCGCAGTAAAAGGATGCTCTTTTGACCAATAAGGAGATATCAAATACATACCGTGCAGTTTGTTACACTGCCATTTTAGTAGAAAAGAGAGTTGACTGACCTATCAAAGAAAACAGCTCTGTGAGCAGCAGAAGTAGCAGAACCCAGGTTTAAATGGATTTTGGGGCTTTTGCCCAATTTACAGTTCTCCACTGTCCTCAACTCATGCCAATAAAATTGTCTTCTGCTTCCTATCACAATAGTCTCCTGTGAAGTAACACACTTGCTCAGAGAAACCAGCTGACAAAAAGTGTGGAGAGACAAACTTGACAAGGTTAGAGCATTCTTGCACAACAGCTCCCTGTTTTCCAAAATGTATATGAAAAGAATTATATCTAAGACTACATTTCTTCTCGATTTGCTAGAAATTGTCATAGATGGGATTGCACTCATCCTCCAAATGCTCAAATGCCTATCTAAAAAGCAATTTTGAGGAACAAGAGATGAAGTTCTGACATTCAAAATCTCTTGCTTTGCCATTTACCCTATTTCCCAAGTAATATTAATAACACAAAAATTAAATAGAACTAAGTATTACACCTCAATCGCTAACATTTCAATTAATTTGAAGGCAAATATTAGGACATATAAAAATACTAAATAGGCAGTCTGAGAACTCAAGAGTTTTTTATTCAAAAGAATACTATTTTTTGAGGGGAAAAAAATAAATTTACCTCACACAACCTGAGTTCTCATTTCTATTAAAAAAAAAAATCTTCTCCCTGTTATCAAGAGAAAACAGAATCTAACGTCCCCCCTTTTGACCCTTGGTATCCTGTCATTTCATTTCATTAAAATTCAGGTAACTGGCATCTCTGGGCACCTTTGGAGGGTAAAAGACTGAGATAAAATCCCACCCCCAAAGACTCAGTATTTCCCTTAAAGCCTGAGTTAGTTATAGATCTGGCAGTCTGTGTCTCAGTTTTAAGTCTTTTTACAGACTGTATGACAGATACCACCCATCCGAAGCCTACATGCCTGCAGCTGCAAACTTCCGTGACAGTAAAGCCACCTGAAGAAGTAACATCACAATACTCTTGTCCATAAGGCATATTTTAGGCTTGCATAAAACCTCCTGTAGCATGTTTAAATTGCTATTCTTTTTCAGAACTGCAGGAGACGGAACAAGGAAATGGCTTTGTTAACACTTCCACAAAAAGCAAAGCAGAGATCCTTGAGGCAGCACAGAGCGGCTCTTTCTGGTGAGAAGGAGGGTATGCATACAGACGACTGGATTGCTGGAGACTGGGAAAAAGGCAGGAGTAAAAATAAATGTTAAATTCCACAGGCTGAAAAATGCCTGGGCTTGTACATACCTTCCCCTCCTCTCCAGGAGAAGAGGTGCCGGAGAGGACAGTCCCTGTCCTTCATCCTCCCCGCCTGTCCACAGATCTGCCGTCCAAACCACCCTCCTCTGACCCAACACCCACCCTTTCCCTTCAGCAGCTCTCTACTTCTGCCACATTCTTGTGCAGCACAAGACCTTTGTCTGTCTCTTGTTCTGCCTTAATGTTTTGAGATTCCAAAAGGTTTCTGCGACTTCATTTTAAAAGCGACACATGCTTCAAATTTCTACAGAGTTAACTCTTGTAAGTAACAAAACTTGTCTGACAGGTGAATCTTGAAAAAGAAAATTATCAGAATTTAAATCTGGAGAAGACCAATGATACTCTGCTGTGATTTGACACTGTGGAGACCTAAAGTTTTACACAGTCATTTCTGAAGGCAGAGAGTGAGTGTGAGCACGATAAAATCCTCAGGAAGAAGCCCAAACAAATGTTTACAAATTTCAAATGACACAATAATCACCTCACAATAAGAAGGACTAGTGACAAATCATCTGCATTTTTCAAATACTGTGCCTTTAATAACTTTTTAGAACTAGGGAATGAAATACTTTTCTTCAAGGAAAGGCCTATGGGATTTGGTTTTACGTATACGTATTTTCAGTCTTTAATCCTGACAGTTTACACACAGTTTTCCTGGAAAAGTTGGAGACAATCCAAGAACTCAGCATGGTGTATCAAAAAAAATACCTGGAGTTGGTCCTACGAAGCTCTTTATTTAGAGAAGCAGAAAAGTATTTAAGAAATACCAGCTTTAAAACTCTCAAGATAGGTCTAAACAAACCAATGCCAGTGTTTTGTTTCAAGTCTGAAAACTTAGGGTTGGATGAACTCCAGAAAGACTGAGTGAATTTAAACAGGCAGGAAAAATCATAAATTTTGCTTCTGGAAAAAAGAGCTGTGTTTTGCTTGTCCAACAGGACATCAATAAACCTTCTCAAGAGGGAAGGAGCTGAACAACAGATTTTAAGCCATCCATCTGCACAGTCTTCCATTAAATTTTGAGAAGTTAAAATAATCTTTTGGAGACTAAAGACTAAAGCAGAGCAAGCACATCTCTGGGAAAAGTAGGGAAAGAATGTGTGAGCAAAACCACTGTAAGTGACTTGCAGTGCTGCACACACACAGAGGGCCACACGCAGATGGACAATCCCACACAATCTTTAGGTAAGACCTAGCATGAGCAGCAAAGAGCCTGTCTCCCCAAAGGCACAAAAGGACAAAACTATTTAAATATCTCCACGTGAGATGATGACTCTCTTACATTCTAGCTCCTAGAGTCAAGTCGAGTCAAGTCACTCTTTTTTTCCTTTTTCTTTCTTTTTTTTTTCCCTGACTTTGGAAAATGTTTTCTGTTTAGAAATATTTACCCAAATATAGAGCAATACAGACAGGGAAGCCTGTAAGGTGTAGCATTAGGAACAAGCCTTGGAAAGCTCTGGGAAAAAAATCAGTGCAACTACAGTGACAAAATAAAACAGAAAGTGAGGCAAATATGCACAGTTAAATTTGTTGCATCACTTCTGCTAGGCAGTTAGCTTCTCCATTATTTCAAGCGTGGTAAAAACAAGAGGGCACAGCAGCTCGTTTGCATAAACTTAAAAACTTAAAAAATGTTTTAAGTGACTAGAATGGAAGCAGCATCAATCAGCATCTGGCATTCACTGGCAATACCAACTGCTCCCATAAACCTTCATCCACACAAGCAAAGGCAAGACAGGATTTCCATGCCCAGCCTTGATCAAAATTCTACTTCAGGAACTAATCTGCTTCCTACAAAGAAGAAAAACACGCAGGAGTGGCTTTGTCCTGTCTGTGCTTCCAGCAAAGCCAGCCTTGGGCTGTAACATTCACTGCTAGGAGTTGGACAGCTCAAACAATTCAGGCGTTTGGATTCCTTTTCTCTTTAAACAACATAGTGGTCCACTTTAAGCCACAGAGCAGAAGTAATAGGTATTATGATTTGTATACAGTATAATATTTTTGCACAGTCCACTTTTAGTATACCTATCAAAAACACCGCCAAGTTACAAGAGCTAGAAGATCCACTAGCAGGCAGTAATAAAAAATTAGAAGAGCTCAGCATAGCAGTTATCATGGTGGCAAGTGTGAGAAAGCAACAAACCTTGAAGAAAATGAATTTCAATGACAGCTTAGTAATTTAAGACTGCTGTCTGAACTACAGCTCTTGAAGTTAATCCTCATTCAAATGGAGCTTCACAAAACAGAAGACATAAGAACTTTGGCAGGTCTAAGTCACAAGAATTTGAAGAGATCTCCTAGGCAGCTTATAGATGCCCATCTGACAAAGAACTGATGTACAACGATGTAATGAACATGAAGGTACAACAATTTAATGAACACTGGACTGAGAACACATCCTTGCATAGTGGCTCATTAAAAATTTGTGTGTGACTAATGGGAACTCATTTACATTGGGTGGTGCTGGAAGAATAAACAGAGCAGCAGTATGTTTGAAAAACTGGAGAAATGTCAGTTTTAAAGCCCTTCATTTTTCTCACAGAGAAGTGGCAAGCTTGCCTTGCCAGGGTAGGGACTTGGCAGATCAAAGTACATGACATTTAAAAGTCCCCCTTGGGAAACACATGCTTGTGAAACACATGCTTGTGAAAGCCATCTGGGACACAGTCTCAGAGAAAAAGAAAGTGGATCCAGGAAGGGCGTCCAAAACAGTTAACTAAGGCTTTCCCGTTCATGAAATGGCAGAGCTCAGTGGTCAGCTGTGTATATGCCACCTATTTTGTTGATTTTTTGACATTTTCCCTGAAATACTCTAATTATACACACATGACAGAAGCAATGAATTTCAAGGATCACCCAAAGCAAGGGCTGTCTGTAGCTACAGCTCAATGGGAGAGAGAGCACAATACGCAGACATTATTGGCCCCTAACTCCCTTAACTTTTTAAGATAAGGATTGTCTGTGCAGACCCATTTCACTAAGAAAAGTTATTGCAAAGATACGTTGGCAGAAACATCTGCAGAAAGACTACCAGTATACTAATTAGATATGTGCACAAAATTAATCGAAAACTAAAGCAAGCAGAAAACCTGCAGATAATACTAAAGTGCCCCTCACCTGTATGAACACCACTTCAAATATCTTTTTTTCCACTTGATATGAAAACAATAATAAAAGCAAACTAAAATACTCCACAAGACAACTCTCTGACTGAATAGGCTGAGAATATACAGGTGCTGTAGAGAGGAAAAGGCTCTCTGGGGATCAAGGGAAGGATACAAGGCAGATCTTCATGCAGCTGATACACTCCCTTTTTTGCACAAGGCCAAAATTCTTTGAAAGCAACAGTATTTCCAAATGTAGATGTGATTCAGTCTGGCTGTCAAATTAATTACAGGAAGTCAGAAGAGACTGGCATCTGCATTCTAGCATAGTCAAGAGAAGAAAGTAAAACTCCTTATAAATTTAAGGGCATTAAATGTCCATGAAACATGTGCCATCCTTACTGACATGTAATCTGTTTAAAAGCCATTTACTTATCAATCTTCTCTAAAATAAAAAAGCCCACCATAAATACAGTAGGGCAGCAGATTTATGAGATGGCCAGAATTACTGTTAAAATTAAGATATTTCCAGACTATCTCTTTCTACTTGTAATGTTTACTCACATGTACAGTAGACAGTATTTTAAAGGCAGGACAAAATGTTCTCATGGACTATATCTGGAAATACATGAGGTCAGCAGTAGTGGATCAGTATTAGCCAGGTCTTCTTCAGCAGGAGGTTATGCAGGCTCCAACATTATGACAGGTCATCACAAAGCGCAGTTGAAGGCTGGTACGAACTGGTGAGCCTGGAACAAGGGAACAGACTACTTACATCTGAACTGGATGAACAATAAGTTCAGGTAAATTTACAGCATTTTAGAACTCGCGGTTTTATTCACGCTGAGAAGCCTACCTCAGCTGGAAATGCAGTCATGGCAGTGCTATGAGATCAAGGACATGTGTTCGAAGAATGACTCCTCTTTATATAAGGAACACATCTCAGCAATCCCACTCTGCAATGGTGAGATCAGTAAAAAAAAATAATGCCATATCCAACCACTCCCACCAACCCTCATGGCACAGCTTTGAAGACTTCTGTATTGCAAATTGATTTCCTATGCTACAAACAAAATACTTTTGAAAGGGCTCTGACCATGGGCTATCCTCAGCCGCTCTGCTGCATCCAGGACACTTCCAGGGACCAAGCCACACATGACTTGTATTTCTGCTTAAACTTGGGTCTTGCCCAATGAAAGGCCTGGCTTTCTTCCACTGCAGCTCTATTAGCATTGCCAGCTAAGAGAATTTATGCAGAGAGAGAAGGGACTGGCATTCCTTCTACAATAAGGCCAATTGTCTCAGGCTGCTACATTCAGTTAAATGTTTACTTTGTTGTTTCACAACTCAACAGGAAGCGAAGGTCAGAGAGGCCCCACTGCAGAACAGAGACGTTGTCATTCATCTATTCACCCCAAGCCAGGATTCCAGTGGGACACTGCTGCTTTCCAGGTTTTTTTTCCTCTTCCTCCAGGAGACAAACACCAGGTAGTAAATTAACACTCCAGCAATTCTTCCAGTCTGTTCTCATATCCTAGAAGAAACATTAGAAGTCAGAGTATTCTATCAAGATCCTGAAAGGGGAACATTGCCAGGATTTGTTCACCAAGACTGGTTAATGGAGAAACATTAATCTCTTAGACTACCCTTGAAGACCAGCCTTTTCGGCACACTTGAAAATGAGAGCTATAGTAAAGACAGAGCCATAAGCGTACAGAGCTTCCTGTGACACAAAACTTCTGTTTGAAATGGTGAAGACTCTACTCAAATTCAGAGTCCTTCAGAAGCTGCATTTGCCAGCACTAAGGTAAAATAAGAACAACCGTTTAATAAGAATAGGACTGTGTGTTATTCTTGGCTTGTTCTGAATGGACAACCTGCAGTTTTGCCCTTAGTCAATGAAATATGAATTCACTTGGAGAGCCACCTGGCCACATAATCCATTAAAAATAGCCAAAAACTTTCTTAACCTGTACTTATTTTCTTCCTCTGTCCAATTAACACAAGGAAAAAAACCCAGCGAGTTTAGCCAATTAAAACATATCACAATAGTAATCAAGCTATTATTTTCAAGAGGAATATCCATGGGTCAAACAAACACAATGTAATTTTCAGCTAATTGCAAACACGCTCTGAGCTCCTGAAGAAAACGTGGAAAGTTTAGTCCTAGCATGAATGAGTCCTGCTCCGATGAAACTTTGACCGCATTGCTTCTGAGGTCTGAGCGGCCAGACGGTTATTGGGACACAGCCTTGGATAGGATGAGTCATACTCCAGCAACACCTGCTTCTCTCCACTGATTACCCAGGAAACCGAGACAACCAGGTCCAAAGCAGAAGTCTATGTTTGGACAGGCAAATCCTTCCTGCTCTGTTCTTTGCTGAGCACAGCATGCAGTTCACAGATTAATCAACAACTATAGGACCTGAAGAGACTGGTGTCCCTGCAGAGTCTGGGAAATTTCATCTTCCCAAAAGACCATAACCTAAAAAACACAAAGTGAGACCTTTTGCAGCATACACAGGGGAATCCCCAAATCTGGAGGGGGGCGGGGAACCCAAAAAAAACCACCACAGCTGACTGAGCAGACATGTATTAATGAAACCTCCCACCTTCTGAACTGCTTACACATAAAGTAAGCAGTATTTGTTCTGTAGCCAGTTAAAAGCACGGGAGCTCCATTCAAACTGGACTCTTCTGAGATAGCGAGCCATGTATCCAACTCCTAGTCTCATTAAAGAGGCTGAAAAATCTAGCATTGACCTAAGGCGGCAGCAGGATTACGCATCTGACTGGAAAAGCACAGATTTCTTGAGGACTGTCCGGTCTATAAACAGCCAGCCACATAACTCTGACACACTGAAAATCCCTGGACACGACTCAAAAATATTCCTCACAAAGCTAACGGGAACATTCCTGGGGCAGCTATTCTGGCCACAAGTACTCTCCTCATCATTGGGTATGAGCTTTGTCACTCGCAGCAACCTATGCCAGTAGACTCCCCTAGGTGAGGAGGCAAAGCTCAGTTTTTTACAGATCAGACCTGATCAGCCAGACCAGGCTGTTCACTTCAAAATGGTCAAAAGTCTTCAAATAATCTTCAAGTTTCCTTATGACTGAGGGTACATTTTGACAAGTCAACAGGTTTTTAATCCCCAAGTCAATACTATTAAGTGAGCAAAGAAAACATTTTCCCATACAAACTATCTTATATCCCATACTACCCTATTCAAACTGCATTTTAAGCTATGTATGGAGACTGAAACACCACCACTGATAACTCGCAAATGGGTAATATGATACACAGTGCTTTAACATTATTACTGTATTCCATTCTAATTCCACTGAATCACTCTATTTTGCAAAATGCGAAACTGAGATGCATTAGTAATTTCATATTATGCAAAAAAGTACTGACCTCCTGTTGCAGAAATAATGCAAGCAGATTTAGAATTTACATTTTGCTCACAGTGTCACCTAAAATCATGTACAATATGGAAAATATTTAATTTTTCTTCAAAGTGACTCAGAAAAGACCATGACACACTAAAAAATTTGTCAGCAAGATTTTTTTGAACATTAGACATCTGCTGTGTTACTCAAGAACTACATGTAGCTCAGTCTCTTGGCTAACACAGAATTCAAATAGGAATATCCACAGTGGTTTTTAGAACACACCACCATATTTTATTCTAAAAATCAGAAGGACAAGCCCTCCGCTTTAGACACTTACGTGTACTTGTGTGTTTCATTTGGCTGACTGTAAATACACCTTTTCAATGGTGAATCATTACAGCTTGATGACACCAAGTAAGCAGTAATGACTTGTCTCTCATGCAAAAAAGGGGGCAAAAGTTAGCAAGAAGAGCCTCAGTGACAGGAATGAGCTGTGCTCCATTAGGACACTGCCCTCATCTTTTGAATCTTCTCAGAAGGGAAAATTGAGTGCATGCAGCAGCAGAACAGAACAAACATCAAATATATTTTGTGAAGACCCTGAAGAAATGCCACCTCAGTAGAGCCCATATCTCATGCTTACGTCGCAGTGCAGACCACATTAAAATGAGGAGTGTAGTGGGGACACTTCTTCTAGCCCTCTGTAACACTCAACATAGCATTTCAGGCTGAGATCCAAAGCCTAATTTAATACAACATAGGTGTGTAACCTCGGCTGTGTTGTGCTGAGAAGACTGCTGTTAAGGTGTGAGAAAGTATACAAGTTAAAGCTATGCAAGATAAGAAAAAGCAAAATTGTCGACAGAAGCGTAATCATCATGACATGAATAACAGGCCACTGATTCAAGGAAAGAAATACTGATGTGAAAAGCCAAAAAATTCTAACAAAGCCAAAAAATTCTAACAAGAAAAAGAAAGCAAAGAAATTCCATCTTTTTTTGCCACTTCTACTCTCTGTGAGGTCCCAGTGCTCCTGCAGATGTTCATGCACGTGTTCTTCTCCCTTGATTACAATTCACTAATATCCCATCACAGTTGGAGAAGAGTGTTGGCATGAAAACGAATGCCACACATCTTCCTTTACATTCCTCCAGATGATTCATAATCCATTATTGAAAAGTCATAAAATTGTTCCTCTATGGGAACTTCCTCTATGTAAGTAAGCGAATGAGGAAGTTACTCCCATTCCAGACCATCTATGTGGACCTTACAGTCTTTCAGCAGGATTCCTACAAGACCAAAACTATTTCTAAGACTGATTGCTTTGTGACACAAGCTCTGTTGTCAGCTGATTAAAGAGACACTGTGAGAAGGTGAGAGGTGAGGCTCAGGGTACTGAGGACGCACACACTGTTTCACTGGCCATATTTACTTTTACATGTACATTATGAACATATTTCAAATAGTCTATTACCATGCGACCGAATGCAAATAACACTTTGCCGATGTTATGACAGTAAATAAAACCCCCACACTGTTATAAGTATAAACACTCAAAATATTGATTACAAAGATTAACATTATCTACCATTTGCTCACACCTAGGAATGAATATCGCAAAATATTTTTAAAGCACTACCTATTATCTGCAAAGGTCTTCCAGGCAAGGCACCTTACGAATTTGGGTTTTGTTTATAGTGTGGGTTTTTTTCCTCCCCTCAGGAACTTGAGTACTAATAAAAGCATACCAGTGCTAAGCTGCTTTCTGGATGCTAAGTACTGCTATAGATTGAGCATCATCCAAACAGTATATAATTCATAGACATATGCTACAGTCATTTTCTGCAACGCACACTCTAAGCAAGCTAAAAGTATACTTCATCTTTCCTAGAGCTTTACTCCTGCCCAGTCTTAATGCCTGTTCTTTACGGCAAGTGGTCCATGACAGTATGTAGGTGGAATCTGGAAACGAAAGGCGATTCCTCAGTCATGGCTATGTTGTGCACCGAGAATTTGTTTCATTATTCATGCATTCCCAGAAGAGGCCAGAAGGACATGGGCACAACTATAAAACAGACTCTCTGGTAGTTTTTGTATGGGGATTATTTCTTTATCCACCTGTCAGAAAACATCAAGGGGCCACTGGCCCCTCTTATGATGAAATCAGAGTAAAACTGCTCATGAATGAATTTTTAAGACTGTAAAAAACTGAACCACAGAGGAAGAATGTGGTGCTCCAAACTCTGATGTCTGTGGGTTCTAGGTTCATACTGAAACACTAATGCACACGTATCACGCTTCTACTGACCTTTAGTAACCACAACCTGATGGCAGTGAACTGTGACGCTCATAAAACCCTGGTGTTTAACAGTGTCAGTTAGCCAGGTCTGGTTACAGTTTTTACATGAATTGCCAGAGAATGCCTGTTTTGAAAAGTAGCTGCTATAGTTACAGCTATATATGAGAGATTAGCAATGTCTTTGAAATGTAATTTCATATCCTCACACGCGTGTTTACAGCTGAAGGCAAACTGAACTAAAAACAAGCAATATGAGCTGAGTACAAATTGTGACATAGAAAATATCAACCATCTTGTCAGTCAGCTCCTCACACATGGAAGAGATTCCAGAAAAGCTGTCTCTCGGCACATTTATTTTGCGGCAACCAATACCCCAAAGCATTAGGCTTACAACAGACAAGGAAAGAGAGCGCTTCGGTAGTTCTGACATGCTGAGTCCTGCACACCGCTGTGCGGTGCTAGAGACCGGGACTGGCTCAGCCATCACTCCTAGATGACTGTGCAGCACTCGCAGTCAAGACCAGAACAGAGCCTATTCACCCATGCTGCCCTCACCTTCACCTGAGTAACCCACACAGTGCTTCACTCTGCGCTGCCCATCATGTGAACTCTGCACCCATACAGAACTGCGGTAAACAGCCTCAGACCATCTGTGGAAATTCAAAGGAAAGAACTGCAAGGCTATACGAGTGGTACACAGTGACACAAATTCCACCACACCACTGCTTTTCCTCCTTGTGCACAGGTCCAACAGCTCGGCAGCTCTCCAAGCCGCCAGTCCACAGTGGTGCCACACTAACTCTGGCACAACGTTGGCAGAAGAGGCGAGGGGGCACCGCCTGTTTAATCTAGTTTACAGAGTACAGCTCCTGTGTATCTAACTACAGCCTTGGATTAAAGTTTTTAGGCTCTGCCCACTAATAATGGTTATCAGTTCGCTCTTTACACTGCAATCCACTGCTCCCAAAAAGAAGCCGTGAGCTTCACTGAGGCAGCAACAACATGGAAATACAGAGGCTGATTCTCAACTATCTATGTAAAGTTCAAAGTAATTTCTTGCTAACCTTGCCTCTTTAAAAACTTTCTAAACATCTTTTAGCACTGTATTTAAGTTGACCACAGGAAGCGCAAACAGGAAAGTCCAGGAGAAGCCTCGTCTACCCCTCAGGCACTTCCTGCACTAGTGACAAAAGCATAATGCAAAATTGCTAAGAAAATGCTGCATGTTTAGGTTATGCTTTTTCTTCCTTTTAGGCAAGAAATATTCGTTTGTCAAAAAACACAATCTGTAAGCAACAATGCCCACTTCTGCGTCACTGTGTCTGGCCAGACTTAGAGCTGCTGGGAGCATGTCGCCGATAAACCAAGTTTGGGAGTAAACTCAGAGAATGAACCAAACCAAAGCCAAGCTCTTAAATTTTTCCTTCCACTCTTCAGGCAGAGTGGGTGCTTAATAGTCACCTAATAGTTACCTATACACCTCTCCACTAGACTTGTAATCGCTTAACTGATGGAAGAAAAATCTCAGAGGTCCCTTAAAGGAGATAATTTAAGCATTCCCACGTTAAAAACAAACACTAGAAACAATTGAGAAGGCCACAAATTGTTCCTCGATTGCCACAGTAGCCCCGATCATAATGACAGTGAATAACAGCGAATTATATTATGTTATAACAGAGAGTTAACAGTGAATTCTCTCTTCCTGCTCAGACATCTAGGCAATAAAAGCAAGAATAGATACAAAAGGCAAAACATTCACAAAAAAATCTTCACAAGTACTAGTCTCTTTTTTCCTTCCCATGATGTCTACAAGGTTGCCTAAACTCTAAACTCGTGGAGCAAAATCTGTAACAGTTAGGCCAAGTCACAGTGTGTGTTTGCTCCAGCCACAATTTGACCCTACAGTGAAGTAAGAGTTGGGCATGTGCTAGTAATTCATTTTCCATCCCCGCTTCATCTCCACAGACACGGAAAGGAATATGCACGCGAGCAGGTAGACAGAGCACCGTCTATTTTAGGTACCTGACCTGGATGACTGGAGAAGCAGGATCTTGAAGTGTCTGCTCCTTAATCTGGACACAGCATCTGATCTCTGCTGAGCATCAAACAGGGATGCTTCTCTGCACTGCTCCCTTTCTCATGATTCTTTGTGCTTGCCTACTCTCACTGAAATCTCTACATCCCAAGTAATCAGCACACTCCTCTCTTGCTCCCCACAGTTTGTGAGTCTTGAAGAAAAAACTGAAGAGCAAAGATTTAGCGTTCTTAACCATAAAGGTTAATGCATGTGTATTCACACAACTCACAAAGGAAGAGGGGAGGATAAAAAAAAAACCCAACACAACACTGGACTCGGAGAAAGCTTCCATTTGTTTGGAAGAGGTCTTAGTAAAGATTTCAAGATGCTCTCACAGCTCATTGAAAAAACAGTACACAGTTTTTCTTTTTAGGTAAACATGGAGTCTTAATAGTCTCCCATTTCATGATGGTCGTTACCACACATGCGGGATTCGTGTGCCCGTTTCTGCTAGCTTTCCAGTGTTCAATACTGTCCACAGAGCCTTCAATATTCCTTCCTCAAAAAATGCTAGTAATTTTGCCACAAGCCTCACTACTGGGAGGCCTTTCCTGTAGGGTAAGAAAACTGCCTATGTTCAAATCCTTCAGCAATAAGCTATCGACTCTTCTGTCTCACAACAGAAATCAGAAGGCAATTTTTTTTTTTTTTTTTCACAAGACGATATTTTCTAGAAGGCCTAAATAGGGTGGGGCAGACTGCAACAGGAGAATCTTGCTTGTGCTGAGTGATTTCAGAGTGCAAGAGACAGATAATGTACATGAATCAGCAGTGCCTTGGGCTCCAGTTGTAACAGCATTTCTCCCCACATCAGGAGAAAGATCCTGTGGCAGACAAGAGCTAAAATCAGGCAGGGAACATAGCTTTCTAAGTCACCTTCTAAACTGAGGGACTGCAAATCAAGGAGTTCAGTGAATTTGACTTCTTCAGCTAATGCACATATAGCAAAAGGCATGATGGGTCCTGGGGCAAGAAGAGAAGATAAGCCCTCTAAAATGCCTAAGGTCTTTCAGCTCTGTAACAGCATCTTGGTAGCATCAATTCAAACCAAATCAGTTCCTCTAATCCATGCTAAAATAGTTCTAAGCCACATTCCTTTGAAGGAAGCTTATCTTGCCTGATTTTTCAGGAGTGCAGGTGACCCATAGGCACAACCCAGATTATCAGTCTTCTCTCTACCCACTCTCTTCACAAAGGCCTAACTCCACCGGTGGTATTCCTCGAGGTGATGGATCCACAGTACTCTAGTTGCAAATCCTTCCGGATTGCAACTTTCTGCTGCAAGATGCTGAGAGCATCGATAACCTCATGAGAAGATGACACCAAAAGTGACATCAGGACATGTGTCCATAGCAGTGTATCAACGACACATAAAGTAGTGCAGTTCTGCAAACCGCAGTGCAGTTACTGTGCTGGGGCAGTCAACAGCATCATCACAAAGATGGCAGCACAGTTCTATGGGCAAGGCTTGAACGTACATAGATTCATAACAAACGTCTGCCACATCTGAAAAATCAGAGTAAATTCAGTGTGTTTTTACAAGCAGTGAAGCCCACCACTCCTAACTGAAAAGGCAACACCAGTTAAATGTATTCCAGCTGATTACCATAAACCCTGTTAGAAAGATTATATTACATTACATTATATTCCCCTGCTACAGAAGGTTCCAAACTACAGCTGCTTCTCTGAGAGATGATGTCTTCATTGTAACCTAGAGACACACGCAAAGTAATTTATGTAAGAAAGCAGTAAAAATGTCTTCCATTTGGAATATTTTTATGTGCTCAGATCAAACTCAATTGTGTCCTGGTGAAACTGAAAGTAAGGCAGTTTCTTTTTGCTTCAGAATAGGGAGTATTCCTCATGATTTAACACATTTTGGCATATGGAATACACCTATCTGTCTTGAGTCTTGAACCCTTTGAGATCTGCCACCTTGCATCAGCAAACTCAAGTGCTGGTAGTATCATCACAGGCAAGTTTTAAAATAAATAAAATTAAAAAATAATTTTAACAAGGATTTACCTATGTCTAAAATCTGCTGCCACGTATGTGGGGATGCAGGACAAACTCACACAACTTGGGGCCTATATTCTACATAAAGAGTTCTGCCCAAGGTAAAAAAAGCACTCTGCATTGTTTCTTTCAAAGTCTTACTGAAAATCTGTAAACATTCAGTTTCACCATTGCCGTGGTTTAGGCCACTTGTATGGTAGCTAACTAGAATATACAAGAAAGTTAATAATCTTACAAATGAAAAGATTTGGAGGAATAGAACTACTTTCCTACTTTCTCAGGCATGCCTTCCCATATGAGAATCCTCTCTTTTAACAAATATATATCCAGGTAATTGTTTTCCTGATGATGCAAGTATTCCCTACTAATACAGGCAAAGTTCCGTTCCTGATGCTAGTGACTGACAGACTCATAAAAGACTTAAGTAGCTCAGGGAAAAGAAGACATCAGAACTGCCTTTAACTGTTTGTCTGTGTTGGGTGATGCTATGCCTATTTTACACTCAGAAAAACTGAGATCTTTAGTAACAAATGTGCCTCAGAGCATGTGTTACACCTAAACACTGATTCTTTCAGGTTGGCCTTTTCCCTTTCCATGCAGCCTACAGCATGCTGCTTTACAGATAACAGATACATGGCTTTGTGTACAGGAAGCAGTAAAATGAGATTTCAGGAAATAATGGATTATTTTTTTTTAATCCACAAAATAAATCCCACCCCACCCCTCCACCAACTGGTTTTCTGTTTAAGACTCATAGACTGCCTGCAGGTACCGCTGTGCTCTCTCTGCCTCCAGGAAAGGAGATAAATCTTATCAAGAAGTAATTAGAACAGGGAGCAAACTGTACTGTCAGCTGAGCCAATGCAGGTATACCCTGTTACAGTTCCCTTGCTTACCGCTGCCTACTTGCTAAATAGACTGACCCAATGAGTCAGGCATTGCAACAAAATGATGTAATGCATAAAAATTCTGAACTAGTAACCTCCAATATTCTTTGAACACTCGGGAATAACCCCTGCATTAGTCAGGGAGCAGCGAGTACAAGCTGCCACTGCCTTGGTGAGTCATGAACAAGAGAGACTTGGCATCTCTTACAGCTTTGTGTAACCCTCCTCCTCACGTTCTTCCGCTACAAGCCAATGTTTCCCAAACTGGATGCAGAGTATGAGCACATCCAAGATGCTGGCTACATCCCTACTGCATCCAAGTGCGCCCCGATCAACTAGCACTCCATGATCTGTGCTCCTCTGTGTTTACATCCATCTATCCATTAAAACAGAGGCATTTCTGTATTGGATCTTTATCCAGCTAACCTTCACCTGAAGACAATTCAAGTGTCTAAGTTAAGCAGTCTAGTCTTGTGCTTCCTGTAGGTGTTTTGCATCAATAAAATTCATTTCCAGTCCCTCATTAAATCTACCAAATTACAAACAGCACTTTTCCAATTACGCAGTTTTCACTGGCTTAGTCAATCCTTCTGTCAAAAGGCAAGCTTCAAAACCTAACATCCTGGGAGATGTTTCTGAAAGCATCTCCTTCAAACAGCAGGCACTGTAGATTGACATCAAGCCTCCTCAAAACATCTGGATATTTGTCAAGCCCATTCACCAAATTGTCTCCTACTGGTCCTTCCCTGCAGAAATTGCCAACAGAACCTTTTGAAAGCTTCTAATTCACTTAAAATAAGGACTAAACACAGTCTGGAGACATCTGCCAGTGACTGGGAAGGCAGGGCCTCTAGAAATGCAGGATGTATGCTACAGTTACACAATATTAATAGTTTTAAGAAATGTAAGGCAGGATTGCCTGTTGTATTTAATTACAGACTAAAATAGATTCAGTCAACGTTTAGATGAATGTATCACTCGTAAGTTCTGAAAAGGGGAAGTCTGTCTGTTTGGTTTGGGCTTTAGATTTTTTTAAAGTCAGAACTGGTTCAGAAGTTGAGCGTGAGAGAGTTAACATCTCCAAAACAGACAAAGAATGCCAGCTGGAATAGATGTTTATCTCCTGTCAGTGCAGCACTCTTCAAGTTGGTATTTGTCTCAGTCACTACTGATAGTAGATCTCAACGGAGATGCATAAGAATTTATAGCTATTAAACTGACAATTAATTCAATAAAACTTCCTCTCTCTACTCAAAACACAAAAGCAAAGGTTTACTCTACCATCCTTCCTGGTTTTCTGATGCTGTATTTCTCTGCATGGATCACTAAGACAACAAAAAGATTGAAACTGCAGCGATCCCACAACACTCCCAGCAGGCAAGTTTATGCAAGGTGACTCTGCGAGAAGCTCTTATGAAAAAAACAGAACAGAGAAGAATTAAGTGTATCATCGAGGCAAGCAGAACCCTTGGCTATGTTATCTGCAATTCAAACAGCTGATTCTTTGCAAAATGAACTCCCTTGTTTCCTCCCAAATCCATGCTAGCTGCTGGCATTCCGTAGGAATTTCCCATTACACTTTGTGGCAGTGTAACGCACCCCTGGATGCGCTGCAGTGTGAATGTCCATCTCTGTGTCAAGGAACTACAACTGCTCCCTTGCACCAACACACACCAACGGTACTAATCATATTTGACACTCAGCCACACAGGCCCAGATCTCTTAAATCTGGTGTGGAAAGAAAAGGAATTAGCATGTTCAACTAAGAAAAAGAATTTGCTGTTATCTATGCAGCTGGGAATTTATGTGTATTTGGACAGCAGACCTGGGTTAATGCTTCTCTGGCCTCTACAGTTTATACAGTTAAATCAGAGTGGTAAATGAGCTTAAATGAAAAAAAGGACAAATAGTAATGCGTAAAAATCTTGGATCCCCAGCAAGCAGTTTCTTACACTGCTGAATAAAGTACCCTCACTAACTGCACGTGCTCTTCGAAGACAGGCAGCGACATCTGCCTGATATGTAAGTGGTTCCCAATATCCTCTGAGTCACCTGAGTGAAGCTGCAGCTTCTGTGCAGCTCTGATATCCAGTGTTTGCAACAAAGTGTGGGAGCAGACTAAGGAGGGAGAAGGACAAACAGCTGAGCAATGAATTCCTCTCTGATCAGTACACATTGGGCTATATGCATTGCCTCCCACCTCAGACAGACATGACCCTCTGTGAACCCTCAGCTCTCCATCACTGGAGACTGATCATCTCCAATTTTTGCTTTGTATTTGTGCAAATCTTTGTCTCTTCCTCACCAGCAGCTTTGTGGACTTCCATTTTATTAGCCTTAAGGATGCAGATAGTTAGCCTGATGGTGTTTCAGCTTCATAAAAATCAGCTCAGGACCTTTGCACTGCTGGTCCTTCATGGGCATAAGCGCATTCTAGAAAGGGCTGGAGGAGGCAGATATTAAAATTATACCTTGCCTTGCCAACTTTCAATAAAACAACAGATGACACATTAACCTCACACTGACTATTCCTTACAAAACTTCTCCATTCCCTTAGTCTCTTCACTCAGTAGGAAGCAGGAATGGTTTGTTCTCCGAATCACTGGTGGCTCAGTAACCATTCCAGCTTTCCCTCTCAGCATTCCAAGCACAGGAATCAGTCACAAAGGGTTTTTCTTTTCCTTTTCCTCTGATTAACACACACACAAGTTTACACGTGGCAAGCCCCACACATATTTTGGGATTGCTTAAGAAACATCTGGGTTAGGCAAGCAATGTTAGCTGGAGCAATGCAAATCTGGTTCTGTGAAAGGCTAACTACGAAAGAGGCCATGAGGCGAGGACAACATTTCTGAAGTTAACACATTCGTCACAGAAAGGGGAAGCTGCAAAGCAAACTCGACCTGCCTGCTGTGACAACTCCAGAGGTTGTGTGCTGAGCCCAATGCAAACTGCTCTAACTTCCTAACAGCACCACAATAAATAATGGCAGTCATTGCATAAGCACAGAAAGAGGTAGTCTCTCCATTACTGGCAATAAAGGAGTAGATATTCTAGACCAAAAAAAAAAAGGATCCATCTAATTCTGTGTCTTGCCTAAGGGAGCTGCCAATACCATCCTCTTAAAGCAGGATGTAAAATAAAGCCCTACAGATAAGAGCTTTCCTCACAGAGAAGAGCTAACCTGGTTATTGAGTTTCCTCTGTGCAATGCCCCATCACTTTGAGCCAAAAAAGCCAACAATGCCCACTGCACTCTAAGTGATCCTCCTGGCTTCAATGCCTCTCTCTGATGTGGAAAAACTACCACCAACAGACCTATGCCAGAGCCTCTTAAAGGCCCATCTCCCACATCGTAACCTTGGCGAACGTCTGAGCGAGTAGTTTTATGACTGGAGAAAATTAATCCTTCATTAAGGACAATCAGCAGGTGACCGCAGGAGGGGACCGCTGGTGAGAAGACATGATCGATCACAGGTGGAAATGCCAGTACTTAAGAAATTCTCTAACATAGGTTTTAGATAACACCTCTCTCAACTGCAGGTAAAATAGAAGTGGGGTTAATATGGCTCAGCAAGCTGCCCTCCTACCCATGAGGGCTTACCTGTTCTCAAGGGAATTTCTGTAGGAACTCTGCTGACTAGTTACAATGGTACTTTAAACACACAGTACTGCAAGAGCCTAACCAAACAAAAGTAAGAACTGCTAGTCACAGGTAGTCTTTCTGGGGCTGGAGTCACCCTTTGCGAAGGACCACGGGCAGACAGCTCAGCGTGTCCGCCAACACAAAGCACCTGCAGACTGTCCCCTCTGACACCACTGGCAGCCAGCGAGGGTCTTCAGAGGGCTGGCGCTGCCCTGGGAGTCATCGAAGCCAAGTCTACAGCAGCCTTGAAGATTGCACGTGGCATGATCTTTCTCGCTCGGTTATACACAGATGAAGCACAATTGCATTTTCCCTGTTTCCACAGAAAAGCAGCACTGAAGGTCACACTTAGACTCAGCTTTTCTCTCATTTCTGTTTCCCAGTCTAGTTTCTTCAGAGACAGCAGCCAAATCTAACATACTTAAGAGGAGGGCTAGCCTCTTCTGAATCCCATCCGACCTGAAATACTGGCTTTGTTGGCCAGAGGCCCAGGTGAGGCTGTAACTGTGACACTACACACAGTACCTTTGCTTAACCTTTTCCCTCCCACATTGCCAGAATGCATTTCAGATATTTTGACATCTTAGCAACAAAGACGATCTCACATACAACTTTTTATTTCTCTTTCCATTTGAGCACACCTAACGTACCGCTCTGCAGCAACTGCCATCAGTATAGTCCCCTCCAAACCCCAAGTCAGATGCCCGGCTGTGTCTTGCGGAAGTGCAGTCTCCCCGGTGTCCCCAGGGCCAGAGGCTGCTGTGCCAAGTGCCTACAGCCCATCTTGGGGAGCGGCTCAGCAGCACCCTCACCTTTGGCCAACTGCTCGCGCTGTTCCACCCCTCCTGACTCAACTGCAAGGAACAGCCGAGTGAGCAATGTCCTCTTCTCTCTTACTGTTGGGCCCAAATAACAACCCGTAGGCTTACACGCACACAGAATCCAGGTTCTTTGCAGAGACGGACTTTCAGACAGAGAATCCCACAACTTCATGGTAAATTGAGATGTTTATAAACATTTGTCTAGCAATACCACAGCTAGCTGATTTTAAAAAAAAGTTAAACTAAGTTTTCAAACAAATTCCTGGGACATATTATCAGCAGCTGGGACTGGCAATTGTGAAACTCATTGTCTTTCAACACAGCAGCCACTCAGAAGTTTCTGTCCTTAGCATCTTATTGGGGATGACGATTTCTTCTGAAATCGTACCAGAGCTTACACTAATACATGTGGTTCCTCGGTCTAGCATTTTCAGAAGGGAACTTTTCAAAAGTTAAACACTGTGTTGGTTTTAAGTATTGTGAAAGCAAACAATGCACATATATTTCTGGGCAGGGTCATCCAGAAAAATGAAATTAAAGCAAGCTAGACAAAGGCACTCCTAAAGCTTTCTGTTTTCCTGTGCTTAGTACAAATTGGATCGTATGACAATTTAGGGTGGGAGAGACCTCAGGAGGTCTCTAGTCCAACCTCCTCCAGGCAGGATCATCAGACATCAGGTCAGACCAGGTTGCTCGGGGCTTGATTCATTCTGGTCTCGAAACCCTCCAGGGACAGAGACTGCACACCTTCACCACACCATCCCCTGCAATTAAAACAGCTCGCTGCTCTTTGCTTAGGAACCCTCCTGGGATTTCTGCTCTTGTTCCCTTCTCAATTTACTCCTTAAATCTTCTCAGCTCTAAGAATGCCTGCAGACACCTGCAAAGAAAGATCCCGTGTCACCTTTTCTGCTTGAATTCCCCAATGCAAGACAAAGGATGCCCGGGACTTTTTCACTCTGCAGGTAACCACATCCACAAGCGGCACTGGAGTATCTCCTTCCTCTCCTCTGCAGCATTCCTCAGGGTGTCACAAAAAATCTCTCATAAGCAGACACCATGAACAGCAACTACCGTGTTTACAGCTCCTGCCCTGGAAACTACCGGACAGAGCAGTGCAGATGAAACCACAACTTCTACTGTGAGGCAACACTATCACGACACCTGTGGCACATACTAATTTCTACAGAACTTTGGGCAGATGAGAGATGTAGCCCAGCTGTGCAAACCACCCCTGAAGGAATTCCAGGTGAATTCATAGTAATGTATGGAAAATGCTGACAGACTGCTTCCCCACCCCCACCCAAGGGGAAAAGGATTTCAACTTTACAACAACAACAAAAAAGATTACAGACTGGGATATCCCAGCTACCTTAAATCTGACTTCAGCAGTCACGTCTTACTTCAGGTGACTCAGGGTTACTCAGCTATCAGGACAAATTATCAAGCCAATCCTTTCACTTTGACACCAAGAAATAATGACTCTCATGACACTTACTCCTGTTCACTTGCTTGCCAAATAACATTGTTGATATCTTCTTTACAAAATAAACACCAGCTACTAGAACACGATGTACAAGCAAGCTGCTCCAGCTCCTCTCAAGTACGGATAGCAATGGTACAGTTTAAGTAATTTCACAGAAACTCTAAATTCAAGTTATTAAATATACTTAACGTAACTTTTATGGCATAGAGTATTCTTAGGCATCTCCATTTTAAAAGAAGCAAAGTGGCCTCTGAAAATGCCATATAGCAAAAATACCCTGGAGAATCACAGGCATCCTGGAGCTCTGAGGCGAGATGCAAAGCCCTGCTACCTCATCTGGCAATCAAGTGAATTACAGACCAGTCTGCCTCACAGATACAGATGGAGACTGGCTATTCATGCAACCTCAAAGAGGAAAAGGGAAAGCTTAAAATAATTTCTCTTATCTAGGCTGAGTCTAATTTATCCTACTACCCATGGCAATTTCAAAGCATGTAGTGAAGAGCACTAGGGAGCGTGTCAGGTATCACACAGAAATTCCTCAGCAGCAAACAGGTAAGGAAGGCACTATCCCTGGGACATTTGCAAATATCCTTCTCCTCGAGTGCCCTACGGTAGGGTTGTCTACCCAAGAACTGTTTGATCCCCACATGGCAACGTGTTCTAATGCTCTACTGTAAATTTTGGTTTATATCAAACACAATTTGGTTTACATAATACAGAACACCCCACTCAACTCCATCCCTATGTACTGCCTCTGACAGAACCCACTAGCAAACGTGGAAATAAAATACACTACAAATGTCACAGAGGAACCTTCACCTTCTGTCCACCATCGGTTAGGGGTTCCACAGTCAGCTCTAGAGACATGTCGCAGACGATCGGCTACCTGCTCCAGGCTCTCCTCTTCCTCCCTTGGCCGCCGAGACGTGGGCCACGCAGGACCGGACCTTTAGAGCCGCTGTGAGCTAACCCTGCCCTGCAGGGACACCTTTGCTGGTGACTGCACTGCAACGCAGACTGCTTAAAGCCACCTGTTCCTTACACTGAGTGTTTGTTTGAAAATAACCCATAACCAACTCATGCTATAGACTGACTTAAGAACCTCCAAGCCTTAAAACATAAAGCATACCCTCCAACAAAGCATACCCTCCGGAAAAGTGCCCGGAAAACAAACTGCAAAGCATGAAAACAGCTGCTGTGCTGACTGCTGAAATCTGCTACCTGTGTTCCCGCTTCTCACTCAGGTAGTGGTGGTGCCCCATCCCAGTGTATGGAACAGCATCCTAACCTGCTGCGCTTCAGACTAATTAGCTGGCTACTCCCGCTAACACAAGCATACATTTCTATTCCTCAGCAATCTCTTTTTACACTGAAAATGCTTGAAGGAGCTGAATAAAAAAAGTAAATAAATTAATCTTCCTTCCCTCCAACCAGTAATACAGTAATCACAAACAAGCAATGGCTGTTGCCGGTTCTCAGAGAAATTTCTGTAAAAGCAGAACTATCCAAGTACACCAACTCAATAGGGGCTGTGGTAACATTTTGAAGTCATTACTTGTACACTGCAGAGAAAGTAATTCCTACGGTCTCTACTTGCTTTAGGAAGCAGAGGAGCTTCCGTGCAGATAACACAAGCTTATACATCTCAGGAAAAATCAGCATAAGCCAGGCCTGCACCATGCTGAACGCAGAGCTCGCAGTTACAACTCAGAAAAGAGACCACCAGGTCACAGGTGACAGCCCTCCACAATCAGCAGCTCAAACTGGGGAAGCTGCCAAAAACAGACAACAAAAAGTAGAAGGACACGGCTGGTTGGAGAGAGGCTCTGTCCCACACGTGGCTCTGGCATCAGCACAGAAGATGACACAGACAGAAAGGTAACTACAACGATGAAAGCACCTGGAGCACCTCTCCTACAAGGACAGGCTGAGAGAGTTGGGGTTGTTCAGCCTGGAGAAGAGAAGGCTCCGAGGAGACCTTATTGTGGCCTTCCTGTAGTCCCTAAAGGGGCTACAGGAGAGCTGGGGAGGGACTTTTTACAAGGGCATGTAGTGATAGGATGAGGGGGAATGGCTTCAAACAGGAAGAGGGCAGGTTTGGATTAAACATTAGGAAGAAACTTTTCACTCTGAGGGTGGTGAGCCCCTGTTGCAGGTTGCCCCAAGAAGCTGTGGCTGCCCCATCCCTGGAGGTGTTCAAGACCAGGTTGGACAGGGCTTGGAGCAACCTGGGCCGGTGAGAGGTGTCTCTGCCCAGGGCAGGAGGGTGGAACGAGATGATCTTTAAGGTCCCTTCCAACCTAAACCATTCTGTGATTCTATGATAGGAACGGGGGCTCACAGGGAGAGACCGGTGGGGCTGGGATTGCCATCTGGAGGGGAGAAGGGTACAGAGACTGGACGGATTACAATCCAGGTTAACAAAACCCATGAAGGCAGTAAGCAAAAGCTGAATGTGCAGCTCTCCCCAGGTGTAGTTATTTGCCAGATCCTGTAATTTTAAAAGTACAGGCTCCTGCAGAAACTAGCAGCAAATTCGGTTAGAGCAGATAAAAGAAAACACTTTACAGTGTGAGCAGGGAACTCCCAGAGCCTGCTACCACCAGTGGCTGTGGAAGCCGCCATGCTCAGGAGGTTCAAAATTGGACCAGATGAACGCATGGAAAACCGATCTGTAACCAGAAAATAGAGGATGAGGCAGGGATGAAACCCGGCTACAACAGCTGTGGCTTCTGGGGGAGTGCAGGCAGACTGGGCCACAAAATTGTCTGGGCTTGCAAGCTTTCCCCAAAGTAGCCTTTCCTATTGTTCCCACAGGAGCCTGCCTACTGGCCTCGATGGACTCTCGGTCTGACCCATTCAGGCATTTCTCATGTTATTTTTATTCCCACACACAAATCTCTCGGCTTTAGCTGGATCCACAGCTATACAGGAGATTCAAATTCAGAACTTCAGTTTGTGCACTGTCTCGATATTCACACACACGCATGAGATCCTGAACGGATGTTACTTTCATTACACATACTTCTGGATTATGTCTTTTTTCCATTTAAATATGGGCTGTCTTTTGGGACCCAGCCAGGAGACAATGCTGCTGAACTGCTGTCAGCTGCTGCATTGGAATACAATACCATCTGACAGACAAGGAAAACAATTCCTAATGTGTTTACCGCCGAGGTGCCAGAGGTTATCACCAGTGTTTGGTGCATGTGTAAGAGAAGCAAATAAGCAGACAAATGCTCTCTCACACAGTGAGCATCTTGGGAAAAGGCAAAACAACATATTTGCAGAGTACTGTGCAGCCACCCCTCTGCATGTCTGCATTTCTATATGTAAAGCTTATTTTCAAAGTTATAGAAAGGGGATTTAAGAGAAATCATTGACACATTACCAGGAAACCTGCACTCTGTGTAAGCCCAAAGTTCTCCATCAATATACAGACAACATCTTTCCCTCCTAGAGTGAGGGGATACTAAAGTGACTTGGAGACAAGGTCTGTGTTACTAGAAATCATTTCACAGCAGAAACTTCATGAAGACTTTACTTTGAAGCTACTGCTTCCAGCAAGACCAGAAAACGTGGGAGATCACAGCAGAATTAGAAAGTGCCTGCGTGCCATGTCTGACATTAAGCCACATACCTTTCCTTCCCCAAAAGGCTATTTTGATAGCAGCCTTGGTTCAGCTTATTTACAGGTTTGCAGGTCATTTTTTAACTTGTCAAAACATATGCCAGGCATGTGTGCAGCAGCCAGATAACGTATCATTTAAGTAATTTCTGAAAACAACATGCAGAAACAAACATTTAATACAGATGATTATCACTTATACTTTGATTTTGGCTTCATACTACTATCTTTGCATCACTGTATTTAATTACACTCCACATTTCCTTCATGATTCATCATTGCATAACAAACTAGATAGCCACTTTATGGGTGTGTTACAGGTTTGCACAATTAACTGTGTCTATTGGACTGGAAATGACGATTTGTATTAACTGAAAAGATCATGTGGCTGCATAGTTTGTGGGTGTTGGTTTATTAGAATGGAAAGTGCCAATTAGAGAAGGAGAAAACAAAGACACACTCATTATGTTTTAAAGAGAAGTACCTATGACTTCCTGGAAATGTTAAAGTTTATCTGGGATAGGATTCCCAGTTGCTAAATTACAAAGAAAATTATTCTTCCTGTGTTCACGAGCACGTAGAAGCGGCAAAGGAGGAAGTGCAGGCAACAGAGAGAGAACAAAACACGTAGCGACCCAGGAACAGGACCAGAGAGGAGTTTCCATGCCACAGTCACCTCCACTGCCGCCGCCACCTCCCACCCCTGCCCAGCAGGGTCCGTGCCCGCTGCAGGCTGGGCACATCAGTCACACAAGCTGCAGCCAGCTGTGTGGGCTCACTGAGGACCAGCTGCACTGCCCTGAGTCCCTGAAGACACTTGGCAGATCCTGGGAGGAAGAGAAGACGTTGCCACAAAGAAACAGTAGCTCCCAAACCTGCGGTGACCCTGCAGAGGAGGGAAGGGACCACAGTCTCAAGAGGACAGCGAATCTGGGACTGGCGGATGCTGGGTTCTGGCCGTTCTACAGACCATGCGGGTGCAGCCTCACCACCCAGACCTCACCCCACAGCTCTCCCTGCAGAGCTCCTTCTGATGGGACAACACTTCCAGTGATCCAACAGGAATACGTTTTTCCTCTCCGCATTTTAAGCTCAACAGCAAACTCAGTTCAATCACACTTTACACTTCACATCTACTTTCAGCCACTCCATCTCGTTACCACAAATTTACACTAAAAATGTAAAACTCTAATGCCTCTGAACTGACTAAAGGTTACATATTTGACTATGGTACTCACCCCTTTTGATTAACAATTAGAAGGTGATGCATATAACAGAACAAACACCATATAACTTAAGTAGTTAAAATCAAAGATGTGCTAAAAACTCAAGCTATTTAGCTGCTCAGAAAAACTCCAGCATCGTTTGGATTCACCCCTCAAATCAAGGGTGAAATATTTCCCATGAATTTTCTGCAATGTACTTAAAACCAATAAATTGCACAAATGAATTATCCCTTGTAAATGTCTTAAATTTGAACAAAGAAGGGAATTCAATTCAGAGTTTGAAAAGGTGCTGGATATATTCCCATGTGGTATATTAAAGAAAGACAAAGTGTTTTTTTAGTTTTCTGGGTTTTGTTGATTGGTTTAGTTGCTTGTTGGTTTTTTTTTGGGGGGGGGGGGGGGCGGGGGGGGAGGGGCGAGCAGGGAAACACACAATCAGGTTATTCCCTTAATTTGCAACTTTATAATTCTATCCATGTTTTCATGAGGTGTGAAGATACTGAACAGCAGACCAAGCCCCTCAAAAGGTCATATTTCTCACTCCTAAAAGCAGATTATTATTCCTACAACATTAATAAATTCTGGTTTACCTTGGAATCCCCCCCCCCCCCACTTCACAGTAGAGCAAATACACATAAAATATCAAGTGCACATCATGTAGAAATACTGTAAGCAATCAAGTAGCTTATTTTAATGCAATTATGTGCAAAGGTATCTGTCTGTCAGGATTTCCACTAACTGCCAGTCAAAACATCTCCAGCTCTGCTTTTCCCACCAGCTTGCACTGATGACACTGGGAGATTCCACCAACTGCCACAAGGTTCAGAAGCACGAACCAAGCCCAGGAGTTTGCTCTGCAGTATTTTCAGTGCCTTGAAACATGAGCTATGTGGGCATTGGGTGCAAGCGCAAGAGGAATCTCATTTTCTGTCCAACTACATGAAGCTGGTGAATGAAGTTAGTAAATCAAACACTAAGAAAAGAAGGGGGAGACAAGTCAGGAGATAAAAGAGATTGTGAAGTGTCATACAAAAAGTTTGTTGAGAATTACTGTGATCATACCAGCTTTTTCCCCTTCTAATCTGCTTGCAGCATTGCTGCTACGCACAAGCGCAGTTAAGACCTGTCTGGTACACACATGCATACATATGTACACATTCATGTGACCTACATGTTTAAGAGTGAAAAGCTGTTCTCATGCCTCAATTTTTGAGATGCCCAATGTGAAATGTTTTGAGACAACCTGATTTTAAAGCCATGACCTTCATTTTTTCCCTAAACCTCACAAAGGTTATTTAGATCAACACATATAAATCTTTAACTAGACACAGGGGACTAGAGACACCAACATTTAAAAATACATCTAAATAAATATTTTAAATATCAGCTATGTTGATTAAACTTTTTTCCAACAAAATCACTAGGTCCTGTAGTGCTTGGCTTCTCAGAAAATTACTGTTTTATTAGTAGGCACAAAGACGCACTCAGGTAAGTAAGCATTAGGCTCTGGAATTAAAGATGTCATTCATAAATAGGCATTAAAAACACATGTCAGATTTTGACATGACAAAAAAAAACAGAAGCAAGTTCCGCAGCACAGTCTCACTTTGTTGGGGATGTCTGTAGCAAGGGATCAGTAATCAGCAAATACAAGCATACATCTCAAAATATAAATGCTCAGCAGACTGTTGTGGCCCCCTCCACATGCCCTATATAGGCAGAATCTCAAATAGGAATAAAATTAACTTTGCACTATTTGGGAATCAAATTACAAAACTATTAATTTATACAATGATACACTTAGAACTGTTTCCAAATACCATTTCTATATATATAGCTTTTCAACTGAAATTACTGGTTTAGAATGAGAACCAGCTGAGCTTTATTCCCACTGTCCTTCCTGCTCAATCTGCTTTTACCTCCCTGGCTCACCAAAGCCACACACTATTCCACCTTCAGATCTTGTAAAATCTATTAAATCTCCTTCCCCTGCTTTCAGAGGTCTTACAAATACCCACCTGATACATAAGGCATCCCAAGCTTCCCTGGGTTATGTTTTTAATGGCATGCTACACTTCCAGCCTCTCAGTTTTGCTTACCATTTATTTTGTAGAGATCCTAAGGCACACCTATTGATGATACTCTATAAATAAACAATTTTATCAAAAGAACAGCCTATGGCATTGCCTTTAATAGCTAAAGAGGATAGAACAAGCCACAGGAAAAGGCGTAACAAAAGCAAAGAGCTGACTGCTACCATTCTTTCCAATCTCAGTGAAGCCTGCAATTATGACTGTAAAAGACTGATGACTTCTAGGCTTCAACAGCTATATGTGCTCACAATATTTAGTTATTTTTCAAGAGCTCCTGTTCGGTCTTGACGAACAAGGGTCTGGCCACAGCAATCCACACGCCTCACACTGTGCAATGCAACGTGATGACCACAGCAGACAAAGCACACTGAAAAAGAAACAGCATAAAAGACAAAGGTAAGAGAATACGACATGTTCTTGGGAAGGATGAAAAGGAACTTCAGTGGTGCTGCAGACCCTAACACTGCATGTGGGTAGATTCTTGGAACTTCCCCCAAACTGTCATTATGTGTAATAATACACTTGCATGAAACCTTCTGCCTAAAGGGCATAAAAACACAGCTGAGCTGCTCAGCTGACAGCGAGCCCTCTGGCTCTGCGAGGAGGGAGATGGGGTGCAACAGGGCAGTTGGACTGGGATTTGAGTCAGCTCCTCTGTTCCTGCCAATCCGCCCAGCATCCTACAGTGGAGCGTCTCTCAACACTGCCCTTAAAACATCCAATATAACAGGGATTAAGTGAGCTCTGGGTATTTCACCAGACTACAGCTCGGCTTCCTGATGACCAGTTTCTGTGCCTGAGAGCAAGAATGAACTCAGCCTGGGAGGACTGTATAACAATGTCCCTACAGCAGCAGGATGGACGTAATGTTTCTGCGAGGCATTCAAATATTACAGAATGGATGTTAAAAACCAGATGTGGCTATGGCCATTTCTGGGAAACACAAGTGTGAACAACCAGCTATTTTTAATTTATCAAGTTCCATTCAAGTCTAAGCTGCTACAGAATCTGTGTCAATCTTTGTGTCCTTTTTTGATCTCTTCCCTTACTCAGTTTATGCTTATGTACTGAAGAAATCTGAGCACATGATTACCCCATCCAGGCAACATGCCTTTGAAATGGCTTTTTAATCTAGATTCTCCACTCCCTGACAGACTGACTTTTGCAGTATGTCTGTATTTGCTGTCTAGACACTTGAATATGCTAACCTCTAATTTAGCCCTCCTTTACTGACCCATGAGTTTCCTCCCTTCTGTGGGTCTTCTGGCTAAACTGGAAATGCAACACACTCATTCTGCCCTATACCTGCCTGGTGTAACTGCATTCATACAAATCTGACCAGTGAAGCAAGCAAGTTCACAGCAATTCATTCACAGCAATGACAAAGCCATACACTGAGAAAGTTCTGTAGTGCTCTCCCAATCCTGTTCCCTTTTGTGCTGTCTCCAGGAACAGTGCATGCAGTCCTTTCCTGGAAGGATTCAGTACACATCTGCAGGGACAAAGTCCTGAGCTGAATCTTATAAACAGAATTAAATCATTGTGTACCCAGTTATGTAGGCAGAAAATGATGGAAGAGGCTGACTGAAATATGAAAGGGAGAAAAAAATACAGATGTATCCTAACAGCATCCACAATGCCTCAAATCCCAAGGTCCACCTAACCCAATATTGCCCTAGCATGGGGAAAAAAAGGAAACAAGAGATGTTCAGGGCAGTGGGCAACATTCTCTCCCAGTTCCTAGCAGTCTGATACAAGGCACTTTCTCTACAGCCTTAATTGATTTTTCTTTCATCAGGCTCTCTGTGCCTAGTTTTTGAAGCCGTGTAAAACTTCTGGCATTTGCAGCCAGTTCAGACAGAGATGTAATCAAGGTACACAGGTGAGAGCTCACAAAAGCCATACCATACTTCCACTTTAGATAGTATGTTTGCATCACAAACCACTTCCATATGCCTGAAGCATAAAAGATTTGCTATCTGTGTCAGTTTCTACAGACGACTTAAGAGGCAATTTAGCATTATCCAACTGCTTTAAAGTCTTGTATAGGGTGAATTCGCACAAAGCCTGAGTAATGGCCCCTGCACAAGGCTGAATTTCAGCTTCAGGTCTGCACAGTAGTATATTGTTACCCTTGCAATGTTAGAGTCTGCACTGTTATTCTGTGGATATGCCTTACACTCACACTCTTGTCTCTGTGCCTTCCTCGCACACCTACACGTCTTTCTCTGTCCCACAGTAAGTACCACACTACACTGTACAACATCCCCCGTACAGTAAGAATAGAAGATGTATACAGTTTAACTGCTTGTAGTTTATGCAATATGTTTCTGCACTTATGTACCAGCACATGAGTTTACCACTGCTGTACCAGTCACTGACTTGTTATTTGTTCAGTGAGACTGCAGCAATTCCAATGTGTCCCGTATGTATTTTCTCCTCGAATTAACAGATGCTCAAGTTTATTTCCCTCACTTCCGGGTGATAGATTTTCAAAACTTAGGTAACCAAGAATTTAATTATGTGTGTACTTTGTTTATGTTGTCATAATGCACACATCACTAGAGTTAGAGGGTACCACGAAGACTCCTTAACCTCAATATTCACTTGTAGATCCACTCTGTCAGACTACCATAAAACAGAAGATAAAGACCTACGAAATCAAACAATGTAATGATTGCACACAGTTTAACTTCTACTGTGCACATCTTGATTTTGTTTGAGATAAAGGCTGTGATTTTTAAGAAAGAGATATGAGGGACGTGACAACTCATTCATTTTGGAAGTCAGTATCCAAACCAAGGCCGATGTGTTGAATCTATCTTTGATAATGTCAGAATTCAGGACTTCTCACGATGGAAAGATTTATTCGTAGACCACCCTCTGCATTGCTTTTGGTGGGTTTGCTTCTCCCAAGCAAACCCTTACTAAAGGGTTCGTAAAGGCTACATCTGAAATAACTAAAGTGACAGATGGTCTCAGCTCTGCAGAAGCACCTCTGGAGGTGCTGTAGAAGTGTATCTATACCACCTTCATCCACATAACTAGTCATGCAAAAACTAGCACCACAGCATTCAACTTACACTTTGTTTACCTCTCTTCAGAAAAGCTCTTCCTCTCTGATGATTTACCACAATTACCTTTTCTAGTCATCAACACGGCAGAAGAGTGTCTAAGCTACATTCCTTTTCAGATAACCAGACCAGAGGCACGCTTACCAGAAAACATGGAAAAAGATCCCAAGCTTCCTGCTCAAGAGCAGCTGCCACCAATAAGTAGGATTAAGCAATAGTACAGCAGCAGCTACTGTAAAACAAAGTTATTGTTTATAGAAGTTGGCTCACCAAAAAAATTACGACAGAATGACCATACAAGAGCTATATCAGACATTCTATACAAAAAGTATGTATCTATTACTTCCCACATTAGTCTTTCAGTATGAAATTTTACTTTAATCATTTTCTAGCTTCCTAAGGAGATTCTGCCTTTTGCTTCTCCAGGTGCTGCTTATGTTTATGCTTTTCTCCTCTCAAGACAAACAGAAATAGCAACCAAAAATTTTAAGTATTGAAACTGGGAAACATCAAGGAAGAGTGGGGGGAAGGGGGGGGGGGGAACAAGAGGAAAGGAAAAGAGGGAAACCAGGAAAGAGGGGAAGGGGAAAAAAGAGGGGAAGGGGAAAAAAGAGGGGAAGGGGAAAAAAGAGGGGAAGGGGAAAAAAGAGGGGAAGGGGAAAAAAGAGGGGAAGGGGAAAAAAGAGGGGAAGGGGAAAAAAGAGGGGAAGGGGAAAAAAGAGGGGAAGGGGAAAAAAGAGGGGAAGGGGAAAAAAGAGGGGAAGGGGAAAAAAGAGGGGAAGGGGAAAAAAGAGGGGAAGGGGAAAAAAGAGGGGAAGGGGAAAAAAGAGGGGAAGGGGAAAAAAGAGGGGAAGGGGAAAAAAGAGGGGAAGGGGAAAAAAGAGGGGAAGGGGAAAAAAGAGGGGAAGGGGAAAAAAGAGGGGAAGGGGAAAAAAGAGGGGAAGGGGAAAAAAGAGGGGAAGGGGAAAAAAGAGGGGAAGGGGAAAAAAGAGGGGAAGGGGAAAAAAGAGGGGAAGGGGAAAAAAGAGGGGAAGGGGAAAAAAGAGGGGAAGGGGAAAAAAGAGGGGAAGGGGAAAAAAGAGGGGAAGGAAAAAAAGAGAAAACTTTCTTCTCAACACATATATACAATCAGGACAATTTAAATCTAAGATAGAGCGATGTCACATGCACAGTTTATCCTCAGAAACAATTAGTCACAGTCTTCAAGTCCAGAGCAACACAAGCACAGAAAGCATTTGGAAGAAGTCTTTGAGCACGTACAGTGCAGCGCAAGTCATCATCAGTAGCTGTTTCCCCCTCTAAGCACATGTACAGAACTCAACAGAGCGCAGTGTCACCATTGACACAGTGTGCCCTGATTCATCAATAACACAAAACCTTACTTGTCTGCTCTCCTCCTTTCTTTCTTTATATTCTTTCACTTTCTCTCATCTGCATAACATGTCCAGTCAACTTTAGAAGACATCTTCATTTCTGATATCCAAGGAAACAAAAAAACCCACGCCAGAAATCTTAAGTTTATATTCCTTCCCTTTCTTCTCCCATCACCTTCACTTGTACAGCAATACAGCAGTTCTTATGATACAAGTATGCCATAGGAAAGCTTACCATCCCCAAGAACAAGGGCAGATGGGAGACCTTCACTAGAGGTCAACAAAAACCCCAAAAGAGAAAGCAGAAGTCAACTGCAGACACACATCACATCATGCAATGAAATCAAGTGTTCTTCCCTCTTAGTAATATTAATAACTATTCCAGCTCAACGAGAATAGTGGATGCGTTGTGTTAATCCTATTGTCAGCAACTTGCAGTGCTAGGAGTTTGAGTCCCACACTGACATTCCTTTGTCCAACAAAGAAATGATTGCACTGACAGCAAAACTGATCAAAACCCAGGTTCATGTCGTTCATGCTCTAATAGACAGTATCACCTGCAAATGCTCAAAGTCTTTACACAGCAGCTCTCACCGAGAATCCTATTGCTCTAACCACTGTGTTTTACCATCGCAAACGCTGAGTCCAGACACAAAACATACTGTCACATCAGCGATAGCCCAAACGTGCTTACTCAAGATGCCAAATAAATCATTACACATGAAAACGGGTTTATTACAACGCAAATTCAGGGACACGGACGTTCACAGTAGCCACTCCCACAACGGTGACAGCGTTGGTGCTTTTGTCCTTCCGGCGGCCCCAAGGGACACGCGGTCCTTCTGACTGCGGATCACCCGCGCCCCGAACGCGGGGGCCGGCGGAGAGAGGACCGCGGGGCCGACGCCGCCGGGCTCCCCACCGGCCGAGGCGCGGGGCCAGCAGCACGCCCCCGCCCCGGGACCGCTGGCTGCGGATTCGGGGCGGGAGAGCGAGCGCTCCCCGGCGGCGGCGGCAGCGTCCCCGGGGAACGGCTCCCAAGCCGTGGGGAGGGCCCGCCCGGTCCCGGCAGTGTCGGGAACAGGACCCGGGCAGGCCGGGGCGCCGCGGAACGAGTAACGGCCACCACCCCCGAGGAAACAGGGCCGCGCAGAAAGACACCGTCCCGACCAGCGCGGTGCTCCGCGTAGCCGCGCCGCCGTCCCCAGCGGTTCCTCATGCGCGCCGCCCCCTCTCCCCCCCCCCCCCCCCCCGGTCACCGCCGCCCGGAGCGTACTGGGCGAAGGCGCCTCTCGTTCAGCACGGAGGCGGCGGTCACCGCAGGCCCGGGCAGGGGGCGGCGCCGCACCGGCAGCGCTGCCCGGAGGGCGCAGAGGCGGCCGTTGCCGCAGACGGGCCCGGAGAAGCGGAGAGCGCCGCCCGCTCCCAGGCTCCTGCCAGGGCCCGCTGCAGCCCCCACTCGTGCCCTCCCGCCGGGAAACCGCCGCAGCACCTTTACCGGCAACGCGCGGCCATCGCCCCTTTAAGACTTTTCACGACGAGAGGACAACGCGCGGAGGGGTGGGGCGGGGCTCGCTGGCGGCTCCGCCCCTCGGTATAAGAGGGGCCGTCGGCAGGCTGCGCGGCAGTGACCGGGCGCTGTGGCGGCTTGGCGCATGCGTGTCGCGCCTGCAGCCGCGCGGGGACATGCGGAGCTGCGCGACGCTTTGGGGGTGAGTGACGGCCTCACGGCGGCACCTCCCGCCGCACCTCGCTCGCGCCGCTCGTTGCCATAGCGGCGGAGCGCCCCCCCCGCCGCCGCGGCCTGCCGAGGCCACCCCCGCCCGCTGCGCACCTGAGCCGCCCGGCAGGGCTCGGCTGCGTCCGGGGGCCGCCCCGTACCTGCCGCGCCAGGCCCCGCCGCCGGGGAGAGGAGCGGAGGCCGGTGCGGGCAGCCGCCGGCGGCATCTGCGGGTCGCCTGGGCCCGGCCGGGCCGCGGCGCTAGGATTGGCCAGGCCCCTGGCATGGAGCCGCGGTCCCGGCGCGGTGCGGCCCACGCCAGCGGGCGCGGGGGGAGGCGGCGGGCCGCGGCCCGGGAGGCGCGCCGGGGAGGAGCGGGAGCGCATTTTCTGCCCCTGTGCCGGCTTGGGCGTGGGGGGCCCGGGGGGCCCAGAGCTGCCGCCACCGCGTCGCTTACCTGCGGGGTTGGGCCGGGAGGCGTCTCGGGGCCATCCGCGCCCCGCTCGCCGTGGGTGCGCCTGGGCGGCAGGAGCCCCTCCGGGTGGGACCGCGCGGAGCCCGCGGCCGCGCTGTCGGCGGTGAGGGCGGCGTTGCCGCGCGCTTCCGTCCTGATCCGGGACGGTACCGGTGCGTCCTCTCGTTCCCCTCCGAGCTGCGGCTCTCGCTCCTGTGAGTGAACAGGGACCGCATCGTGGGCTCAGGCTCTGCTCTTCGCACTCTAATTTAGGACGGCTTAATTTAGAATAAACATTTTTTCAGGACTTAATACCCCAGTACGCATTTACCTTCGATTTTCTAAAATAGCCAGTCTGCGGTGTTTAAATCTGGAGATGCCACTCTGCCGTTCAAGTATATGCAGTTCATCTGCCTACTGTGGACACGCAGAGGCAAAGCGAGAGGTCTAGAGTGACACTGAGACTTCAGTGGTCTCGTGTCACTAGCACAGGCTGAGGACCTTATGCAGTATTGCTGAAGCAACAAACAAAAAAATTGTTATGCTTGATCTAAACATAACAATTATATATTGATTAATTGGATGGGAAATGCTGTGGGGGTAAGGTCTCTGGTCAGTTTGGCAATACTTTAATCTTTGTCATACTGGAATGACAGGTGAAGGATGCCTCTGCATCACACACACATTTGTGACTTGCATTTATAAGCTAGTAAAACTCTGAAAGAGGGAACCAAACTGCTCAATTCACCCGTGTTACTTTATGCACAAACCTATTTTTCTTTCCTTTTATTTTTTTTTTAATAGAAACCTACCTTTTGAGGGTGCGTATATTCTTGGTGAAGCCCTTTGTCTGCCATCCTCTGCAATACAGGAAGTATTTCAGAGGAAAACAGTTCCACTTCTCTGTAGTGGAAAACAAAATTAAAACTTATCACAGCATGTCTAACACTATGGTTATGACTCTGAGTCAGCTATAAAGGAATTTTTATTTCCTGACTGTAAGTTGGCTATATTCATATTAAAATTTTCAGGAGGATGAAGTACTATACCTTAAGCATGCATCTGAAATCTGACAAGCAAAGGCAAGGCAATTGTCTTGCTATTTAATTATTAGTTTTCTACTGGTAATTTACAGGTTCCTCCCAGTTGCCATGTAGGACCATGAAATGGTAGCCCAAATTTTAACTGAACTTAAACTCCTTGATGAACTGCAGTTCTTTGAATATATTCCAAAATAGCTGACTATTATAATCTAAATACGTTGTTTGTCTTCTCTTCAGTAGATTTGCCTCTTTAAATTTATGCCCATCATCATTTGGGGTATACCGATATAATTAATTTTATTTGCAACCTCCTATGATTTGAGCAGCATTTTTATCCATCTTCATGAAGTGATCATAGTCTTAGTTTTTCTGCCACAGAATGGTCCATTTCTGGTTGGTAGAATGTGTAGAAAAATCTCTCAAAGTTAAGAATATGCCTTATATAATAACTGTAAAGAATATAATTCCTATAAAGGGAAACATCTTCCAAGGCCTGTATCTGAGCATGATTTGGCTTGTGACTCAGAGGAATACTGAACTGCACTGTGGAGATTTGGTGCATAGTAAATAAGATCTAATTATTTATTAAATGAATACATTTAAACTAACTTTTTTGTGAGGCTGTGTCTGCTAGGTGTTGGTTGCTGAGCATTCATCTAGTTGCAAAGAAAAAGCACTTAAGGGATGATATGACCACTAGAGAATCAGGTTTGTTTTTTTTTTTTGAAGTATGTGAAGTTCCAGAAAGTATACTAACAGCTCTTAGGCTTTTAAAAATCCAATTAGAAGCCTGAAATACTTAAATATTAAAAGGGGTGGTTCCATCTTAAGTACTTACGTTAAATAGAAAGTCAAATGAAAAAAGGAAATGACATCACATTGTCAAATAAGGAACAGCTAGCTGGAGCAGATGACTTGTAGTGCAAAAATGTGCCCCTCCTCCTGTGAATTGCTTCTGAGATTTGTTAAAGATATGTGATGGCAAGGTGAGCAAAAATAGGTTGTGGATTTAAGGCAGCGACATTACTTCCCCTCCCCAAAAGTGGTTAGTAGGTCTTACTTCCCCCCCCCATTTCTTAGAAGTATATAAGCTGCTTGTCAAGAGTGTTGCCTTTATAAAATCTGTCCAAAATCTGTCCAAAATCTGTGCAGGCATTCAAAAATCTGTACAGCAAATTGCTGTATGCCATACCCATTAAGTGAAACATTCTAGAGCATGTTTTGGTCTACTGTGCATACGAGAAAGGTTTTCTTTATTATGAACCCAACTCACCTCAAATACTTGGTTGCATCGGGGCTGGGAGAGCAGGGAACAGTAACGAGAGTCTCTGTGATCAGTAATAGGTGTTGAGCTAGAATGTATTCAAATGCTTTAGTTTCTAAATAGAGGATTGCTGTTGCTATAACACAAGCATTTAGTGATATGTATCAGTATGAAAACTATATATTTGGTATGTTTTATGTAACTCAACTTTGTGTCACAAAAAATTTCTGCTATATTCCCCATATACATTCCTCACTATGTAGATTCCCTACTGTTTATGGATATATTTGACCATTTTCAGTTTACACATATCCATCCTATTATTCATCACTCATCAGTTCAATAGTCTGAAGGTATATTTGGCCTTGTAAAAAAAAAAAAAAAAAAAAATCTTATCTCCAATATTTGGAATAATTCATATTTGTTAACGTGAGCAGGCATGAATGATTAAAAAGTATCTCCTTTGCACAGTTACCTTGCCTTACAGTGGATGGTGTTGATAGCTTCCTAATGCACCGAGACAGCCTTTGAATTGCCTTGGCTTGTATCTGCTCTGTAGAAATTACTAGCCATAGTTTTAATTTGAACTAATTCAGTTTCTTTTGAATAACACTGAAACTATAATATCTTCAAAAGTGATCAAAGTGCTTCGATCTTTGTAAGGGCCATAATCTATGTGCAAGCAGAGTAACTGGAAATCCATTCTGTGCACAAGCGGCAAACAAGTGTGAGATCCAGAATGTTTCATTACTGCATAGTGTCCATTTTCTTTAGCAAACATAGTTTGATTTTTTTTTTTTTTTTCTTATGGTTTAAATCCTTAAGTCTATAAGAAGGCAGGATTGGGCCAACAGTTGCAGTGGAAACCATTGGTGTTTATATCTTCATGACTGACTTTTAAAGCCAATTACTAGAAGATGGTAGCCTCATGAAATATGCTCAGCTTTATTAAGAGCACACTGTGTAAAATACAGAGTTCGTCCTCCTCAATTACATGTCCTCACGGCTCCCTCTTAAGATACTGTTTCTTCAAACAAGCTTATGCATGTGTTAAAATATAAGCACTGACTCTCTAGACTCCACTGAAAAAGTACCAAGGTGATTTAGTGAAAGGGCACATGCCTTACCTTTCTGGATACTCCTAGCTTAAGGCATGGAGGACAGTTTCATAACTGTGTCCATTCACAACTTGTCACTGAAATATCGAGGCAAGTCACCTCCTGTGAAATCACAAAGAAGTTATTGTTAAAAGCAAGCAAGTTTTATGGCTGCAAAATTTGCCTGTGCTTTATTTTTAAAAAATAAAGAGTTGATTGAAATAAATGAATATTACCTTTTCCTAGAGTATGTAAATATTTAAGTCCATTTCAGAAGTTGAGCTTAGCATTCCAGAGGGATTTCACAGAGGCAATTGTGCAACTATCAGTCTTGAGAGCCGAGATTTAGACAGCATTCAGAAAGCTGACACAGTAATTACCAGCAGTGGTTTTGGCGTGGGATCTGATGGAGGTTGGGCTTCTTAACAAGCCCTGCAAGGATTGTACGTTAGCATAGCAAGTACATTACATGTGCTCTCAAACTACAGCAATGCCACCCCCCCTTCCTGTCTCATTTTTTGTATCATAATCAATGTCTCACTCATGGTCTTGTCAGATCTTGTATGTGCGCTGAGGTGGAGTACTATCATTTGCTGACTAATCAGTGTTCTGTATCAGTGATTTTTCAACTTGGTGACTTGCATTTGACTTGAAAAAAAATACTGAAATAGAAGTGCGAACTCCTTCATAGGCATTAGCCTTAAATTCACTAATTCAGTCTCCTTCATTTCTTTTGCAGATTCATTACTAATAGGATAGGAACTGTGAGGCACGAAAAAATCACTGCTCAATACAGTGTGAGCTGATGTGATAGATGTTTTATTTGTGAACTGTGTTAACATGATAGGAATTAATTTTAGAATTGGTGCTATACTTGTACTGTGCTGCTTATTTGACAAATGGATTTCTCCATTCTTCTGCTCCTCCACAGACAATGGTTCTGTTTGCACTCACAGAACTGTAAGGAAGAACTGCTGCTACAGGACTAGTAGAGATTTTGAACTCATTTGCTAATCAGAACTATGTTACTGCTTCCTGGGGCTGTATGGTTTTGGTTTGATTGTTGGTTTTTTTTTGTTTTTTTTTTTTTTACTATGAAAATCTGCAGTTCCCATTACTGGGAAGGGTCCAACTTGACTGTGTAATGCAAAAATTTCCAGGATTAAGCTAGCTTTTAAGGAGATTGTCTGAAAAGGAAGAAGAACATAGTCTTTACTAAAATTGGGAGGGCTGAAGTAAGTAGGACTAAGACTCTAATGCTCTTCTGCAGCAGACAGAGTATGGGTTTAGCTCTTGTTCGCTTCTTATTAAAGCTTCTGTCTAGAGGAGTTCTTAAATGCTTGGCTAAAATACACTGGGTATCTGGTAGTGAATAAAAATATCCCATTTCTGTTGACACAGAGGTGGTCACTGGTAGTCACGATCAATAAAACCGTCACACTCTTTAAGAGAATGTGATTAGGCCTTGCACATTATAAACATACATACAGTCAGAAGCTATTTTGCATATACAGTTTGCTTGCACGATCAATACTGGATTCAATTCAAATTTGGAAAAGCAGAGCTGTTCTTTCTCAAACAAGTGTTTATAAAAGGCAAATAGTGGTGTTAGATGGCAAATCAATCTTGAGGCACCTGGTTTACAGTCCTGCTTAGGCGTCTGCCCATCCCTCGTGTTGCAAATAAGTATAATGGATCTTTCCTCTTAAAGGAAAAGGAGAATTACACATCTGCATAGAATGCCTGATTTTGAACAGATTTACCATAAGCATAAGCTATTACTTGTTTCTGTACCCCATTTTATTTCAGTGCCATACTGTGAAGGGGTATTCTTGACATGTATACTGCACTGATGTAGCCGCCCCTCAATTGTTGATTGACATTTCTTTAGGTGGCATTTTTTCTTTCGGGAGGAGAAGGAAGGAAGTTCACGTTAAAGAACTGGTCATATTCTTGATTCTCCAGAGAGACACAAACTAAACTTTTGGATGGGTTGGTTTGTTGTTTGGTTTTGGTTTTTTTAATAGTTTCTTTTTTCTTTTGAACAGCCATATAACACCATATTGTACTTGCTGAATTTAGGATATTTGTGTAGATGAAACACAGACCCAGAGAACATCTCTGCTTATAGTCTTAGACTTAATTTCTCCTACCTTCGGAATGTTGACTACTTTTACACTGTGTCCCCCCCAATAATCCATTCTGAATTTCCTTAGACTACGATTATTTATTCAATATAAAGCAATTGCCAACACATTTTTTCTGTTGTAAATGGGCCAGATAAAGCATTGTTCACACATTCAAAATAAATCTGAATACAGCAGGACAGTTTAAAATGAGATTATTGCAAATCACTAGATTTCCAATTTGTTTGAAATAGCTAGAAGACTTGAGGCTGATTTAAAGTATCTTAAGGCTTAAGTTTGTTAATAATAGTGACTGCTTTACATAAAAGAAGTTTTGGAATTCTGATTTAAGTAGTCAGTAATTCTGTTTACTGGAGCAAAGGCTATTGAAGGTAATACTTAAAAACAGACTAGACTTAAGTGTTGGCTACACAGGAAACCATAAACTCATTAGCAAAAAGATACAACTAAAGATAGATGACTAATAGAAAGTTAAAGAGAACATTCTGGAAAACTTATTTTGCTTGAATAACTGGCAGTTTAGGTACAAGATACTGAAGCTGTTGATGTACAGTTGCCATATATCAATAACTTTACTGAACATTTTTCTTTTTTTCTATACAGTTTAATTCTGTAGGAGTTAAGTATTCTTACCTATTTCATACTTCAGTTTTGCAGCCAGACATGAAATAAAAAGTTCGGTAAAGTTTTCCTATTGGCAAGTGTTAGGACAGAAGGCCTTTCTACAGAGCTATTTCATTCTTTGAAATACCGAAATCTCAGATGAGAGGTGAACTCAACAAGTTTGCATTTCTGATATGTATGTCCTTCTCTCTTTTGAAGGGAATGAAAACTGCAAGAAACCCATTAAGGACTGAATTTCTAGGGTCGTGAAACATCACCAGCGAGCAGTGTACAATGTCAACTGCAGGAGTTGCTGCTCAGGAGATGAGAGTCCCATTAAAAACCGGATTTCTTCACACTAGTCAAGGCATGGGGAGTCTGAAAACCTGCTGGGGTAGCCACAGTGGATTTGAAAAGTGAGTGAGGCTATAATTTGATCTATTTCATCTTCAAGTATATGAGATGAGCGTTAAGAATATTTGTACCAATATTGACCTACGGTTTACTTACAGCGAAGGCTTTTTTTTTTTCCAGTACTTTCTTTAATGTGAACCCTCTAGCAGTGGCATATAATTTGAATCCATCAACAGAGCAACATTTACCACCCATTGGTAAGTATAAAGACTAATACATATGTGTTTAGGTAGCGTTAGGGAAGGGAAAAAAAAAATTCTTAAGTCTTCACCAAGACACTAAATGCTTTCTCATTCTGGATATAAGGCTGCCCTCTGGTGACGGAATGCAAACATTTCAAGAAAATACTACTATTCAAGCCCAACAACAAAATTTAAATAACGTGATCAAGTTAAAACAAACAAACAAACAAAACATTTTCCTTGTACTTGGAGGCCTCTGAGTTGCCATTACACTTCTGACAGAAAAGCCATGTAGGAAAATAGCACTTGTTCTGTTGTAGTGCTCTGCTGGGATCTTTGTAGCTGTAGCTCTGTACTGTTGCCTATGCTTGGGGTCTTTTGAACCAGCTCATTTAACTGCAGCACTGGCCTAAACAATAAGGTAATCAGCTGCTCTCTTAACTAAAATCATAAATCCATGACCAGAATATATCTATAATACCTAAGTTTTGTTAATGGAGTCATTAAGCAGACATTACTTATTGTTGCATTAGAAGGCATTTAATAGTTAAATATGCAGTGGCAAAGTTACGCCCAAAAGCATTACTTAGAAAAGTGTTTCTAAGGCTTTCTCACTTTTTCAGGGCACTCTTCCAACCATGCTTCCATGAATGACCACAGCTTTGCTGAAAGTTGCATCCAAGTCCCGTCTCAGAAATCCAGTCCACCTCCTGTAAGTCCCAAAAATGATCAGCCAAATTCAAGATACGAAGACCATCTCGTTCCTGGCTTTAGTAAACTGTCATTAACCATGGGCTGTGTTTCTGAAGAAACACCTCCTCACATGCCAATAAAAAATGGGCCAATTCACTTTCTGTCTGCATCTTCCAATGACCGTAGCTCCAGACCACTACCCCCTCTGCCTATTGCTGAAGACCTTACTCCAGATGAGGTTGACAAAGAGGTGGAATTCCTGACTAGCTCAGATACTGACTTTTTGTTAGAAGATTATGAACTTCCTCCTTTTAAATCCAGTGCTCCAAGCCGGCGGAGCTTTAGGGGCTGTGGACAAATCAACTATGCATACTTTGATACTCCAACAGGACCAAACCCAGAAGATGCCAACCCTACACAAAACGTAAATGGATACATATCCAGTATTTATCCTCCTCCACAGCAGCTGCATCGACGTTTGCGAAGGTCCCATTCTGGGCCAGCTGGTTCTCTTAATAAACCAGTAGTAAGACTATCTGGACACTTAAACAGGTCTTCTCCAAACTCTGATGAAGATAAACCAGAGATTCCACCAAGGGTTCCCATACCTCCAAGGGCTCTCAAACCAGATTACAGAAGGTGGTCAGCAGAAGTTGCTTCTAGCGCATACAGTGATGAAGATAGGCCTCCAAAAGTGCCCCCAAGAGAACCTTTATCACGCAGCAATTCCCGTACACCAAGTCCCAAAAGCCTGCCATCATACCTCAATGGGGTTATGCCCCCTACCCAGAGTTTTGCACCTGATCCTAAGTACGTCAGCAGCAAAGCTCTACAAAGACAAAATAGTGAAGGATCTTCCAACAGGGTCCCTTGCATTCTTCCGATTATTGAAAATGGTAAGAAGGCCAGTTCAACTCACTACTATCTGCTGCCTGAAAGGCCTCCATATTTGGACAAGTACGAGAAATTCTTCAGAGAAGCAGAAGAAAGTAGCTCTAACACAGACATTCAGTCCTGGTCTGGTGACTGCACAGCCACTTCAGTCCCAACAAAATTGGACTCAAAACCTAGAATGGACATAGCTGGTCATCTGAAACGAAAGCACCTGTCTTATGTGGTTTCCCCATAGTCTCTGGGAGCACAGTCTCTGCTCAGTTATTCAGGATGGACCTGAACTTTATCATGTTACAAAGTTCTTAAGGTTCTCAGATAATGAAGTAGGACCAGTTTGTCCTCCGAGAACTGGAAAGTGGATGATAAAGTCCTCTTATGCTGCATATCTCTGATATGTTTCTTAAGACCGTTTTTTGTCTTGGTATGTATAGCTAAAAACCTACAAGGATTCCACAGAAACATACGGAGGGATAGTAGTCACAGTTGGCCAGTTATATGCTACCTAGGTGAACTTATTTGGTAGTCATGTTATCATAAATAAAAAAAAAAAATCTAGCTTTGCTTACGAGTAACTTAAAAGCTGACAACAGAGCAGATAATGCAGTACAGTTTTTGTATCAGGCATTTCCAAAACTTCTTTCACACAGTAACTATGCTGAGAACAGACTCTATCCTCTTTGACTAGTATATGCCAACCTGGTGAGAAGGTAACTGCAAGATCTGATATCCACTCCAAGACTTGGCAAGCATATTGGAAGTGCATTTCAAAAGATGAATCTTACAACTTAATTTGACACTAGTAGACTTTTAAAGTGAGTTAGGTTTTGTGAATTCTTTCAGTTGCTAGACACACTTGGTTCAATTTTGCAGTTTTTCCTAGGAGAGACTTAGACCAGTTATTGCTAAGCTGCTGCTGCTCTTTTCCTTCTGGATCCTAGAAATGTGTGAAAGTGTCCTGAAAGTGGCAGAGGATACGAGCAGCTATACAGTTGCTATTAAGTAGGCAGTAACAACTAAGTGCTCACCTGGAGTTTGAAATCCTGATTGTATTAAATACAGAAACACAGCACAAGCTGGTCTTGTGTTATGGTTTCTATTCAGTATTTTAGAGGAGGAGGAGGGTATGAGGAAAAAAAGATGATTCCATTTATGAACAGTGTCAGTCCCATCTCTCGCTGCTTCAGACGCTGCTTCTTGCTGTTTAATTTTTCCTCATTGTGCCTCAGCGAACCACTAAGGTTCACTGAGGTGCCACATTTGTGCGTTAGCAGTTTCTTATGCTCGTGATTACATTTATACTCTTACAGATAAGCACAAGAGAAAGGGTGCTCATTAACGGAGGTACAGAAGATGAATGTGTTCCTCCTAACAGAAATAAACAAGCTGTTTACAGTTTAAACTGCTGAATGAGATGTTTGAGCTATTTTAAAGCTTACTTTTTATTTGTTTTAGTACAAACTAAATGAAGGTAAAATACATGCTATAGAAATGCACTGATATTTCTGCATTGTGTACAGTATTGAATAAAAAAGAATTCACTTTGTATTTTGAATATTGTCATGTCTTGAGTTTAATAAAGTTATAAAATACTTATTTATGATACATTTTGGTTTTTGCTTTATTGAATAGTGTATGCAATTGTGCATTTGAGTTCTGCATTTTCTGCAGAGTTCAAAGTGAATAATGTTAAATGTGCAACAAATGTTGAATTCAGCTTGCATTTAATTAAAATTAAGATTTCTGCAGAAGCGTTCAATAACTCACATTGCACACCATTAATTTTAATTCCTTCGTACTGCCAGGTAGCATGGTGTCTATAGTTTTGTGCTGACAATAAAACATCCTGTAAGATTTAAGTTATTCAGCCTATCATTATTAATACCTTTGTTATATCTAGAATCACCCATAGCATGTTATGCACCATTGTACAGAAAAGAGAGGGCAGAAGCATTCCTGTCTTCAATTTCTCACCTGTTAAAAAACAACTAAATTGTACATTAAGGGTGACTGAAGAGGAGCTACACATATTCTGAGGGTAAAAAAATCTTGAGCATAGCATGGTAATTTTTTTTTTTCTTAAGAGGAGAAAGAAATTGCAAATAGTCATCACAAAGCAAGTATATTTAACTGTAGTATGTAAACTATGGATAAGGTTTCTGAAGATATAAAGCATCACACAACTTTGATCTTTTAGCTGTGCATGCAGGTAAATACTTGCCCTGATCTAGCAGTCTGAAGTCCTCACATTTTCTGTGAATGAGCCTATTTCAGAATAAAGCAGGTTACCATCCTTGGAATTATACTTGATGGAAAAAATCAGATGTAGTTTTTCAGTAATGCCTCATTACTTGGCTTTTATAGCTGGAGAGATTGCTTTATTTATGTAAGTGCTTAAAAACCTACTGCTGTGCTATAACACTGCTAAGAACCCACGCAGATTGGCCTCCAAAACATAAACAAATTACCTAATCCTGTGCAAGGCTGTTGACTATAATATTCATCCTACTGAAAGCTCTGCTTCCCCTTCACCCCCTAGATTTTTCTAAGGTGGAAAAAGTCAAATTAGTACTTGCAGCCTTCCCTGTAAATCTCAACAGCTTTAACCCTAGGACCCCAAAATAACAAACCTCGGTTATACAACCAGTGCTGCAGGCAGACAGATCAATACTGCAAGGCTGCAGCTCATTCCTTGTCAATTGTGAGACTTAGCACAGACTCAGTAGTTACCACTGCAGTAGAACTCAGTCTGAAATCAAGCAACTACCCTACAAATCTCTTCTAGCTTTTGCCTCTGGGTCCCACTCCATTTCTGATACTTGGAACCCCCCCTTTAGCCCACATTCCTGTGCTTGAACACACTGCTCTCCTCTCCTTACCTGGAAGCACCTGAATTCCCCAGGGCTTCAAGTCTCAGTTCTGCCCTGCATTTACTCTCAAATTAGTAGCAAAGCCACTCTTGGATGGGAAAAAGAAGAAAGCTTCCCCATCCCCCACAGTCAGCATCTTCCTGACTTTCAGTGGGATTGTCTTGGCTTAAAGCATTTGGGGAAGAGCCATCTGGCTAGGGTGCTCACTCAGAAGTGAACCCCTCAACAGGGAGGCAAGCCCAGGTACTCGGTGTCACTGGATGTGTAAGGCATCGTGCTCGGATGAAGTGGACCTGTGAGTTGCTGTGGCCATCACAGTTGCTGCCAGGTCTCGTTCACTGTTCTCTCTGTGGACACAGCGACGGGATAAGCTTTCTGTCCCAACTCACTGCACTTCATGCCGGCCTGATGCTTTGCTTAGTGTTTGCACAAGGCCAAAGAGACTTCTAAAGTGACTTAACAGCTGAACACCTCTGGTTTAAAATGGGGTATTTGTTACAATTTCCCCAGCCCCACACCCCAGCACTTATTTTCACTTCTGTTAGCAGTGGAAGTTCCCCAGCCATTGGGCTAAAACCTTTTCTGCTAATGTAGCAGCAAGACATTTTTTTACTTCCTCAGAATAAGACTTACTTCTGAGTACAAACTATTTTCATACTTATAGTGCTTTAAAAACCTATAAACTTGTGCTTTTTAATGGTCTTGCATAACCTCTGCTGAAATTAAAAAAAAGTGTAAGACTTTCAACCTAACCTCCATTATATTTTTTCTCCTAGAAAAAAAAAGAGCATTGCATACTCCTTTCCTGAAAGTATTGGTATTATCTACTCAATACTGAGTATTAAAAAAAAAAATTAAAATTACTCTGTAGTGGTGCTATCTTTCCCAATGTGTGTCAGCTGAGTAACAGCACAGCGTTAAGTCTCATTCCAGAAGTTAAATGATGAACTTTAGTGCAACTGTAACTGAAGTAAAGCAGACTGAACCTGAATTGCAAATAGTGACTGGAACTGTTTGGCTACGAGTGAGACATTCAGGTAGGCTACAGATCTCACGTGCCTCTTCAGTATGAGGAAAGTCATTTATAGTCAAGTCTTACAGTATTTAAGTATCTTGGCCATTTTCCGCGTTCAAAATCCAAAGTAGTAAAGTTTTCACTGAGGACTTGGTCCACAGTTCAGTGGTTCTCTCTGGGTGACGATGAGGGGGGCACTGACAAAGGCAGGTGGAAGCCTCGCCTGTATATTCTCAGACACAGATTCCTGTGCTTTGGGGGACAAAGTTTGCACGATCTAAAAACTGTATTTCGTTTTCCAAGTGAGTAATTAAGGACGTAGAGCTGTGGGGGAAGCTTTGCAGGTTCTGGCCAGAAGAGATTTCTCTGCTCATCCCCTGACACATGATAAGGCTTGTCAGGACACAACACGCTTTTGCAACAGCCCGATCACATGTTTGAATATTTAGAGCTTGGGCTCACCTGGGCAAGGCCTGACAGCTTGCCTCTGAGGAGAAAGCCCCTTGCCAGATAGATTTGACTGGAATAATCACACTTCAAAGCAGTTATGACTTGATACACTGAAGTCTGAAGAGTCAAGGAATTCGTGTTAAAGCAAGGAAGAAACATCTGCAACTAAGGAAAGGCAATACTTCCCACAGCCTCCTGATTGCAGAAAGGGGCTACGCATACCACTCGCCCCCCCAGCAGTCTCTCACCTCAGCAGTGCAGTTGTGACCACCCAGCCATGCCAGTGAGGAGCTGCAAGGCCCAGGCGGCAAAGGGAGCTGTACCGCAGCAAACAGGAGGGCTGGACGCAGAGCAGCCCACGGTGAACCCAGGATCACTGAGCAGACCTCAGTGAGATGTGGCTGGCTGCAAAGTTGGTGAGAAGGGGTGTGCGTGAGGGGGTGACCTCTCCCCAAGGCTCAAAACTGTCAATACCACAAGCAAAAGCACACTGTAAGTAACCAGTGGCAGCAAGAAGCACCTCTCATATCTACCCTGCATAAGGGTCAGCGCTGCCCAGTGCTGCTTGGTGAAACACCCCCCTACTTGGCGAGTTCCAGACGAGCAAAGCAACCCAGAGGAGCTGAGTCCAGCTGGTAGCTAAGGTGTAGGACGTTTGCCTCAGTACACCTTTTCCTGAAAGGAAGAGGCTGTGTTAGTACCTGTTGACTTGAAAAAGCCATTAGCTTAACTTCTCCACCATGCTCACTTGCTCTTAAACAGATAATGTCAGGAAATAATACACAGTGGTAGTGGGAGGTCATTTAAAAACCTCTTGATCGTCAGTTTCTCTTGCATCATAAGAGAAATCAAAACAGAAAATAAACCTGATTTGGAAGCATGCTGATTGACAACCTAATTAAACTCTGCAATCATTTAAAATTACTGATCATCATTGTTGCTGTCATTCATTTTCATTCACTCCCAGACTGCAATAGGCACAATTGCTGCTGTACTGAAACTGCAGAAGTGCTCTCACAGCGATTGCATTTCCTCTTGCTGCAGCCTTGGTTTTGTTTTTAAACAGTCTGAGCGCTGCGGCAGGTTTGACGTGATAAAGGAAAGCATCCATCTAGTCCAGGACAAAGACACCAATTTTGTAAGGGCAGTTATTACAAGAGGGAGTAGTTGCTGATGGTGTTCAAACAGAGTCTTGTCAGGAATTCAGGGTTACGATGATGACCAGATCAGTCATGGAATTCCCACCCTTCAAACTCATGATTACAGACTGCAGCCCTTATAAACACTTTTAATAGTATTACAAGCTGTATGTTAAAGACATACTCTCTAGATTACTCTCAAGAAGGGAATTTGAGATGGAGGTAACAAGATGTATAAATTTATCTGCTTGTAGGGTCTCTGCAGTTAGGTAACCTGTTAATTTTTTGTGTGTGCGTTGAAGGTTCCTGGGGTAAACTTTTTGATTTTTTTTAAAGTAGCCTTATCTTTTCTGTTCTTGATAGCTTGCTTTCCAAAGCAGGTTATATTCATTTAAAACTGAAAACATACAGCAAATTTTCTGTTTCTCATAGCTCCTTGGCACTGAAAATCTAGCACATGAAGTTTAATTATACTTATTAATATTTGTTAAATAGTGCTGCAGAGATTTCTGGCTGCTGAGGTTGTGATTAGCATTTGTAAGCTGAAAGAGGTGTTACCCCCACCCATCCTGCATTGTAATTCAGGCCTTGCATAATCCCCACCCAAATGCCTATTTTCATCCACACAGCTCATTATTTTTTCTGAATCATATATGGAAGCCACACCCGTGATTGCTCATAGACTGTTGCTATATTATTTATATATTGGTGTGCACCTTGATCCCAGTTGCAGTTAATTTTGGAAAAGGTGTTATGTATTCCATATTTCAAGTGGCATGCCACTGAAACATGGGAACCATTACTGCTATTCATTTCCTTACAAAGCGACTCAGAGGAAGAGATGCTTCTATGTTTACAACCTTCACCTTCTTGCTGAAGATTAAAAATGTCACCCACAAATGGTTAGCATGTGAAAGCCGCAAAGGAAGAGTGCAAATATACTGCCATAAAACACCAGAGAAAAAACCATGCCAGACTACCCCACCATCACCACCCCAAATCTGATCAAGGATACACTGCACATCGAGCCATCATGATAAAATACTATGAGGCCTTCCATGTATGAAGTCTTTGGACAAAGCATAGGATCATCAGGCCTGACCCAGAAGAATGCCTGCCACCTACCCAGGTGACAGAGTCACAACCCAGAGTCATGTTCCTGTTACCCAAAATATTTATTTTACCTTTGTTAATGAGTTTATTATGCTCACAACAACTTCAAGGGCAGGGTCAGCACTACTGAGTGCCCTTCTGAAGGCAACTGAACATACAACCAGCCCTATACACTTCGCAGTCTGTAGGCATAAAGCTCCCAGGGAACTTATGAGCTCCAGGGAAGTTCATGCTAAGGACCACATCAGCTCCTGCCACGCTGAATCCAACTGTCACATGGCAAGCAACCAGCAAGTGGACCTTTGCAAAGTTACTCATTGCCTTGCGATCCCTGTGTTGTCATTTACCGGCTGTTAAGCAACGTCCAGAGGAAACCCAAGGCTCCAACCATATTAGGTTGCACTTAGTGACTTCATTTGTCATCAATCATGTTGACAAATTATTCAAGAAAAGTTTTCCTGCATCCTGGTTGCACGCCCCTGCACTTAGAGCTTAAGCAATTTGAATTGGGATTGTGCTCTTATGATGCAGAATCTACGTTGCTCTAGCGCAGCGACAGGCACATGGCAACGCAGAGGCCTCTAACAACTCAGGGTGGAGATGAGATTACATTGCACAGCCCGACACATTCTATTGCTCATGGAATTAAAATAGCCTGAACTGCTTTTGCTGGGGGAGGGAGGGCTGTCTTCTCACAGAGTATCTTCTCATCATGTTGAAATAAAACCAATGAACTGATCACTCCATTAAAAGCCACACAGACAGACAGACAGCCCTGTCCGAGACACACACTTTTTAAACTGGATGGCAGTGAGGAGAGTGCCAGGGAGCTCCTGCCTTATAAAGAGGCTGATGGACAACTAGCATGGGGCTCTGAAGATGAAGGGTTAGCCTGAAGGAAGGATGGACTGTTTACCTCTCAGCTTCAAATTAAATGCCTTAATGCTAGCGTCTTGTTAAAGACTGACAGTCTAAACACAGATCTCTTTAGGGGCAAGGAGACTACGTTAGGCCATTTTCTTCTATAGGTTTTATCAGTCATATGATGCCCTGTGCTGGATACAATGCACAACAGCATTGTTCCGTGGGACTGGCCAAGGGTCCCATCACTCCCCAGGCAACCTTTCCACTGGAGGAGCTGACCACCACCCCGCTGAGACACAGGCAGCAGTCCCACCCTGGCTGTGGGCAACAGGACACGGCGCACAGCAGTTAGCTCAAGACTGCTCAGCTTCTTGCCCCATTGCGGGGTGTGTGGGACATGCTGCCTCTCCCCAGCCACGCTTCTCCTGCCACCTGAGCTTAATCAGACTAACTCTATCAAAAGCAGTCTCTGCGATACGGCAGGACGCCATCGCCTGCCCCGGAGCAGCACAAGGAGCGGTCAGGCGCTGCGTTACGAGCAGTCCAGTTTGCAGTTTAACGCCCGGGCTTTACATCGGGCCGCGCAGTCGGGCACCTGACGGCGGCCAGCGCCGCACCGACACAGAACAACGTCTCGGCAGCCCCCCGGGATGAGGACGGGCTCGCCGCCTGCGGCCCGGGGACCCCGGCCAGGACGGACGGACGGACGGCCTGGCCCGGCCCGTCCCGTCCCCCCCACGGGCTCTCCGCAAGAAACGCACGAGAGGCCGCGACCCCCGCCCGCAGCCACAGGGGCCGAAGCTCGCGGCCCCCCCGCGCCCCCGGCGGACACGGCTGTCGCGGAGACCACCGCGGCGGGAGCGCGCCCGGCCCCGCCCCCCCGCGTTATGGGCAACGGGCGCTGAAGGGTAAGCGGGCACCCGCTGCCGGGACAGGTCACCCTCGGGGACGGCAGTAACTCTTCCCTATTTTGTCTTTTTTTTAAGTTATGTTATGGTGTTAATACTCTGTAGTCCTCCGCGGAGGAAGGAGAAAAAAAAAAAAAAAAAAGAAAAAAACCAAACCAACCACAAAACACCCCCCTTATTTTTGTTCCAAGGGATAATTTGAAAGCTGATGGCAAAGCCTGTGTCTTTGTAAGCTCATACAGGATTACAGAGCTGCATTATTCCCAGAGTTTCTAAGTACAAACATTTATTTCTCTTTTGCACAACCAAAAGGAAGGCAAAGTACTCCTTTGCAAAACGCAGTGGAAGAGCAACCAGCTAACACATCAGATGCGGCAATGAGAGAAGTGAGCACAGGTAACTGCATGGTCCGTTGCCAGCTCTCTCAGAGACAGCAATTCCCCACCCAACAGCAGATTTCCTCTTAAAAATGCAAACGGCAGTGCTGTGCCCATCGGTGGTCAGACTCACCACAGCTCGAGGCAGTTTCCCGCCTATCCGCCAGTCACTATCGTGCCTAGCTGGTGACTGCAGTGCGAGAGAGCTTTTTCCAATTTATGTACAGAACAATACAGCAGAAAGTGGGAGCCCCAGACCAGAGTACGCGCAAGTAAGCAATGCTTTCTTATAACTCATTTTAACTTGGAAATGTTTCAGTGTACAAAAGTAGGCAGGTCCTGGAGCTGACAGTACTTAAGAGCGCAATGTGTGCAACTTAAAAAGTGGTTTTGAAAGTACATAAAGACCAGTCTCCCAAAATAACTCATTGAAACTTAACAGCACAGAGAAACTAAACAATTAAAATAAGAGCTGTAACTGCAAAAACCTCAACAGAAATACACCTCTTAAGAGTCCAGCAATTCAAAAATTCCTGAATTCTAGAAGCAAAAATCCACGAACAGAGGCTTTAAGAGCAGAGTGCTCCCAACTAAGCTACAGAGCAGACAGTATCCCGGTTGCCACACATAGAGCCAGCAAACGACACTGTTATTGCCCAGCACCAAGCCCTGAGTTCTTAAAGGGCAAACACAGTGGTTCCGCCTGGCAGAGAGCAACAGCAGCAGCTTCTCCATCAGCAGCAGACAAACACAGCCAAAAGAGCAGCGACGCCAGCCAGGCAGCGCCCCACGCCATCAGGGGCACAGCCCCACAGTACCTGAGCAGGGAGAGCCGAGCAGGTCCTGGGGGAGTGGCATCTTCAGCTAGCAGTCCAGCAACCAACTGCCCAGCAGCTCTGCAGCAGGGGCAAGTCCCAAGCCAAGCCCGGAAGGCCCCTCAGCAAGTAAGGCTCATCAAAGACCAGAGCTGGGCTGGAGCCTCAGCTTACATGGAGCCCCTGGCCGTGGGCGGGGGCCGAGGGAGCCCAGGTGAGGCTGGTCAGGGCCATGATGGGCTCTCAGTGCCCACAGCTGCTGCTCAACCCTGGAAAAAAACTGCTTCCAAGCTGTTTGAAGGAACAATGGTAGCCATGTGAGAACATTTTCATTTTTAGGAACTGCCAGCAAATTTAGGCCCATACTTTGTGTACCCTGAAGTAGAAAGCAGTCTGTCTCAAGCATGCAGTGCTGTAATGCACACAACCTCAAAAGCTCTTACCAAAAACCTGAGAATTGGCCCTGGGAATTCCCAAATATCAGAATTAAGGAAAATTCAATTTAAATTTATACTTTGTTGAAAAATAATATCTTTAAATATCTGGGGCTATAGTCAAGAGTCAAACTACGCAGCTAATAGCGGAAGATATCCTCTGTTCAACATACAGCAGATGGAATTTTCATCGCAGAAGCACTTGCAAACACCCCCATTTGCATTCAGGGGATTCCTTTGATTCAGAACAGCAGCTCTAGAAGATTGCAAGGAACACTGAGAATCCCAAAGGAAATTCTACCATAACCATCAATGAGGAGAGGACAGTTGTAGGCTTTAGAGCTGTTACTGAACTGAGTACCTGAACTGCAGGCAAGTTCTGGCTTTGGCTCAGAGTTGTTGCCAGTGTAAACTGTAAAAATAGTTACACCATCAATATTTAGAAATTGGAAAGATTTGCTCATAAAATCATTATGTCCCTCATCCTGCTGGGAAACTTCAGCAGCTGAGGAAAACTTCAGTGTCACCATTGTTACAGAAGTCTCTCTGGACATAAGTCTGCTCTTTAGAATATGAGTACTTGCATGAGCTCCACGGACACCTTTACTTCTTCCTCCCTCTACCATTACTGCAATGGCCTTGAATTGAAGTGTTAAAGGTATATGATTATCAATAGGACTCGAAGGGCTGTAAACCCTACATAGGGAGGAAATATTTAAGGTTATACAAAGGGTATAATTAGAAGCTGTTGAATTAAGTTAAGCAAAAGAACAAGCCCAAGTACAAAACCTTGCCTCTCAGCCAGTGACACCTTTAACACAGAGAACGGTTTTGTAGAAAGCACAAAGGCTGTAGAGCTGCTAAAGAGACTGAGCACAGCACAGAGCACCACACCACCCTGTCCTTTTTTGCTGTCCTTCCCAGAAAACTTTTAACTTCCCGCCATGTGACGATGCTGCAAGAACTACAGAAACTCCATGGAAGTTCACAGCCAGGGAACATTAGCAGAGTAAGTGGTTCAGCTGAGAAATCAGGGCAGCAGGGAGGCACATCTGTGCTGAGGCCTCCTAGGATCTCATTTTACACATTTTGCTTTCTTTCCATACTGTCTTTCACACAGATGTAGTGCAAGACACATGCAAGACCACATTCTAAACTTGCTGAACTGTTATTTAAAATTTTGGGCAACAATTTATTCATTCACTCAGTGTTTTGTTGCTTATTTTTCAAACTTCAAACATCGCATCCCATGTCCTACTAAAATGTAGTCTCCACACAACAGCAACACATCCTTTTTTTCTGGAGGCACAGTATGGGAACCCAAATGACGATATGGATGCAGTGTGTGTGATTATTCTGTGGCTGAAACCTTCCTACTCCTCTGTTACACACTTACCTTTCCAACCAAGTCACATGTCATCCAGGCTGCTGGAAGACTGCTTTTATCATTTTGGGATCGTTGCTTATATCTTGCATCACAATGCATCTCTTTTTTGTTGAAAGAACAAACAAAATAATCTGATTAAATACCCATTCTTTGCTCTGACAGTTACTGTGGGTTTCATGCCTTGTAGTTAGGTCACACCAAACAGCATGGCTAGCAAGCTGTCCAAGGCTTGTAATTACTGGATGAAGCATATTCCCTTGTGTACTTTTACAGCTGTTAAGTATCAGTGTGCAGGCTGGTTTGCATCCATTACAGTTGTGTTTGTCTCCACCTATTTGAAAAGTCATGCCTTTCTCCCTCTAGAAGAAGATCCTTTCTCTGTTGCTCGGAGGGACATATTCCTGGGTTAGGATTGGTGCCTGCTTACAGTACAGCGCTGTCTGCTTTGCTTTGCCTTTTTGGAAAGAAACCTGCCAAAGAACTGCAGCAAAACCAGACTGCTCACTCTCCACACATTCTTAGTTTCTTCCGGTTCAGAGCTGCTTCTTCATTTATGAGCTCCTTCATTCTAAAGGAAAGTATTTTTCAGCATTGCAAGTATTCACTGCTGGCACTAGCATCTATGCCATCTTGTGTGCATTCCTGTTCCGAAGTCGTGTAATACTTCCCAATTCAATAAAAGAGCTCACCCTCAATTATGCATTCAAGCCTATACAACAACCAGAATCAAGAGAAAAACCCCACGGTATTCTTGAGAGATGATACGAGGCAGACAGCAGATGCTAACTACCTTCTCAGCAGGAAAACAAACAATCCCCCAAGTCCTCCAACTGCCAGGGAACAAAGCTAGAGAAGAGTAGATGCATTCTCTTCATTTTAAGCCAAGTTCTGTGGCAGCAAATATCCAGTTACCATAGGCTCTAAAACTAAAGCTTGCCAATAATAAAAGGGCACCAAGTTTCTAGCGTTCATGAAACACTGAGCAGAAAAGTATCTCATCTCAACTTTCAGCAGCAGAGAAAGGCGATTTTAGGACAAGAGATATGTAACAGCTAGGGAACCCTCGTATGAAACAGACAAGGAGAGAGGAAAAAAACATTTCACAAATTGGAAAACAATTTTTTTCCCTCAAATCAGCAAATTGCTTCTCAACACTTCCCCTAAGAGGAAAATTAGCATAATCTTAGTTGATACACCTCCCCTAATAAAGACTGAGTTAATGACACCTTGGCAGAAACAGAGAATCCATGTAAATCCATGTAAATTCAGAATTGCTGGACATCTGCAATGTAAAAGGTTAAGAACAGGGTCAGCTTTATGAAGAAAACTGTGATGCAAGCAGCATTACCACATTTCATTAACAGTCCTTTTTGCTGAATGCAATAAAAGAATCTGCAAGTTAACCAGATACAACGGCCTCTTAAGCTCATTTTACTGAGTGCTTTTCATATTACTACTTTAATAGGAGTGTGAAAGCCCAAACATACACATTGAAAACCTCATTTCTGTAAACTGAACTCTCAGCCTTAGAATAAAAAATAAAAATACATAATCAAATTTCTGGCTGCTTCGTTAACGCCTTGTATTAGAAGATTTCTGGAAGCCTTAATAATACAAGCATGGAAATATTTTTCTTCTAATGCTATAAAGCAGTACTACAGCCCAGGAATGCACTGCTTTTCCTGTATTATGAATCATGCCCATTAACAAACCAAGGGATTATTCCAGATTCTAGGACAAAGAATCTTTCCATCATTTGGTTTACATTTGCATGGCAATACCAGTTAGACGTGCAGATTTAACGCACAAACATGTCCAATCTTACATAGATTACAACTTTTTGCATATCTTGAGCATATTTCAAAGCTAGTGAAACATATGGAAGATTTTCTAAACAAATTAGAGGCAGAGCATACAGCTAAAGCAGTTCTTCCAGTAGACACTAACAATGCAGAGACATTTCTTAATTCCAAATTTGCAAAAGTACCTATGTATTTCATTACCAAAAATGTAGTGATTGAGAATGAACTTGTTTCCCATTAAAATAAGCAAGCATAAAGGCACCTATGCAGTCATTTTCTAAAGTTCAGACTGTACACTTCAGATGTATGCAGAACCAAGTCTCCAGATGCTGTGCCAGCATCAGAGTCCAGTGAGGTGCCACCCTGTAAGCATGGCTGCTGACAGAGACAGACAACAGCAGAGTTATTTAGTAAAAGAAAGGTAGTAAAACAAAAATTTATCCCAAATTCTTAATTCTCATGGGGATACAGTTCCACTACTTCCTCCAGAGACCCGTCCAGTGACTCCTCTAAACTGACACATGCTCACTTAAGCCAGGCTTGTAGCAAGTTCCGATTTATAGTAACCAGAAGCAAGCACTGCTACTGGTGGTAAGCTACTAAGTCCAAACCTCCTGCTTTATGCTGATTATTAGCTGCCTAAATAGCTCAATGGATCGATGCAGTCATTTAATGTAGAAGACAAATTCCAACAGTATGATGGACAACCTGCTAACTATAGGAACTCCAGGGTCCTTGCAAAGGTAAGAATATTCCTATTTTTAATTTAGTTCCATGCTTAGACTTGATACTCATTATTTGCCTTATTTGTACACAGGAAACTAGATACTGTTTTAACAAATTCTAAATTACAACTTAATCTATTTCATAGAATCATAGAATATCCTGAGTTGGAAGAGACCCCTGAGGATCAAGTCCAACTCCTCACTCTGCACAGGGCAACCTGAAAGTTAAACCATGTATCTAAGTGTATTGTCTAAAGGCTTCTCAAACACTGACAGGCTTGGGGCCGTGACCGCTTCCCTGGGGAGCTTGTTCCAGTTGTTTGACCACCTTCTCATTTCAGCTCACAGTTCAGAACAACTGTGTGAGATTCCAGACAGAAGTTGTTTTGAATAATACATTGCTAGCCATAGTGGTAAAAAGGTTTCATAGGTCTGAGCCGGGAGAAAACACACAAAGAAAAAACACACAAGCAGGGTTGCTTCATTTTTATTTACTCGGTAAACATTTTCCCATGTGATTTTTAAATGCCATCCAAGAGCTAACTAAGATTATCAGATGACAGCTGCTTTTTTGTGATGAAGCTTTTTTCCAACAGGATCTTTTTCCAGAAATAAAGACTACTAGTTTGTTAAGGTATCACAGTTTAGGTAAGTACAGTTGCTAATTTCACCCACAATTAAATGGTATTTACAACAGTGTCTCTTACAGTTACTCTACAAAGGACAAGACTCTCCATCCGGAATTGTGCTACTCCCTGTCCCACACGAGGACTTCACTCTTTCAGTATTAGGGGTGCCTTCACCTGTTCGGCCACTTCCTTCCCCATCAGCGTTTCAACAATGGCCAACCCAAACTCAAAGCTGGTACCAGGGCCGCGGCTGGTGAGGATGTTCCCATCTTTCTCCACACGGCTCTCAGAGTAGCAGTAGTGTGCTTGGGGGGGACACACACAACAGAAACAGGGTCAGTCTCCAGCACAGTGCCCACAGCTGCTGCAGAGCACAGACCTGCCTGCCGCGGGGCACTGCTGCCCCCCAGGCTACAGCAGCCAAGGAGCAGCTCCCTGCCGACAGCATCATGCTCCTCAGAAGGCGCCTCAGCCACCCATGTGGGCCCAGCCCGCCTCAGGCTCTGTACCCCTGCCCCTCCGGAACCAAGCAGCTCATCGCTGCCTGCAGTCCTCAGGGAGGAACAGGGCCCACAGGGAGCTCTGGCAGCTTATTCACATGGTATGGGAATGCACCTCTCATTCTACAAGCTCATCAAGAAGCGTTCGCTGTGCCTGTCAGTTCCTATGAGGTTACTTTCGGAAGTCAGACTGCTTTTGTGTAGCTGTTCACAACTTTCTTTTTTTTCCAAATGTATGTAGAGGAAACTGGAGGAATCCTGCCATCTCCTGCTCACCTTCAGACTTGTTAATTTTCACAGAATGACTTCTTAATAGTGCTTCAGCACCACTTCCTTTAGGTATGAGAAAGAAGCGTGGATCCATCAGCGGCTCATAGCATGCATGGGAGAGCAGGAAAGGTGCTGCTGGGGTTTGCTTAGGACCACTGAGGCAAAGAACCAAAAGGGCAAGAGACCACTCAGCCTCAGAATAAGAGGAAAATTTCTCCCAGTATGACAGCAGCAGCGTATTTTCCCCAAGGATGAGAATGTTAATACACCCTGTATTTTCAGGTTAAACAGACTGAGAAATACAGTCTTAGCATATTCAGTTGAATTGTGATTATGTTCAGGAAAGCATTAAGGAAATTCAGAGATACAAAGTAAGATACAAAAGCTATTTTCCTCTCTTTAAATCAAGGGTTCAGCTAAAAAAGAAAATTGTGAGAAGAGTTTAGAGAGAAACTTATAAAAGTCATTACATACCTCCATTCATCATTTTATCTTTGGCCAAAGGGTGTGTTGTGACTTTGCTTCCAAACCCTATCCCATGTGCCAGAAGGGCAGTAGGACCTGTAAGGACACAAAGGTGCACCAGTGAGGAACTGTTTTCTGCTATGAACACTTTCAAGAACACACATTGAGGCACTAGGCCCTCAAGGGGCCAAAGTTCACTGTGGGCAGACTATTTTTTACAAAACTGATACCAAACCTATCTCTGAAGCAAAAAGCCTCAAGAAAGAACATCTCTCTTGTTCTATTACACAAAATGCCCTGTGCAAAGAAACGGATGAAGAAAAGAGACGATTTGGAGAACATCCAGTTCACACAGCTGTCCTACCAATGATTGTGCTGCCTCTGAAGGACTTGAGAACAATGGTCATTTTACTTCCAAATAATACACTTTATTTAAAACTGACTGAAACTAAGTAACAAAAAGTCTGCATTTCAATCGGAACATTAACTAGGTACAATTACTTTATGACCTTGTTAAAGCCTTGAATTTGGAGACTTAATGGGTAAAATTTCATTTGAGTAAGCCTTTACATGTTGGAATTGTGTGCCAAGCAGTATTTTGGACCAATCGTGGCCTAACGGCTAAGTTTTTGGGTTTAACAGTCTTTCTCTTTTCTTTTCATACTTCCTCCTTTGCCTGAATTGAGGAAGGAGTTTGTGTCAAGAAGTCTTAGGTCATCTGACAGAAAATCCTTACGGGAATTCCAAAGGAAACTGAAGGCAGGATTTGCTCAGTGCGAGTTTCATTTCTGTACATTTGATTCATTTCAGATATAGTCCAGGAAATAACTTTCTTTGCATTCAGTTGGCATCAGCTACTAAGAAGCATTATATCAAAATAAATGAACTGCCCTAATTACAAGCAAAGACATTTATTGGGCAACTGTGAATTTGCGATTGTTCTGCAAGAGATAGAGAAGACTACCACTGCCAAGTTCAGAACGTTCACAACTCTGTATGCGTATCACCTAAATGAAAAATGAAAGCAAAAAAACCTAGCAACGTACCAGAAAACAAAAGTGAAAATACACCCCACAAACACACTCTGTTAGACTGTCTTTTACACGCTCGCTGCCATCTCCTCGTTCTCAGGTACGGGTACCCAGGACAGCCTCTCAGTTCAGCTGGGAGTAATAGCAATTATTCATCTTGCATTTTTACATACAAATCTTACAAAGGAATGAACTGGATACCTAGCTGTGCAGAATATGTAAGCAGACAAACCTCTCCTCCGAGTAATTCCATCTTTTGCTACCACTCAGATGAGGAAGGGTGAGCCTGTAATTCTATATTTACAGCCTTCCTTCTGAAGCTAAAGGGCAGGAGAGGAGATGTGAGATAAATTTATAGCAATGATTTTCTGCCAGCACTGTGTCCTCGCAGGAAGATCACCAGAATAAGCAAATATTTTGTAAAAAATCCTAGCACATTACCTTTCACTTTCTATTTTAACGACAGTAACACAAGCGACTGGAAAGAACCAAGTACCAAGCAGAACTTGCAGGATAAGTGTTCACAGTATTTTAGAGATTCCTCTGCTATTATATTTACCAAAAATTCAAATGCTGAGGGGTGCATGTATAGTACAAATCCCTGCTACTAAATTACAGAAATACAGATTGCTAAGACAGGAAACTGTCTGCATGCCCCTTCAAAATATCCAAATGTTTTACAAAGCAAGATGTCTAGTTAACCCACCTGCACATATAGCAGCAATCAGGCCTTTTCTGCTTTCCTGGTCCTTCAAAATGTCTTTCACAGCAGGAGACTGTATGAAGAAACAAGTCATTGTTTGGGGTTGATTACTTGAAGCATTGCTGAAGTACTTTCCACTGCAAATTAATAAACAAGCTTTACAAAGACAACCAGCTGAGAACTCTCCATCCTGCTTCAGGACAGAGGGCAATGAAAACACTAAGAAGGGGGAAAAACTGAAACCAATAAATACTTGCCCCACAAGGAAAGAGCAAGGAAATCAGAAGGATCTGCAAGGAAGTATTTGGCCCACAGAAAAGCTGGTTAATCCATGGCTGTAGGAAGTTGTTGTTCAAAAACTTCACAAGACAAATAGGAAAGAGTATTCATGAGATACCTCCAGACAGTCTCTACCATTCTTAAGATTTATATGGGATGTGTCTCATATTCCAGGGCTTACAAACTGTGTGATACTACTTAAATCCTATATGATAGATTAACTTGTTTGTCTGCCTGCCTTCCACGAGGTACTTATACCGCCACTACAACACTTTTGCACCAGAAACAGAATTATTGAGCAAAGGAACAGAGTCCTGTGGGTTCGGCCTGTTTTATGTTTCATGGAATTGAATCTTCCTTTGCAACTGTTCATCTTCATATGATTATGAACAGAGATTTTTCTCAGAATACCCTTCCATTTTTATTCTGCTTAACTAGGTACTCAAGTCCAATAATCTACCCGGTTGTCCCACCTATATATTTTCACAAGAAGGCTTAAGACAATTAACAATTAGTTTACTGATTCATTCAGAAGAGAATTTTCAGATGCTGAACTGAATCTGTAGGATTACTAAGCAAGTGTAGACCACCAACTACTCGTGAGGATACCCGTGAATCTTTAAGATACCAGAACTTTACCTCTGACAAGTTTTGAGCTCCAAGGTTACCCCCAGGCAGGACCACAACATCATAAGGCCCCTAAACAAAAGATAAAATTGTTCTGTTGAGCAGAGGCTGGTAAATTCATTACACTGTTTTAAGGCTAATATAGCCAAGTTGTGTGAGAAGCAAAGGGATCTACCTTTTCTTCCATTGAACAACGCTTTACAATCAGAGAACCAGTTCCAAATCTTGGTCTTTGGTTGGGCTGACTAACACGCAAAATAAAGCTCTAGATTCGATGCTTTGCAAGAACAAATACCGTGCAGAATTAAGAAATCCGTCTGATCATAGCATGCTATGAAGCAGGACAACACTGAAGGGGAACACCGCGGGACGTGCAGTTCTGTGATTCACTAGTGCATAGAGCGAACATAACATGCAACGTATTTCTAAAGGTAATGCATAAGCTTTCCAAATTCACCTCCAAAACTGTGATACAGGCTATGCTGGCCATTATATCAGATCAGGGTGATGACCAACCTCTTTCCTGGCATCTTCAAGACTGGCATCAGGACAAATGAAGACATCTCGACTGCATTGCACTGGTTCTTTCCCTGTTAGGCCTGCAACAGTCACCTTGATCTAACAGAAGAATACATATATCATTACAATTAAAGAATTTAGGGCTTTTTTCTTAAGCGTTAGTTAGTTCTAAGTGTTAGTTCTTAAGCAGTTAACAGAATGAGCGAAGCGCTACTGAAAGCTGTCAAGAACAGAGCAACACTTAAGCTTCCCCAAACCATGATTAAGTCCAAACGCACAAGATAAGCAGTGATATTCACCTAGAGATTAACAAATACCTCCAATAGTTCAACTTTTCGAACAGGACATTTAGAGAATATCTGATCGCACAGGTTTTAAACAAAACAAAACAACACAACCCAGGAGAGCCAGACTAAGTAGATCAGATAATGAATTAAAGCCTCTCTGCAGGCTCAAGCCATTCCCAAACACACTTATGGTGTGTCTGATTTTCTCCCTTGATTTTTAGCTGCCTGGTCATATCATCTTAGATGTACATGGCACAGCTCACATTCACTAAATAAGCAAACAAACTTGTGATTCTTATGGCAGCCAACATGGGGAGTACATTAATGGAATGACAAAGGTGGTGGGAGAAGATAATCTTTATTTTAGTCATTGCTACACATGTGAAGTTGGTGTGTTTGTTTAAAGTCTTATTTTCATACCTAATCAAACAGTAATACTGTACCACCACCGTTGCGAAAGTAACAAACAGCATGAGGAATCCCACCAGACAGAGTTCTAGTTAATAACAGAATTTTAAAAGTAGCTCAAGGAAAGCTACATGTCACAAGCTGTAATGTATTGAGCTGTTCAGACCCCTACAAAAAAAGCAGTTTGTGTTATGATGCATGGGAGTAGACATGTTTTCTGACAGGTAAGATGTACTTGAAACATCTGCTCCATTCTACATTAGGCTTGTATTTTAAAAGTTTTTAAATCTTTTACACAAATGTCAGTTGTCATGCATGCTTATTTGGGGCATGGCACAAATATTTGCTAACCGGTAAGAAGGCACAGGTAAATTTTCATCTCACACAACAGACTACACCTTGAACTCTGAGCAATGAACATCAACTTGAGGCAAAGATTTTCTCTTGACCAAGCGTTCACAAGGAGATAGTTCATTGTCTGCATACTCACCCCAGCTCTTCTCATAACATCAGTGGGGATGACAGTTTCCATTTCCTCTGCCCCTTTTGCTAGAATCACCAATGCTCTTTTCGAGGCCATATCTTGAGGGGTTGCTATTACGGGCAATGATTGCGAAGGGAGGCTGAGGTGGGTAGAAAATGACAATGTGGTTAGAAGGCAAACCCCCTAGTATGAATCCTTCCTAACGGTGAAGTTTAACAGTGAGTAATTTGCATTTTTGTATTATCTTTCATTTAAGCCACCTCAAAATGGTTCACTAGCTTTAATCAAAATTCAAAGCAATCCCATTTAACTGAACAGCTTTTTACAAAGAATGCATGATGATATTAAGGGATTACAAGATTTGTGCAGAGGGAGATACAGCACATCAGCACCACAAGAGAAAGCAGCTTGGCCTAATCAAGACTTCACAAGACCTGCGTCTGACAGAGAGAAGGGCTCAAGGTGGGTGGCAAAGCTGTTTTCAATTTGCACACCCTCACTCCTACCCAGACTACTGACTCCTACCCAGGTCAGCATTTATAAAAAGCACTTGCATGAGCTTTGACCTCATGTCTGGTATTTAGTTTCCACACAGCGTGCTTCATGAAGAGTTTCCTGTGACTTATAATGGCACAACCAGTGCCCCTGCAAAACCTGAGCAATAGATTTTCTGGGTATTTCACAATTTTGTGGGGGAGAAATGTGTGTGCACATGTGTGATGGGGGAGAGCAGACCACAGAATTTAGCAAATGGAACAAACTAGGCTTAAGACTGGTTTGGTGGTTTTTTTAGCTCCTAAAGTCAAGCTGAGGTGAATGGCCAAATTTCCATTTGAAGGTTAAGTTAAAGTAACTCTAACTACATTACGTAAAATACACACCAATTCATACTGGTCCAACAGAAGTCTGTGAAAGCATCTGTGGTGTGAGAAGGCATTTCACAGCTCATCCACTCTATGAGACAGGGATTTTTTCCTATCTAGGGACTTTCCATCCAGTAATGCACATAGCACCTGGGAGCTCATTATAAAATAAGATCCATGTTTAGTCGCCTACATGAAAGAAAACCATCTCCTCATCCTGCTTCAACTTCATCTATTTTCAGGTTCGCTCCCGACTGTTAGCCTCATTTGGAAAGATGCTATTTCTAGAATGCAGTAATATACAGTAGAATGTCCCCGCAGCACGCAGAACCAGCACAAGCAGACTAATTCAGTCCGATCCTACTTTCAGAGCAGCTTTATGTACTGTCAAACACAAGGCCAACTGAACAAGTACGTTCAAATCATAGGTATTAGCAATAACTTCAGGACAACCTGGAGCTTCTTAATAATTCGTCTTGAAGGTTTATGTTGATTCTGCAAAATTATTTTTTGTATGAATTTGACTAACTAGCAATGGGCTACCTGAACAGCAGAAATACTGCACTTGCTTCTTATTGTAGAAAAATACTCTAAATCATAGTTTGCATCCCTCTCTTTCATTAGTTCTTTAGATGCAAATAGGCACCTGCTCCTGAAAGCTTTTCTTTTACCCCTAATCTAGCAAAACGCAGTCCCTCCCTACTGTCCTTAGACACTGACAAATTCTTGACCATCAGTACTGTCTTTACGTGGGTGCAGACATAAATAGCCGTCACGCTGTAATGCTGTCAGGGCAAGACTGTTTTACGAGAAGGCAGAAGCGAGTGACAGACACAACAGCCGCTTCACTTAACAAGCTATTTAGGCGTAGTAAACACAAGTCCTCCATTTGCTTCTTAACGCCCACACACACACGGGCGGCCTCAAACCTCCGAGCTGAACGTGTCCCCGGTGGGCACGCGCACGGTTCCCGAGATGGCGCCTTCTGGCAGAGGGCCGAACCGGGACTCTAGCTGTACTCCAGCTTTGAACAAGTTCCCCCCTGAAGGCGCCGGCCAGCGGGGCGAGGGCAGCCGCGCGGCTCCGCAGCTCGGCCAGCACGGACGGAAGGCCGCATCCCTCCACGTTCGCGTGGGTATTTCAGGTCACGGCGCCATTCGACGCGGCCGCGGGAGAGGGCGGGCGGCGGCATGGGGCGCGCGGGGGAAGGGGGGGCAGTCCCGGGACGACAGGCGAGCGGCCCCTCCCCCGCCCGCGGCCGCCGCCGGACGCCACGTGGAGTCACCGCGACCTCGGGAGCGCTGCGAACGCCGCCGAACCCACGCCATCCGCCCTCGCCGGGCCGCGCCGCAGCGGCGACTCACCTTTGCCGAGGCGCGGATGACTCTGCGCGGCCCCGCCCTCCCCCGGCCCGGCCCGGCCCGGCCCCGCCCCGCCCGCGTCTGCCTTTGCCAAACTCTCAGCTTTCCTCACGGCCCCTCAGAACGCACCTTCTGAGCTGCGCGGACGGTGACGCCGCGGCCCAGGCGGTGGGTGCTCCGGAAGGGGCGGGGCGGGGCGGGGCGGGGCTCTGCGCAGCCTGCTCTCGCGAGAGGTGTCCCTGCCGGGGGTCGCACCGCCCACCCCGGGCACGCACGAGCCGAGGGGCGTGTCCGCCTCGCGCCCGGAGCGCGCTGGCGAAAGCGCCGCGTTTCCGCAGCCCCGCCTGCTCCCGTCGGCCCACGCGTCCACAGAACACCACCCCCGGCCACGCGCCCGCGCAGGGGCGGCGGGGATTGGCCGCGGGACGCCGCAGGGGGTGGGGCGCGCCGGCACCTCCCGCTTGCGGCCACCAGCGCCCTCTGTGCGCGGCGGAGGTGCCGCTCTCCGCCATCCCCCCCGGACCCGCGCTCGGCTACCGCAGCGCAGCGGCACCAGCGGGTTTCACACACGGTATCTCCCTCCGCGGCGGTGTTCGCAGACGCGTCAGCGCGGCCCTGCCCCCTCCACCCGCGCCGCTCAGACTCCCCCCTCAGCCACTGCCGGGTCGGGGCTGCGCCGCCAAATCACCGCGGGGATTCCACGCAGGACTCGCCGGGAAGCCCCGGTGGGCAGCGGCAGGTGCTGCCCGGCAGCGCTGAGAGGGCTGCGGACGCTGCCCGGCAGAGCCGGGGGTCGCGGGGGGGGGGGGGGGGATGTGGGGGCGGAAAGCCCCGCCAGGCCGGGGTTTCCCCGCCGCCCCCGGGTTGACGCAGCCGGCCCCTCCGGGGGCGGCCCCTAAGGGCCGGCGCCCGCCGCCCCGCGCGCACTCCAGCGGGGCCGCGCCGCCGCGCACCAACCCCATGGGACCCGCAGCGCGGGCGGGCCGGGCGCTCCTGCCGGCGGCGCTGCTGGCGTTGGCGCTGGGCGCGGGGCCCGCCGCCGCCCTGCCCTGCAGCGCGCACTGCCCAGCGGGTGAGGGCCGGGCTGGGCCGGACCGGGGCGCCGGGCGCCGGGCGCGGCCCCGCAGCAACCACCCTCTTGTCTCCTCCCGCAGGTACCTTCGTGGTGAGCGGCGGCTGCGGGCGCGACGTGGTGTGCCAGCAGTGCCCGCCCCGCACCTTCTCCAGAGCGGCGGGACTCCGCGGCTGCACCCTCTGCCGGAAGTGCGAAGGTACCGGGCGGCGGGTCAGGGCGGGGCGGCGGCCCCGCCGTTACCCCCCGGGGCGACAGATGGTGCGGTGCTTTGTCGGGTCGCCGCGAGTGAAGACGGCAGCGGCGGCGCCGCTCGCCGGAGCACTCGGCCCTATTGCCGGGAGCGCCGGGTCCGTCCGAGCGCGCCGAAACCAGAGCCGCGTTTCACCTTCCAGGGAGATTCCGGTATTTGAAAGAGTGTTCCTCCAAAAGCGATGCGGAATGCACGTGCAGGGAGGGGTACCGGTGCAGCGGCGAGGGCTGCTCCCGCTGCGACCACAGCTGCGGCGTGGGACAGGAGAGCACCGGCAGCGGTAAGGTTGCTTCCATTCGTTGCAACCGTAAGGTTGCCGTTCCCTGACAGCTTAAATCTTCTGCGCTCACTGCACCGGACACAGTACTGCCTCGTGCACAGCGCAGAAACACCTAGAGTAAGGACATCGCAAGGTAAAAGCTGCTGCAGGACAGTTTGCACAGCATGTGTAGCAAGCACCACAGCAGACGAACCCACTGAACTCTGGGCTTTGTTGCAGCTCACATTGTGCACCAGTTAGTTCCCTTCGCATGACAGCTCTTGTCACCGGCATTTGGGAGACTGAGCTGGGAACTCTGGAGTTAGACACGATTTGTGTCGTCTTGTGCCAAATAAACTGGCTCTGTCACTGTGTGCTGTACTGTTCCGTAGCTCACAGGGAAAGACTTGCCTTGCATACTCAGAACAGCTTATAAAATAGTAATTCTATGAATGGGGATCATAGTCATTGTGCAAGCAGGCAAAAATAATGTTTTACATGGTGTTTTAAATGATCATCTTGTACAAATTTACCTGTCCTTGTCTGTTGAAGGTTGCCAGACTTGCCGCTATGGAACTTTTAAAGATCAGCCCAATGGCTCCTGTAAAAACTGGACAAAGTAAGTAATCTAAAAATAAGTGCTACAGGTATTACACTTGACTGGATTTTTTTTCCATTTTTTTTTTTTTTTCTGTTTTGCTTTAAATATCTTTCAGGTGCTCTGCAAACGAGGTCCTGGAGCCTGGAACTGCAGAGAAAGATGTTGTTTGCAAGCACGCTTCAGATAATCCCACTTTAGTCACTACTCTACCTACAACGTCTCCTGCAGTTCCATTTTCTATCACCGTGCCAGGTGAGTCGTTGTATAGTATTGCTTATAAAGCTAAAGAATTATGACCTGCTTCAAAGCATACTATAGCTCATTCATTTGCCATTTAAAGCAAGAGTCTCTTCCTCCATCCATTTCCAGTGTTGCAGACTTATCCAGAAGCAGAGTTGGAGACAAAGTTGACAGCTAATTTGAGGGCAGTAGATTTTCGCTCCGTAACACTTTTTAGAGAATGTTGTTTGCTTCCTAGGGAAGGACCTCCAGATGGACATTATCAGAATTTCTCTTGCTGTAGCTGGGCTGTTGTGCATAGTGTTTCTGCTGCCTTCGTGTGTGTGCTTCACTATCTGGCAGAAAAAGAAACTACATGCTGTCTTCAAGAAAAGTAAGATAAGATGATACGCTCTTCAATTCTGTTTTTCTTTTTGAAACTAGACAGTAATTGGGAATCCAGGTTTTTAAGTATCTTTCAAAGATAGTTGCAGATAGCTTCATTTTTTGCCTTTGTCAGTACAAAAAACCAACCGAAAGGAAAATTTTTGGAATTTTTATTGCAGAAAGCACTTAATTACCTGTGGGTGTTCTGTCACCACTGCAGGTCAACTGCATGTATATCTACAGAAGTGAAGTATTCATAGGAGGTAAAAAAGCTCAGCTGAGCCTTGCTGATCTGGTTAAGGGTCAGTTCTGTTTATTACTTCCAAGTACCATAGTTGGCACGCATGGCAATAGCGCTTTCCAGTTCTGTCTGCTCTGAAACAGTATGCATGGACTGGAGCGAACTTCTTTGAACTTGGGCTGCAGTAGAAGAGGGGATATGAGTCAGGACATACTGCTGCACAGATGCAGAATCAGCCTGAATCCAGCACTGCCCTCTGAAAGCTAATACGCCCGGGGGAAGCTCAAGAGTTCCTCACAAAGATGAGGTGGAATTGCATCCAACATAGTTGGGATTTTTTGTTTGGGTTTTTCTGTCTCTCTCTCTCTCTTCCTCTCCCCTTTCCTAGAGATAAAGGTTTGATCTTCTAGTGTAATTCTGAACACAGGAGAGAATAGCATTACTCCAAAAATTTAAGAACTCTATCTTTGTCTTCCTTTCATTCCTATGGCAAACAGCACTAGCAGCCCCTGTTGCATTAGGGAAACCAAAGTGTAATAAGTTAGTTTTATCAGATGTACATGCTGTAGAGGAATAATTTCAGATTATTGAATCGTTTGGAAGAATTTTTCTTGCTGACTTCCTGCAGTTGTGACTGAGGAAGGGTGAAATAAGATGTCTGGATAAATGCAACAGAAAGTGAACATTTGATCTCTTTCTTTAGTGCATACCACACCTGAACAGTCAATTCAGGAAGATGATGCCTGCAGCTGCCGCTTTCCCCAGGAAGAACAAGGTGAATATCAGGACCTTAGCAAATCCACAGAATTCAGAGATCTTCTGGTGAACTAGGAATTGGACTGTCCAGGTCAACCACATTTGAATTTCCTTTTGGAACACAGAACAAGAACCTGTTTATGTAAATAGAGAAGGCTATCAGAACCTGGGATTTTCAGAGTGCTATATAGCCTAACCACTGAGGAAAAAGTGTGTCTTTTCCATCTCTTTAAAAAAAAAAAATAATAAAAAAAAAAACCAGTTTGCTGACTTTCTTCCTCTTGGACTAGGAATCATATTTCTAAGAAGTGGTACTTGATCTACACATAGAAAGGAGTACTGCACTTAAAAACAGTAATAGAAGGGCAGAATCGCTTTCTGGTCCCTCTTATAAAGGGTGCCTGAGCCATAATTTACATGCAGTCTGAAAGCCTTTGATGCTAAAAAGGCGATCAGTAGCATGTAGTAGAGCCACATGTGACACACATAGTCTCTGTTACCATTACCTGCCGTCCTCTTGAGCAGAGCTGCAGCTCCTCCTAAAGTTTGGCTCAAACCCAACAGCCTTGGGTTTCGTGTGCAGGTACAGATAGACATTTCAGATTCCATCAGCCCTAGAAACCGATCCCTGGCCTGACCAATGCACACCTCCTCGTACGTAGGAGAGGGAAAGCCGTAAAAATCTAGAGCTGCAAAGTGTTTTGCAATAGCTTGCATCTGCTGTGGCATTACATCGATTGGCTTAAGAGAGGCAGTGGAAACACTGAGAAAAGCTGTGGTTGACTTGATCTTAGAAATAGATGTTACTGCGCAGCTGGACTGCACCACCTTCAGTCCTACATCATTCAGCTTTGATCTTTTAGGTGATGTAAACACATTATGTACATTGCAGATGTGGTACATGTAAGCTGTGATACATTTCTGGTACTATTTTTGTAACTGAGGTTGGAAAGATTTTAACATCAGACACAGTATCTGTCTCTTTGATCAATTACTGTTACTTTTGGTCTTGAGGAGAAAAAAGAAAATGCACTTTTGAGTCATGGCATTTGCAACATCATTTTTAACCTTTCACAAACCCAAATATTTTATTTCTTCAGTAAATGTTCTAGCAAAACCCCACCAATGTGTCATGTAAAGCGTGATTTTCCCCTGTGATCTCAACTTAGAGAGCGCTATTCTTGTGCTTGAAGAATGACAGGCTATCTCTCCATTCAGCAGAAGATTACGATAGCAGATTATGATAGCAGATTATTTTCACCAAACACCACTTACACTTTTTGATAAACTTGTATACAAGTACATATAAAACAGTATGTGAGAAAATAAATGTCATACCAAAGTCTGACGTTCAGTATGTTTAAATAAATCTTTCTTTTAATCCCTAACCCAGGTCTCCTATTAGTACTTTCAACCATAAGAAGTAAGCGACTATTATGTCAGGTTCACAAAGGCATGGACAGGACACATGAAAAGACACCAATCTATTTATAAGTCAAAAAGTGACCTTTGCACCAGTGGACGATATCTTAGAACAGGATAAGATAGTTCTGCTTGTGGTTAGTTTCTAATCCACACATAAGGTATGAGAAGTAGTGTACACATCCTGTAAAAACCTCAAAACAACTGGTGTTTTCTCTTTGGAAAAGGAGACACCAGTTGGAATTTTACATTTTGTCGGTGCAGTCTACATATATTTTGAAATGCCCTGAAGACAGTGCAAACCCCTTATTTTCCTTTTCTGTACCTGAAGCAAAAGGAAATCTACTTACTGAACAGTGAGGTGCTCCTTACAACACTTTTTCCAGACAGTTTTATTTTGCTGTGTTCAGGAGTGGCATAAAATTCCCATGAATCAATAAAAAAAAAAAAAAGGCTGGAGGAAAAAACCCCACCTAAATAAGTGCCAATTGATTTCTGAGAATAAGGGACACATTTACATTGAAATTGACTTTCTGGGCTATTTCAAGGAATAGTCATTCACAGAAAGAAAATACATTCTGAACTAAATGTCAGGAGCAATCTTCCTTTCAATCAAAGCATTATGTAGATAATTCTAGCTGTGACTGGTGTCATTTGAGAGTGCGGAAGCCTGAATTAATGATAAAACAGATTTTGTTGGCACAAGAATGTATTGTTAAACGCATGCAGATTTCATTTCACAGCAACGCACACCGTCTGGCCACAGGAGCAGAGTAAGAGATTGGTTGAGTGTGTACCTGTGAAGTACTTCAATTACACCTACAAAGCAGTCGTGTTTACAAATAAGAACCAAGAAGCCCTGAAAGGAAAGATACCTTATTTTCAAAAGTGAAATAAATCATGGTTCAAATGCAAAGGGAATACAGCGGCACTTTACACAACAGACTGCAGTGCTTGCTACCAGAATGCCTTGGCAGCAGCGGTTGTATTTTCTGTGGTCATCATAGAACAGAAAATAAATATAGGTGAATTAATCTGTTTTGCCGTTAAACAGCAGAGCAGGACATTACAGTTCATAACAAAAGCAGCACTGTAACTACCAAGATAGTTGGAGTGTTTAGCAGTTTCAGATTTATACAATATTCAAGTTCTGTGAATTGTGGCTTGCTATAAAGAACTTAAATTATAGCCATAGAATCATGCGCTTCCTCAAACATAATTCATTGTTGTGTGTTGTGTAATTTGTCTTCACTGTGACCACATAGAACAAATGTAGCAGAAGCTTGTTCCTATTCTAGACCCCACATAGACAGATATTTTTATTTAAAAGTACTAAAGAACTTGCTTAAATCTTCCTTTTCATTATGCATGTAGCAGATACAGCTGTAAAACCAATTCTGGCAGTGTGCTATGGAAATGCGATGGGAAGACCCATCAATTAAGTTTGTTCAGAAGCTTGCATCTGGAAAAAAGCCACACATTTGTAACTTCCTGTTTTTTCATTTTTAAATTATTCTTTTGTCTTCTGAAAAAAAATCCATAGCCACTAATAAAACTTCAGTCAAAGCTAGATAACGTGCACATCAGCAGTTGACAAGCGGTACTATATGAGCCACAGAAACAGAAATGGTATAGGCATCTGATCAAAATCATTCAGGATGCCACATGCAATTTTTTTGAAAGTTTTGTTCTCTCAAGTTTTTGAAAAAATGTTGCACAGTATGATTTTGGGATCTTCAGTTACTAGATTAAAAGAAACACTGTTGTCAGAATTAAGCTTCTACTAGCTTTCCAGAACAGAATTTGTGGCTGAATTTGTCTGTTTCTTAACACAGAGGATGACAGCCTTCCTGCATGCATGTTGAGCACTGTAAAATTCTCCATCCAGTGAGGAAGAAGAGGAAGAAACTGCACTATGTGTCTTTGATGACTGGTAGTTAAGGTAGAAGGAAGGAGTAAAGCCTGACTGTCCGTAATTCAGGAACAGGGCTGTGGAAAACAAGTATATTTTTGGTGATGGCAAATAATTCATAGATCGGGTGCATCTTGGCTTCACAGAGAGCTCTTATTGAACATATAGATTCTTTAATACCTGAAGAAACTTACCAGTTCATCCAGAAATAATGCGGATCGGTCCTTCTGACTCTTTGACCCCTAAATGTTGTCTGCTTTCTGTGAATGTCTCTTTTCTCAACAGTCTTTTTAATTTATTATGTAGCAAGCAAAAAGGAATCGGGAATGCCATGATGACTTTCAAGCAGCCCAGGTGGCCAAGGATGAGGTAACAGGCCAGATGCAAGATTTTTGCATTTCCATTTGTTTTTCTTGGAAGTCAGAAAGTGTCCTCTTAGCCAGATTGCGTGTGGAGGCCCAGGTGATGTCAGGCAGAGTTCTGAAGGCATGGAAAAAGGAGACAAAACTTCTTTAAAGATAAGTTTAACCAGGGGAGCCTACTGCTTTTTTATTGCTTCCAGAACCAGCACCATTTCCTGGCACAGTCATTGGCATCAGTAATTAAAACAGTGTTTGTCACATGTCTTGACTTCATAATTGCTTGCAAGAGTGTGGCAAAGGAAAGCAAAAGGTTTGTAGCTCAAACATATAAACATCGTATATTTTTTTAAAAGGAGAACGTGATTTCTTATTTTCAGTCTTTCTGTCAGATCCTTCATAGGATAGAAGCATAGTCTTCTCTGACAGTCATTCTGACACTAACACTAATGATGTGAAAGCCCAAACCGCGACACCTCCATAGGAGATGGTCCGCTCTGAAGAGACTTAACGCATAGGAAATAGTATTAAACAGGTAACTTGTAGCCACTCTGCTTGCATTTTAAACAGGTGATAAAAAGTCAAGGTAATTTTCACTACTGAAATTATACAAAGTCTTATTCTGTCACCAAGCGTTACCTCTGTTCCTATGAGCAAGTTGTCCCTGAGACACTGCTTTCTTCAAAGTCTGTCGGAGGAGGTTCTCCAGCCCACAGGTTTTGTGGTAGCTGTTCATCGGGAACAGATGGCTGAGCATCCCTCTATCCCTGGAACTGGCATGAGAAAGGCTGTTGGATACCGTCATTGCCCTCACTGTAAATAAGAACTTTTAATACCATCTACAAAGAAAATGGAAATTCCCTCTAACCTCAATTTGGCAAGAGTTTGTTATGATATCACCTACTATGTTTCCTTTCACCTTCCAGATCCTGGGTGCCTGCCAGTTAAAGAAGCAGACTATTCCTGTGACGCTCTGAAGCAAACTGGATTGTATTTTAATGAAAAAACCACCAGCTGAACACCCACTGAAATCAGGGAAAACCTCTCCTGTTTGTCTAACCTGTTTGCATTAAGAAAATAACTCAGGTTTTATTTGATTTCCCAAGTGCAAAACCCTGTACAAAGACACCTACTTCAATTTAAGGATGACTTATCATAGTTACCATAACCTGTTAAATCTACTCTCAGTTTACATAATCCAAATAGAAACAAACCATTTTAAAACTGAAATAAAATGTCTGAGTTACCCATTTAAGTCAGTTTTAAACCGAATCTTAGATTACGTTAGCTCAATGTTCTCCTGTACACAAGCATTTTAGCAGGTTTAGAACAAACACAATTCTGGAAAAAAAGAGGAAGGTGGATGGAGAGGTGAAAGAGACAATCTGCCTTTAACTACAACACTATAGACTTGAGAAACTTCTATTTAAAAAAAAAAAAATCATTCTTCTAATATTCACAGTATTGATATTTTGATACTTTCCGTTTAGAACAGGTATAAACCATTTAACTTGAAGAGAACACTATACAGTCCTGTAAGCAGGGAAAAAAAACAAACCAAAACCAAACCAAAGGTATCACACTACTTTTACTCAATGCACCTTTATACAAATTTTAGAGCAGCTTTGAAAGAGTAGAACACAATTCTAAAGACAATGAACATACATGCCAAAAGCAAAATTTACTCAGATATCTAAAGCATAATATATTTTTGTTAAACTAGAATGGAAAATACAGTGGAGATGTATATGAAAGGGGGGGTAGAAGGAAACATTAACTCAATATGAGCTGCAGTTCAGCACCACAGTTGTCTTGTCAAGCTACAATCTCACCAGAAGGCCAAAGAGCTTATTTTTTTTCCCCCATCTACATTATCAGTGTTACAGCCAACCATAATAATGCATCTTTTTGACTTGCTGTGGTACACCTTAATAAGTGTATTACCTTCAAAAAGTAGAGGTTTTTTTACCACAGAAAACGCTTGATGGTTCCCTCAAACTTAGGAGTTCTAATAAGAGAAAAGGAAGCAGCTGTTCTTTAACTTGAGAGTTACAGGATTTAGAAACGTGAAGAGGCACTCTCTGCAGGAAGCCAGCAGATATGACAGTAACATATTCTCTCGTCATTGCATCTCACTGTGTCTGCACTCATCAATAGAGTACGGTGTGATCAGAATGCTTCTTACATGGAACAGTGAGGCTGAAACATGGAACATTTATGTGCTTTTCAAGAGTGATTAAATATGCCTCAGGGAATTACAGAACAGGGAAAGGATTTACTGTACTGTGGCAGTACTACTTATCCTACCTTATATAACTGTTTCTGCACCTTCTTCCAGTCATTCCTAATGACACAGAAAGAGATCATAATGTAAACCAAATATTACTATGGTGGCAGAAACGAGTAGTAAATGAAGAAGGCTTTGGAAGCTTCCTGCACTATCCACTATTTCCACAGATGGTGGTTGGCAATGGATTACCTCCTTGTAAGCATAACTCCTGCTTGTCTTGTATAGAAAAGCTTTTAGAAAAACTACTCAAGTGCTGGGGTTGGATACTACTATATGCATGCTCTAGGCTTTGTAAAGCAACCCACTTTCTCAGCTGAAAAGGCCAGGAATACAGCTGAGCAGTTACAAACAGGCAGAAATACCTCCCCACCACCCTCTCCTGCTTAAGGAAGGAGGATTGTCACAAGGACTAGTGGAGAAATGGAGGGAATGAGAGCAGGAACATAAAGAGCATCTAAAAGCTAGTTTGAGTGTTGTTCTTTGCAAAGATCTGCCGCATTTGCTCTCCTGGTCTTACATATCCTTCACCTCCTGCTATATGAGTTTCTTCTTAACCAGATGGTCCTTCTGCACATTAGAAGCAAGCAGCTACACAGCTGGCAGCGAGAACACAAAGAGAAAAGACAGGACTGTGTGGGAACTAGCACATCAGGTATCTATCTTGTGATACAGGTCCTAATCCCACGCTTCCAAGCATGGAAACCATATTCTTCCATCCACGGGTGGATTTTTCTTATTTCCATATCTCTTCTGCAGACTCTGCTCAGAAGTAACCAGTTGGTCCTGTCTGTTACAAGCCTTACTCATAAAAAATGCATGCGTAGCAAAGGAACAAGAGTAACAGGCGAAACACTGACTGCTCTTCGGAACTCTCTTATATCATAAATCTGTCTTGGGAATTCTTGCAGGAAATGGGATTTTGCTCCCATTACTTAGTTCCAGAAACATTCAACTTGCCAAATCACAAGACAAAGATCTGATATCTGCTTCCTTAACCTTTGTTAATGCCTACTGCTGTTGATCACTCCCATCCCCAGGGACAGCTTTCCCTCTGGTCAACATCAGTTGGAAAGTCAGTCCTCCCAGAGAAAAATAATGCTTGCAGCAGGAATTATTTGAGAAACAGGAATCCATCTCTTAAGCAGTGAAGGGAAGATTCTATGTGGCTGACTGCCAAGAAACATGCATTCATTTACAAAATAACCTTGAAAGAACCACTTTAAACCTCAAGTTGCCCAGTGAGACCAATGCCAACTTTCCCCCTGTTAAGTACACGTATTTGTCCTGAAATGTGAATCACCGAGCCTGCAGAGATTCCATTTAATTAACAAAAAAACCTCCAGGTAGTGAAGGATTAAAGGGATTATGCACTTGGAAAGCACAGTAAAAAATTAAACTATGTTTTTGTGAGCCATTCATTTACTGCCTACGCTAAGTAAGACAGCTAAATGCCAATGATTATTGGGATACCTCTTTAATTAGTCAGTGGTTCCTGCCCACACACTTAACTTCTACAGAACTACCTGAAATTTGTCCTCTAGTATCAGCTGTGGATATTAGAGTGGTAAGTGATCCTAAGCCTCTGGTAAAACCAGGAAGAACGTGTGTACAACAAATGTGAAAATCTGGACAGGAAAATAAAGAAAAGCATAAGGACACCTCTGACAAAACTGCCTTTGTTCCATCCCCAGGGTAGATGAAAGCACTTATCCTCTTGCTCTTTTAGATAATGAAAAAGAGCACCATCTTCAAAGACAGCAAAATCTTAATAAGTTTCTGATAAAATGGTTTGTAATAAGAAAATAATGAGGCAGAGCCCATTGCAGGTAACAGAGTAGTCTCAAGCAGGAAAATCTGGAAGACAGCTCTTATGCATCATCCGTCTCTTGCAACCTGCTGCTTTAGTATTTCTGTACTTCTTCACTTTGAGCCAGAAAAAATGCAAGACAACAGCCTGGCCTGCCCACCCCATCATTCAAACCACTAAGAAAAGAATCAGCAGGGTATTGCCCTTTTTGACACTAGTAGTGCCATCTTTTTAAAAGTTGTGTTTGAAGCCTGAGCAGACAGAAATATTAAAGCTGAAGTTCATTTTTTCAAATCCTCAGCTGCATAGATGTCTGTGTGGGCCAGCTCCAGAACAATAATTTGTATAGAAAAACCCTCAATAATCTACTTAAAAAATAACGAATGGTCTGAGTTTAAGAACATAACAAGAGTGAAGATATCATAGTAGGCAGCAGTCACCTAGCTCTGCAGCAGGATTAGCTTGCTAATTTCTTACTACAGCCTGAATTAAACCTCAGGAAGACTGCACTATTGTTTTAGAAAAAAAAAATATAATAACTACTGCTGATAAAACTACAAATATACATATATTCTATATAACAACAGTGCTTATACAAAAGTCCAAAGATACCCTAGAATAGAAAAACTACTGTGAATATCCAGGAATACAAGGTACACGTGATCCACAGTTGCAGAGAAAGGCAGGTTCTTACACAGCAGTATAAACAAAACCAAAGGTAATCATTCAATTATGTTTACTAAGGTCTGCATGTCTGTACTGTAACATGCACAGATAGAAGGGTACTGTTAAGCCTGCACTGTGTTTGGCTGTTTTTCTAAAAGGATCATCCTACCCAATCAGCCACCGTGAACATAAGCTTGTGCACTTGTGAGCTTTGTTTTGTAGCAAATCAATTGCCTCTGACAGGAGATTCAAGCATGGCTGTTCCCATCATTTGTAGCAAAACCTGCTACAGACACACAGCAGGCACAAAATTTGATTCCTTCTCTCCAAGGCAATCCCCAAAACTATCTCAACAAGTATCGCTCCCTGATATATCCCCTAGACCACATATGTATCTTCATGCCATGCGCAAGGCCTACAGCCTGTGCTTTTGCTCTGGCAGACAGACAAAAATTGATTTAATTAACTCATAATAAAATAAAAGTTGCACGATCTGTGCTGAGATAGTATAGGGATGGACAGTAGTAGAAAAAATGATCTAGCAGTTTTATATGAATCCCCAGCAATGTCACGATATATATCAACATATAGTTTTTATTATCTTGCCCTCAGAGCATTCCTTCATGGTCTTCAGCTCTACAATGAGCAAAGGCTCTGTTTCAAAGCCTGTCCAAATTAAATACTAATTAAAACTAGTATTTGGTTCCTACCAGTTATTTAAACATGTTAATTAAAAAAAAAAGTTATCAACATGATACACTATATTTTCAGTTACAAAGGACCATAGCTGATGGGAATCATCCAAGCTAATCATCCTGAGAACAAATATAGCAAACTTACTGGATAGTTTGGCAAGTATTCCCCACTGCTAAGTTCATCCCTACAGATGCTGTTGGACAGCCTGGGAACACGGACCAGCAGGGATGTGACCAAGGCTGACTGGAAGCTGGGATCTCTTGAGACCAGAACCGCAGGGAGGCAGAGATGTGACCAAGCTTATGCGGTCAAGGATGGAGAGGAACAGAAAGCAATCGTAAACTCCATAGCTTTATTTGCTGAGGGTGTCCATTTTCTCACCAAACTAGAAGACAATTGGTAAGGCGGGGGGGAGGGGAGGGGGAAGAGAAGCTTTTTTCGGTATATTCCTTACTTCATACACCGTCAACAGGAGCAGCCACAAGGGCTCCAGCACCACCCGGGGTCACCTTCCGCTCCCTGTCCATGGTCCTGTGACGACGCTGGAACGAGGACCGAGTCCTGCAGGCACCTTCCCGACACCCATCCACCCCCCCAGCCCCCCTTTAAAAACTCCTTCTTTCTTTCCACTCCTTGCACTTCCACCTGTGGCAAACAGACAAACAGAGGAATGGTGCCGGGAACTTAACAAGAGCACAAGCAGGAAGGGAGAAGAAAGGTAAACTGGTACATGGAACGGAACAAGGTGTAACAGAGGACTAACAAAGGGGCTGCTACACAGAAGTCCCATGAAGGTCAAAATCCTGCACAAAATGCTTTAGCTGTGGTTTCAGACAGTTAAACCAGGTGGCAAAGGCAGGTCTTCCAAGCTTAACATGAGAAGAAGCCTGGACTGCTTCTAGAAATGACAAGACAGTGAAGGCATTAGGAGAAGGAAAAGATGGTAGTAAATGAGAAAGCAGAGCAAATCACACCACTCTTCATCCAAGAACCATTCAAGAGTGAAGACTGTTCTCAACCAATTGTGTGCTTTACTTTGATCCACATAATTGTTGTGGTGCTCTTCAGTAGATTGAGCTTTCGATGCAGTTCGATATCAGCAGTGATGCTGACCCCCATCAGTGAAGCTACATAAGAAAAAACAACACACATTGTGTGGATACTTCCTCCAGAGTAAACGTCCCTTGATTTTATGTAATCATTCTTAAAAAAAAAAAAAAAAAAGGTAGAGTTCTTCAGCTGAGAAAGCGATACATATGCAAGAAATTAAGAGAAATAAAACCTTTTTCTCAGAAGAGAAAAATGCGGGGGGGGGGGGGGGGCGAACACAAAACCAACACCACCCGGCTGCTTTTCTCCAATTTAGTTACCTTTCCCAAGCCCGAAGTTTACCTCACTGCCTGCTCCAGCGCTCCGGCCCTTTCGGGAAGTTTCTCAGCGCCCCCTCCCGGGAGGGAGCTCAGCGCCCCGCAGCCCACCGGGGACCAAGCCCGCAGGAGCGGAGGGAGAAGGGTTCCGATCTTTGCAATGTAGTCTGAACAAAAACAAGGTACCCGCTACTGGTCGAGGTGCACTGGCTGGCTGTCAAAAAAATACAGCCACACAAAAGTTGATCTAGCCCAATTCAGAAAGCCAAGCAGGAAAACGTAGTCACACATCCCAGTGCTCTCCCTGCGCTCCCTGCACCCGGAAGAGAAGGATTGCTGTGCTGTGTCTAGGGCTAGAGCTGATTTGGACTACTCTGGACTATTGGAAAGTCTCTAAAAATCCAGCACTTCACCTTGAAAATGCCTCACAACAGACGTCTCTGCAACAAAGCAGCCCAAATTGGGAACTTTTACAGGTTCCAAGTGCAGCAGTGTTGCGGAAGCAGACGTGCACCTCTGAAGAAAGTGAGCCCAAGTCTCCAGCTTGCTCTATAGCTGGGACTGATGAAACAAGAGTCACTGACTAAAAGCCTGTGCCTTTCAGCAAGGATGCTCTGTACTCCTTTCTGTGCATTGTGCTGACCAGAAAAATGAGATAAAGAAGTTTTTACTCTGCTTTTGTCCAGATCATAATTTCTTATTATGGTTGACCAGATTATTTGGGGTACCTTGGGAGAGCGGAAGAAAGGTATAGAGAAAATTGCACGCTTGCTGCAGCAGCTTTCCTCTCTTTCCTCATACCGTCTGCTCTCATAATTTCAGTTTTAAAAATAAACTGTAATTGCATAGTTAGTTCCATTACATTTTTTGTGGAAGAAACCTTATTTCAAGATTGGTCTCTGCTCCTTTGTTTGTGGATGCATTATCCGGAATCTGATTCCCATAAGATATCAATGTACTATATTTCCAAGCTCCAGTCACGCCAGACTTCCTTTCCCTCATGTCAAACAGTGTGAAGCTTCAGTTTGCTAATTCTGTAGTGCTGAGAGGACAGGGGAATTAAGGACCAGTTTGTCAAGCTTCACTTGGAGAATATATCCAGACTACAGTGTGCCAGGCCAGCAGGGCAAAAAATCAAGAGGGTTTTTCCCCCATACTGGTGGAAACTATACTACAAAGGAGCAATGTTTTGGCAGCTGTGATCCTGTACTAGAGAATTTTTAAAGCACTTGCCAATTCTGTTGCAAAATAAAATATCTTCAGAAAGGCCTACGAACCTGCCGTCTTCATTTACACAGAGGTATGTGTTCAGTTAAGCACACATACTCACCTCTGCACCTTCAGCCCACCACAGAACAAGAAAACCTCCGTCAGAACCTCTCAGAGATCCTACATAACTTTGAGAGAAATTCAGAAAATGGAAATACTGCTGTGTGTACCCAAATACACCAGATGTTCTGTATAACCAAATAGCACTATCTACCACGCGCTACATTGCGGTTTGGACACAGTGGGCAGAAGAAGCATCTTCAAAAAAGGAAGTTAACAGCAAGTGCCCAAGTTATCGTTAGTGTTTTCCTTTGATCCGCTGAGTGTCCCAACAGGCTATTTTCAGTATACTCTAAAATGCAGACTATAGATAAGGCAATGCAAAGTAGTGGCAGGAAAAAAACTTATTGCACATATGGTCTCAGAACGCAGCTATTTCAGTATGCAAAACAGATTTGATAATTGTGCTATGAAGCTGAATAATTAGCTAAAATGAGAAATTTTAAGTTAAAGCTAACTTCTTAGGTGTTAATGAGGAGAGAACTGATGTGCTAAAGCAGCAATGACAGCAAAGCAAAAATCCCAACCCCCCTAAATGATATGCTAGACTTTAACAGGGAAGGAAATAACACTACAAATAATTTTTCTCTCACACAGCCAACACGTATAACTCATTGAAACAAAATGTTAAGTCAAAAATTCTAGTAAAATTCAAGGAAGAGCTGGACATTTATATAATAATAAGCTCATCTGCAATTACAGTGTCAATACAAAAACATTCTATTGCACGCCTCTTTATGCAAACTAAATTCGAGCCAAAAAGTTACACCAAAAGTTATACCCTAGGAAAAAGTCCCTCATACAAATGCTACTGCTAAATGATGTCTTCTCTGAAATTCCTATTTTTGCCAACAATACCTGACTAAAATAACTTGTGCTTACTTATCCTAAAGCAATGTAAAACAGGAAAAAGAACTTTTGTATTATAGATTAGAATTCATCCGTACTATTTTACTCAGAAGGTGGATAATTTTGGGGGGTGGGTTTGTTGGGTTTGTTGTGTCTTTTTTTTTTTTTTTAAAAAGTTTTCTTGAATTCATTAGCAACTTATTCTTCATGAGACATTTTAAACCAAGGATAGTTGTTGATAATTAAGGATAATATTTTATGATAGGGTAACATATACTTACCATTCAGACTGCTCAGTAATTTATCTGGAGTACTGCTGCCTTGTTATTTTAAACTGAAGCACTTGAAATAAAGCCTATTAGCATAAATAAGAACTTAAAAACGTTTTCCCACAAAATAGTAGTTTTGATAAAAATTAAAAGTTTCTTGCAACTAAATTTCCAAGTTTTCAAAGTGGAATTCACATTTACTTCCCTCACCCATGTATTCAGGGTTTTGCACCTTTGTTTAGGATGAGCTGTTTCTTTGCTTTGCATGATGACGTGTGCGCTGTCCCCTGAGGAAAATGCCTTTGACATTTTGGTGGAGGAAAAAGTGTCTAAGTGACAACTTCAAATCTGAGTAAAGGCAATAAGCTGTGGGCAAGTTGCCCAGCTTCCACATGACGCACTTCATGATGGCTCTAAGAGGCTGAGTCTTCCTTGAGAGAAGACAAAGGACACTACTTGCTTGTGAAAAGTGCTTCATTAGCTTTCCTTGGAGGATGCTCAGAGTGAATATTGATAATGCCATTGTCATTGATAGTTGACTGAAGGAGAAGCATTTGTACAGAGCATCCAGCACCAACAGTGAGATCATGCATCAAATCAGACCTAATTACTGTCTGCAGTTTTGGAACATAGAGTTGTATGACTCAGATGAGGAGAGAGAATTCCTCTCTATCTACTTATTTCTCTCGTAGGGAAGCACAGGGAGAGAGGCATATAAAATGTATTAGGTTAATTCTGTAGAGAAATTCTTTTGTCATATCCACTCACTTCAGCAAAGAGAAGTCCAGAGAAACAGGATTTGTAGCTCAGACACCTGCAGCATGTGCTCTATAAGCCAATACTAGACCTCTCTGTACACACAGGATGACAGAAAAGTTTAGGTCGGAAGGACCTCTGAAGTTCCTCTCTCACCAATCCCACTCCCCACCTCTGCACTCAAGGCAGAGCATTTGAACTTATATGGGGATGCCCAGAGCCTCGTCAAGCTTAGTTTTGAAATTCTGTCCCATTCTGTCCTTGAAGATATTCAAACTTGACTGAACATGCTCCTGGACAAACTGCTCTATCTGACCCTGCTTGGAGCAGGGGGGTTAGACTAAATGGTTTCCAGAGGCGCCTTCTGACTTCAGCCATTCTGTGATTCATAGGGTCTGCAACTTTTCTGGACAACCTGTTAACCATGCATGTGTGGGGAATGCTCTCTTTGAATCAGACCTGCAGCAGAAATACATCTATTCTACTTGACCAATGTTGCTAGCTTGACGTTAGTCCTAGGAGCCACAGGATTTACGATATTAAAATTAACCTTCAACAGGAAACATTAATGAAGGAAAAAGGAAGCAGATAAGTTCACTCCTTTTGCAACTTATAATTATCACACAATTCAGCATCGGGAAAGAAATTTAGTAACATTAGTTGGATTTCATAGTGTTTTTGAAGAGCATTTGAAGGCACAAACATTTCATTAGAGAGGTAGGAAAGAAAATTACCAAACCTCAATTTATTATGAACCCGAACAGGCATAATCTTCTCAACACGTAAAGGAGAGAAAATTGTCATAAACTTACTTTTTTACTTTTCAAGGCTCCATACAGTTGGATACAATGCTTCATAGAGAACAAAGGTGAGGGACCAGTCCAGTCAGTCCATAGTCTTTCATATGAAAAATGAAATTGTAAGTAGAGAAGACAAAATATGCTAGATGAAGGGAAATAAAAACCTAAAGTTATAAAATTACATACAGCAACCACAGTGTTAGCATTAAATAAAAGCAAAAGGCAAACAGGGAAAAAACCCTAACTAGCACACACAGAATTAAGTAATTAGTTCCAACTGAAGGAATGAGAAGATAAGTGAAATGGAAAAGGGTCTTCCAGTCTAGTGAGGGACCTGTGTTTAATATCAACCAAAGTAGTTTATATGTACCAAGCAAGTCTCCAGATGGAAGCTGTAGTTTCTCTGCCAAGACAATTCTCTGGGGCAACATTGGATGAGGTCTTCTCAAATAAATAGATGTGAAATGCTACAAAGAAAAAAAAAAATTGAACTCCCCTAACGTTCTCTTTGTAAATTAACTAGATGTTTAACCCCCCTTCTCTTTTACTTTTTCTGGCACAAGAGCCCCAAATACAACACAACACATCCATCCATCTCACAAAAGGAAGAAAAAAAGTACATTTCATATCAGAAGCTTTGCGTCAAGCCTGCTAAGGCTCATAAATCAGCTGTCTTAGTGCCCTGGTCATTTCAACCAATGTCTGACCCTTTTGTTAACTCATGATTTATAACTGGAAGCTACTTTTTTTTTTTTTAATGCCAGATTTATAAACTTTACTGTGCTTGGTTTGATATAATATCCATTTTGTACATCAAGCTATAAGGCAGTAAATTTATTGTCTATGAACTGTTACCTTGAAAAATTACATCAATGCAAAGTGGTTTCCATTTAGAATCAATGGGCAATAAATTCATTGGATTTTTTTTTTTGAGGGGGGAAGAGAACATGATGATATTTATGAGGTCATAAGCAGCTATATAACGGGTGAAACTGGGAGCAGAGGCAACAGTCAGACAGTTTGGAGTTACAGGGGTAGACAAAGACAAAATATATTCAACACAGCAACGATGCATAAGCTGGTATTCTGCTGTCTCATTGTTATCATCTTCTCCTGTCCTCTCTCATCTCTCCCCATCATCAACGCCAGTGAGATGTCTTATCAACTCTCAGGTAAGAGTCTTTTGATTTTAATGGTTGTAAAGCAGGGGCTGGAGCAGTAAAACCAGAAGGGAAGCAGGTATGCTTTGCAAGGGGCCTTTGTCTGTGCTGATCAGCTGTAGAAAAAGCAGGAATATCTTCAGAACACCGGCAGCACAAGTGACATCATCAGTGGGTGCTAGTCTTGTAAAATTGGGAGGTTGAGTGCCCTAAGTATTTCTTCCCGCTGCTTTGAGATCCAGGAGACAAAGGTATCTGAGCCTTTTAGCACTGGAAGTGAGCTGGCACACACAGCGTCTGTCTTTGAAGCAGCATTAGTAGGCATCGGGTAATTTAAAGAAACTTGGCTCTACAGTCTCTCCTCTTGCTACACTGTAAAATGAGCTATATTTAACTGAAGTTGTATTCAAAAAGGGGGAAACCTACTGCAAAGATTAATGCAGTCCTACTTAGATCAAGAACAGGCAAGTCTGTCTTACACTACAAGAACAGCAATGTACTGATCATGCTACTTGTTTGCAGTAATGCAGATTCCATTCATTCCAGTGAAAGAATAAACCTTTGCTTTAAAAAGCTCTCCTCAAAGATTGAAATTATACTATAAACCAAGACTGGAATGGCTCTGTAAAAACGCAAAACAGAGTCAGGAAGGTTACTGTCATCAGACCTGTCCTGTGCTGGAAGAGTTTCTGAAATGAGTTCTGCAAGAACAGGCAAATCAAACCCAAAGTTATTGCATAAAGCTGACTATTAAAAAGTGGCTGTTCTTACCTGCTTTGCAGGTGCAATAGCTGTTGTGATGGTTTACAGGTATCAGTAGTTCCTAGTTTGCTTTGAAAATCTTGGACTCACTAAGCCAGCATCTTCTCAAGCCTTCTGTTACGAAACTTGCATTTACAGGCAACCATGACTCAGTATGGATAACATCTATCACATCACAGGGTGAACAAGCTGGCTTTAATAATTATTGCACTTCTTTGAAGGCACCCATTGGGCTTATTAAATCTCCCTTGCTGATATAGAGTCTCTAGCCTGGGTAAGACAGAAGTAGAACTTGGTATTAAAGAGGGTTCGTTTGCTTATTTTTTAAATCTCAAAGCAAATTTAACTGATACTGCTGCTCTGCATTAAAAAAATAATACAAGGTTAGAGATATTAATTGTCCCTACATAGCACAGGGAAGTTACAGTATTCTTATTTAGAGTCTTAGGCTTAAATCCCCACTGTTGTTTGCAATTGTCCTTTTGTACCATGAACAAACTAACAACATGGATTTCCAAGGTCTTCAAGCTTTTGATCTTGGTCCAAGTTTTTGAAATGTTCAGGGATTATTTTCAGCCGTTTATTTTCTTATGTATTCCCTATTGAGGAACTATACAGTCTCACCCATCCCGGAAGGTAGGTAAGGGCAACTAAAACTCCATAGTATCATCTAAAAGTGCAATTACAAAACAATGTTCATCTATACAACTAGAGTTTGATAACAGCACTCTCTTGTTGCCCACAATTTTGAATGTCTGCTATATATTAGCAAAGATGAATTTACTGCTCAGATTACAAAAGCCTTAAGTATGACACTGCTAAGGGCTCCTGTTGGCAACCTGCCTTGGGGTACAGGCTAGTTACAGAATTCTAAATTTTCTATGTACATACAAATTAATTCCATCAGTTATCAACAATCTATTGTTTCAGAAAAAGTAATAATATCTGTACTGGTACACACATTAAATGAGAGAGATGATTGAAATGCACTGAGAAGCATAGCTGACAAAATATATTTTAAGATTTCCTACATTTATTCCTGCCCTTCCCCCCATTTTATTGTCTTTAATAGTTGGGAAACCGGACAGGTTAATAGGCCTTGAACAGGAAGTTTTGTCTTTATTCATAGAAAAGCTCCAGCACAGGAACTTGTTGATAAAGAAATGGACTAAAAAAAATAAATTATATACAAGTCTGGGTTGCCTACAGCCAGGTACCAGGAGGATTAGGTTGCGAGTTCCCTGAGCAATGGGAGGGCCTGCTGTTGGTCAGAAAACACCCTTCAAGAAAGATCTGCCACAGAAATGAGAATCCGAGATTAATGTCAGGAAGGTATCTTTTCTCAAAGCTTTGGAAGGAAAAAAACCCAAACAGCTATACCCTGTTACATTCATTAAATGAGGATGGATGATTGGTGATTTCATGACAATCTTCAACAGGTGGAGCCAACAGACCTTATCAGAAATCATCTGAGACAGATTGAAACGGGGATTCAAAGCAAAAGGTTTACCTTATGCCTGTTTCTGTCATCTTCCATTTACAGCTGATGAAGATTCGAGATTAAACCTGGAGCAGCCAGGCAGCCTAGGAAGCACGTCCCTGCTCCAGTTTCTGCCCGAGCTCCTGGGCACACTGGCTGAAGACAACAAAGCAGGTGAGATGTACCACAGCGATTTACGGGAGAGTGCCCGTGGTTTGCATGTCCACCTTCCCCAGATATTGTGCCCCAACTCCCAGGTATTCACTGAAATACAGTGTTATGTGTAGGCAACAGACAGCTGTCATTGAGTCACTGGGACCTTGGGAAAACCTGCTGAGCAGCTGTGCCTGCAGCTCAATACCAGCCGGAAAAGTCTCCAAATTAGTTTAGCAAAACCACCATATAGCAAAACCTGGGCAAGGCAAAGATTGGCTGCGAAGCAGCCAGCAGAAAAAACACAACAGCAGTCTCTTAAAAAACATCAGTACTTTCAGAAAGTGCAGAATCAACAGCAATAGATGGTTTGGGGGGCAACAGACATAATGGATACCTGCTGAAGAGGACAGTACAGCCTTTGTCTTCAGAGTCCCAGACCCTGCTGGTACTGGCTGTGCTGCAGCAAAAGGGTTTTCTGTCTGGTCCTCTGAGCACTCCAGTTCAAGACTTCTGCTGGCTATAACGCTGTGGCACACAAGGATGACTCACGTAGGTTCACGATTTCTAAATGGTAAAACATTTCACTATGTCTCCCCTCTACCAGGTCTCAGCCCCAGCAGCTACAACCCGAGGGAAAATATCAAAGAGGTAAGTAAATGACCATCTGTCACCGAAACAAGAAAAATAAGACTCCACATTTTAAACTACACAAAATTGTTACTGAGACATCATTTAAGATCCTCAGACTTCATAAACAGTATAGACTAAAGTATGCCAGTGTTCTTGAAGCTGGAATCACTTAGCAGTTAGATAAACAGGGGAGAGAAACAAACAAACAAAAAAGAGCAAGTAATCCAGAGCATTTCATTCTAATCCCCCCACCTTTTTTCCCCAGAAAAACAGCTTTCTAAATAAAGGCCAGTTTGCAGCTTCACCAGGCCAGGCCAGTACGATAACCAGTATTAGCTGCAAACCACTTTTTCCTCCACTGCAACATGGGCTACACAGTATTATCAGGTTTATTATGAACCTCAAACCAGGACACATTAGTTAAATGGAGAATATCATTCTTGTTCACTTATCTGATGAATTAAATACAAAGGCAGAAGACAGGGACTAGTTTTAGTGCATCATCTAAATCAGAGGGCACATGGGCAGCCGCCTCTCCTCCCCCAGTTGGAACACAGGGCTGGGGACCGGTTGGGGCAGTGAAGAGCGTACTTTCCTGCTGGGAACATTTACTATCCAACAGTAACCTCTCTAATGCTGTTTGATTTCAGACTTTCTATGGAAATCATCCCCGAATTGCTCTGCTGAGCCGCTTCTTGACCAAGGACAGGAAACAGTACAAGAAACGTGGGAATCTTTCCGAGTGCTTCTGGAAATACTGTGTGTAAACAGGAGAAGAAACTCTCCCTGACTTTGGTTGCATAATTTATACAGATGTCTGAAAATATGTATATAGATTTGCTTGATTTAAAATGAGAATGAAGAAACATGAAGACAGCTGCTAACTTTAGACTCCATGCTACTTGGAAGTTAATAAATTCTTGATGTTTTGCAATTATGCTGTGAGCAGATTAGTATTTTCTTAGAGCTCAGTACAACAGGAACAAAGTAGTGGGACAAACAGATAAATATGCAACATGAAGAGAACTCAGGGAGGGGAAGCAAGATTCCCATGGGGTTGCGTGAAACCTCCCTGAAGAGCGATGCCTCAACTGCCTCTAAATCCACAGGCAAGAGGACTTTTTCTCTTGTCACCTGATGGAGATTGGGGTGCCAGGAAGAAAGGGCCATTGCTGCATTCCCTGATGATGATGAGCCACTGAGGGACGGCAGATTAACAGTGCCCAGTCCCCTCCTGACACAATAAGTGCGTGTCAGGATCGAGCATCTGCTCCCACTACTACTGGAGAGAGATAACTGTTTCTCTTGGTCACTCCTAAAGACAGACCCACAAATCTATTTCTTTGCAGCACTTTGCCTAGTCCCAGCTGCCCATGACAACAGGATTGCCTGTGCATCGCGCAGGCTTTAAGAATTGTGTCTGATTACCATCAAGCACAGCACGGAAGGTAAACACTGACAAGCATAGTATTGAGGCTTTACACCCAGATTGAAGACAGACAGGGACAACATGACTTAAAAGATTCTATGACTGTGACCTGCACTTACCCGGCTGCACACACAGATGTGGGAAGGGGATGCGTGGACGCAGATCACAAGCATTATTAGGACAAGTCACCTCCTGCTTGGGCACTTGGGGCAGTGAGATTTGTCCCCTGAGCCACCACATGTTTTTTATAATGCAGTTGTATCTTGGCATCTAAAGTCAATGAGGGAGAAGACAAAAAAGCACCTGCAAAATGGTTCTAGTCTGACTCCCTTGTATGCGGAGTACCAGCATACTTTCTCAGCCCCAGATACTTCCTAATAGTATCTGTGATGACTAGAGCTGGAGCCCGGAATTGCCTCTGGGGGATGGCAATCTTGGTAATATGCACAAATAGTCTGAGCTGTGAAGCCCTACTTTGTTCAATACACACTTCACATAAACCTTGGCTAATCACAGCTCTCAGAAAGCTTGAAGTAAGCATAGTAAACTTCACCTAACAGTGATACGCAAGCTACATTGATCTCAATAATATACATCATAAATCTCCGACTGTGCTGTTTCAACAAGGCCTACAGGCTCGATACAATTTATGCAAAGTGAACAAGCTGTAAGACAGATGAAGCCAACTATAACAAAGAAAAATGTCCTTACGAATGCAGAGCAGCTGGATGCACTGTGCAGCTATTTGAAATCTTCTGAACATTCATCCTTCTCTTACACAACGCAGCAAGTCAGTGCCTGTCTGGGAATTACTCTTTTCCTGCCACCTCATCTGTCAATAAAAACTTGTAAGAAAAGACTTTGACTTTATCTAAATGAATAACTGTCCAAGACAGATTTATTTCATGGACAGGGAAAGCGGTAGAGCCTAGAAAATCTGGGAAGAAAAATATATCTGTTCAATCCCACTTCAAAAATTGCAAACATAAAGCAAAATTAAACAAAACTACAATAAATATTAATTTAAAAATATTACAAGTATTAAAAAGTTCACTACCCATCCACATAAGAGAATAAAGGAATGAAGAGAGCTGTCAGGTGGTGAGGACAGAGTCAAGATAAGGTAATAGCACTATAAACCATCAAACTGTTTCACCTTTCAATACTGAAAAAATACTTGCTAGCAGTTATTGCATCTAAAGAAGCAATACTCAAACAACTTATTGCACAGCTTGGGTGGAATTCAGCTAATTTTAATACAACAGAATTTCAGTGGAGCCTGAAACTTCCCGTCATTCACTGCCCTCCCCTCTGGTAGGGAGTTCAGGCTGCATCCTTGGACATGACCAGTAGTTCTCAAAAAGACAACCGTTCAAGACCCCGTTGCACACCCAACTGCCTCCTTCCTGAAGGAAAAGTTCATGGCAGATGTCAGATAAACTCAGTCCCAGGGCTCAAGAGCGGAGACCCCGTCCAGACTGTGACAGAGAAGGGCAAACTCCACTTCTCCCCCATCCTGCTATAACCTATACCTCCTGCCAGCCTTCCGCTCTGAGCTTGTCCTCTCTTCTGCAGAGGAGAGACAAGAATGCTGGAGCTGCTGCAGAAAACCAAAGAGGCTGTAGGGAGAGCTCCACAGGCCAGGCTGTTCGTCTTTCCACCAGGCAGAGCAGAGCTCTCGGTGCAGGCAGAAGGGTGCTGGGAAGTGAGCTGCCAGAGCGCAATCCACACCAGCCTCAGCCTGCCAGTAACGCCTTCAGGCAGCAAAGCGGAGTGTCAAATGGGAGCCGAGCGGGCAGACACCTGCGTGAGCTGCACAGCAGCAGTATGCAATATATATCCTGAGAGCGAATACAACCACGGAGCAACCCTACTACAAAAAAAGCTACGGTCCCATTACTTTTGAAGTTGGGAGTGTAAAAGAATCACAGGTCCAACACCTCTCTCTCACCCTCCGCCAACAATACAGAAGTACATCTTTCAGCTCATCTTTGACATCCACAGAGGCGAGAGCTACAAGTTTTCAACTGCAAGCAAGAACTTCAGCTGACAGGAGGACGACTGACAAACCAGTCACGTAGCTGGACTGACATTGCCTAGATCCTGAATAAAAACATAGCACCATCTTGAATTTTTTCATTTCACAAGTCTATTTACGTCTCATAAATTTTGGACCAAAAATACCTAATTTGGCTCACATTTGTAAGTCTGTTTAGAATGACCAAATCACCCTTTTAAAAATTAACAAATCATCAGCAAAAATATACCCGTTGTTACCTTCGAGACACCTGTATTTCAAGGAACTGCATCACTTACCTTGCTGGAAGCACCTTTAGCTACATAATTATCTAAGATTAATTCTTTCTTTTTCAACTGTAATAAGATGCTACATCTTTTGATTTGTACCTTGTACTCCCTGCAGTGATGTTGCCTTTCTCCTGCAGGCTTCTTTAAGCACTTTCGACCACACCTCTCTCTAAAGTCCCTTAAAGCAGAAAAAAAAGAGTAAATTGTTTCTCTGCAATAAGTTAAGAACTTTATTGCTCTAGGAGACTTGCCAGTAAATTAAATCTGTGAATTGTTTCTTTGTACTTCCTCTAGAACACAAATATTAGCATGGTGAAGCCAAACTGCTCTCAGGGTGTTTATTATTTACTTTTTCTCACAAAATCAGCACAGACAGAAGCTTTAAATCCTGCACACCAAACCCCAACAGTTTGCACATCCAAATATAATCCTTTACATTCAAAAGGTACTTGCCCTTCTTCGTGGGGTGCAATTAGAACGGAAATAACACATCCTGAAATGGGTAAGGTACAGTGAGATAAAAAAACCCCAACAACCACAAACCAGGATGAATGGCCACTGCATCACCATTTTCACTGTACCCACAACCTCAACAACTATGTACAATCAGGAAAATGTAATGAATATTTGCTTAAAAGTCTATTTTCTAGAAACTACCAAACAACAAAAGTAAACACACACTTGAAACAGTTCTTTGCAGCATATTTTTCAGTTTTATTTATAAAACCAGAAGCTCCTTTAAAGTATACAGTTAAAATCACAACTGTAAATTCAACCACAGCTGAATATTATTTCAATAAAATATTCCTATCAACTGATGTAAAAATTCATTCAATTGTGATTTAAAACTCAATTCAGCTGGAAGATAAACTTACCAATACATTACATATTCAGTGAATATTTATCGCACACCGTAAAAATGCACAGGGGTCCCTCCTGTTCATAGCAACGCCATGAAAATGGTCACACATTAAGTCATCTTTTAAAAACATAATTCTATATTTATGAATACAACAAAAAAATTGCCAGCAATGGTTTCCGAACTGCTGACGCCCCCACAGGGGGTAGTAACTGCACCATTAGTGTACTTGCGCGTTTTCCCTTTGATCACCAAAAAAGTGACCTTCCACGCAGCTCTAAACTGTCTGCAACATTTCAATTATGCCAGGCAAAACAAAGTCATGTAAGCAAAATAGCACGTGCAAATCTGGCTGCAATATTGACTCCATTGGTCTTCCAGATCAGAACTGGATCTCACTTCGACTACTCCAGCAAACTACAAAGACTGAAAGGTTAATATATGCTGAAGTAAAAACTACTAATTCCTGAAAACTTATGGAAATGAGGTCCTTCCCAAAAAGCTTGATAAGGCATTTGATTGCAAGATGTTGTGGTTCTAGCGGGATAAAGAGTAGCTTGGGAAACTTTTTTGTCCTAAACCCGGTTTTGCAGCCAAGACCATTTGTGGTTTTGGGCAAATAATTTAGTTTCATTGTCACACACGGCACTGATTCACCTCTTCATTTCACAGTATTCTTCTCCCATGCCATTTTTTCTGTAACCCAGGACTAGCATAGCCCCAGACAAAGAATCTTGCACCCAAGATGTAGCCAGGATTACAAACTTTGAATTCAAACCCCTAGGCACATGCACCTTCATTATGTACAGTCCTAGGGTACCGTGTTCACAGCACTACAAAAACTGTCTAGGATTTCTGTTGCTTTATGATCCTACTGGGCACAAATTTGTAGTAGTATGTGGTACAAGAAGGGTTAACATCTACAAACAAGAAACACATTTAATATGATCAAGTTTCTACATACAGGTCAGCATCTTGACCACTCGTAGCAAAGACAGCATAGGATACAGTGAGTGAAGATCCCCAAATTATACTCCCGGATTTGGTATGAACTGGGGCTATGCATCTGTGCAATTCCTTTGCGTCTCTGCCTCTTTTTATACAACTGGGATAATTATAGTCATCTTTTTGACATGTTTCCAGACCTATGAATGAAAAGCATTATTCAAGCATTAGGTCTCCTAAACTAAGTCCCACTGTTTTATAAAATGGATGACACGTATGCCTGCTAAGACATCACAAACCATCTCATTTTCATACTCAGGAGATAAACAGTGGAAATAATGTACAGCAAGAGATTTGATTATCTAAACTTTGCTTCTGGCTTACACTTTTAAACAATTTTGAAAGAGATGGAGGTCCTTACCTGGAGTATTCAAATTGTTTTGCTATGTCTCAAAATACACTAAAGCAGTCAATTTAAGCACAGCTATCTAGAATGGATTCTAGTGTATCAGTCCGATTTGACAGTTAAGTTAGTTAAGAAGCTTCCCAATTAAGAAAAGAACCTATACACAAAGCATCTTATTACATGTTTTAGAGCAAATATTTTAGGCAGTGTGGTTATAAAGCAGAATACCGTATTTGGAAAGTGCTGGAACAAGACTAGGACAGGTGTAAGGTATTGCCCACATTTTCCTACTTGAGTACATAACTTGATATACGTAAACACCTACTGAAGTCTCTTATTTTAAAAAGTGTTTAAAGTTTGGACACAAGTACTGAGGATGTGTGGACCTCTGCTGATTTAGAACATTTAAGAAAAAACAAGTTCAAGCTGAAAAAAATAAAAGACAAATAAAGAAATGCAGCTTAAGAATAAATAGAAAGCAATAGGTATAAACAGAGCAGACAAGCATACTGTAAAAAAAAAAAAAAAGAACATTGCCAGAGTCAAATTAGCCTTGAAAACTTAAAATTCTGTAAAAATAGCTTTCCTTGAAATAAGCTTTAATGACAAAGATTGTTACTTTTGAAAATCAATTCAGTGACAAAAACCTTTAGATAAATATAGTTTTCCTTCAATGATCTGCAGATCAATCACAGTATTTTTAACTCACTCAATAACTTGAAGGTTACTAGTAAAACTGAAAGTGAAAATCCTTCACATAGCAGAAGAGTTACACAGAACAAAAGGGAGAATAATGCGTTACATTCTTAAACTCTTTGTTGAGAAGGCTAAGGTGATTAATCAACACCTCAAGGGAAATCTGATTACATCCAGCTTTTGATAAACAAAGGGGAAATCAGACAAGATTTGCTAGGTTTCAGTGAAGCGTGTCCTGCCTGAAGAGCACTTTGAGACATCAGCTTTAAGCTAGAAGCATTAACACGAGAACAAGTCCTTTTACATACTGAAAGAGAAAGTGGTTACCGTTTTCTGAATAACAAACTCACTCTATGCACAAACCCATTTTTCGTCCACGTATTTCAACAGCCAGAGACTCCATTATAAAGAAGGAGGTTAAAACTTGTACAGGAAGTCAACAGTGACCAGAAATAACGAATATGTGGGATCTGATGTTCAAGTTTGGCTCCACAACATGTGACTTTTCAAGAAAGCAGAAGAAATGAACCTCAAACTCTTTTTCTTTTTGGCATCACCACAACAAAAACAAAACAGGGAACTGGCTCAAAATTTCCTATTCGCTATGTCTGGATCCACCTCATCTAACTACTCTAATACAACAACAAAAAATTAAGATACAAATCTGCTTTCCAGACCACTAGCAACATAAAAGATTGCACATAGCTAACTGAATTGATAACTAAGCCATAGTGCCTTGATAGGGAAGGTTTTCCACATGTTTTTTATTAAAAAGCAGGTCCTGTGTAAGGAAGTAACTCCTGAATTGTTCTTTCTATTTTTTTTTTGATTGCTATTTATAATTTAATCTCTAACACATTTGCAAACCAGTTACCCTCAATTAATTTTAAACACCTAACCTGAGAAACACAGCTTTAAAAGCAAAAGCTATAAAACAACTTGGTTCCAAAACACTTATCATGAAAAACATAGGGAATTGCTTTGCTTCTTTTCACTTCAGTTTACTTTTTTGATGGGCACAAGCTGGTGAAAGGCATTTTGATGCAGAATAACTTGGCCAGTTTTCAGCTGCTCATTACAAAGCCTACTGGATTCTCACACCAGCTACAGTGACTTTGCAGCCTCAGAGTATCAGGATCTTCAGTTTAGGCCTTTAAATATTGAACAAACAAAAATGAAGAGCACCCTGTTGTAGCTTGGTTTCAATGCTGCTTTCAAAATGTCTGCCTTACTCGGAGAGTACACGTGCTCCGATTTGTTAGGGTCATCACTGTAGGTTCTTAACCAATGCATCTTTTCAAGACTCGTACTTGCCAAGTTCAAACAAACAACCCACCCAAAAAAACCTTTGTATTTAGCTCATCATTGAGCAATCAAACGTTAGAAACATAACCTATTCTGCGCCAAGTCTGTGAGGTCAGTAAGGGAAACAGCCTCCCAGTGAAGCACTGTCGTCAGTGTCATGCCAGAAGTAGAGGAGTAATGGAGGAAGATTTAGTTTCACATGTGTGACTGCTTGTGTTGGGAAGAGACAGCCAGATAGATTCACCGCTAGAATGTAGCAAAGCCAGAGGAAAAGAAAATGGGAATTACATCAAGCAGTTTTACTGACACAAGTGGTGATGCCGTCAGCGTTGCAGGAGCGGAGGCGATTTTCCCTCGTTTTCCATATTGTCATCAGCCATTGCAGCCTCACAACTCGCTTCCCTGATGTCACATGTAACACAGCCCTTTAAAAAAGAAGAACATACTAATTTAAATTCTCCTTTTTATGAGTATATTTCAGAGTCAAATCCTGACAGGACGATACATTGCAGTCTCTTGAAACCTCTCACTGATAGACTGAAATCTCTTCAAAAGCAGAGATCATACAGATATCTTATTTTCAGAAGCAGGTACTCACACATCCAACTTATCTTGTCCCAGAAATGAATTCTTTGGTTAGTGTAACATACAGTTTTAGCTTTGAGATAAAAAGGCATGCAACTTCTGGAATCTGAAGGCCCTATCTTTCAGTTTTATGAGCAAGCTGATCATTAAGGATTTAGACTGCAAACCGAACAGCAACGACACCGACCAACAAAAAAAGGCTGAAACGCCCGAGTGTATTGACAGACTAGATTTTTCTTGTTCTTGAGAAATTGTAGTACAATATTGAAATTAAGCATTAAAACAGAAATCCTGCATTTCTTTCTACTGTCAGAAGCCTGCCTGCATTTGCAAAATGACAATCTACATTGGAAACATGACGTAGTGCTCGGGAACAGTTTTAGCACCTTAGATATCAAACATTTATATTTCCATACCAATACATCCCGTAACATTTGAGATGTAAACATTCAACAGAATTTTCTGCAAGACCACTGGACACCATTTTGCTATCTGAATCAAACACGTGGTCCTAACTGCAAGATTTTTATCAACAAGGTGTTAGGAAAACAAAGACTAATTTTCTGGTCTTATTCCAGAGCCAAGGACATAGACTTCTCAATTTTCTGCTCCAAGAATACATACAACAGCTCAGAATGCCACATTTGAAAATACTAGCACATAGAGCACGCAGTGCTGTAACAGACATCAGATTTTTCTGCTGCACAAGTACATGAACGCAGCCCGCTCTGCCTTGAAATTTTCTGTACAACTCACCAGTGGAGCTCTAGATCTTTGCAGGACTAGTTCTGCCTTGCTCTTTTCTTCTCCATAGCACCTGCAAGCACTTTAAACTGATTACAACATTCTCTAACACATACTAATATAAGTCAGAGTGCCTGAGAGTTATACCAGATAAAACAATCAGGCATAATATACTAAATTTCTTAAAGAATTAAACCACCTACAAAAACAGAGCTATTTTTGTTTGTTACTATATGCCTGAGCCTCCTCTGTGGTTATGACCATTTTTCAGTTTGCTGAATACACTTGCTCTAATCTTCACTAATGTTTCAGTGTTATATGCTGTTCAATCACAGCAGCAATCTACTTTGTAAGAAAAAAAAAAAAAGCAGAAAACCTAACACCAACAGGACAAATGTCACTAGATATGGACTCTCGTGGGAGAGCATGGCACCATTCCCATTCATCCAACAATATTACTGAAGGGACTTCACTACAGGTGGTTCCTACACAGAATTTGCACATCTTGCAAAAAAATACAACGGAACAACCTATATTTTGGCATTTCTCATCTGGTTAGCATACTTGAGCCCATTTCCTTCTTATACTTACAAGTAATAACCATCAGTGATCCCAGCACTATAAGACTGCACTGGTCAGAAACGGCACTGCCTCTGGCTAGCCAAGGCATGAATAAGCCGCTGATTCCTTTCGCAACTCCTTACTTGGGTGCCGATCTGCAGAGGGACAGTCTGGGTCCGGATCCATGTGTGCACCTCTGCAAGCTCCTTCTTTTGCCCTTCCGTAAACCAAGGCTGCTGTTTTCGCATGACCATCAGCTTCTCCAGATCCTCCTTTAAAACTTCCTCTTTAATTCTGCAGGTAACAGACACCTGTGAACACAGCTGCACTAAACAAAGCAAGGTAGGCACTGATCACAATCACACTGGGAGAGTTTCTTCACCAGTATCTATGGATGAAGTCCAGACATCATCAGCTATTGAAAACAAACTATACTTTGTTATACCTTATTTGCTTTGGAAGGCTTCTTTCAACACTGGTCTGTCAGGGTTTTTTGTTTGTTTTGTTTTTTGGTTTTGGGTTTTTTTTGTGTGTGTTTTGGTGTTCTTTTTTTAAAATATGGAATCTCATTACAAATGATACATAAGCTAATTGCAAAGTACGGACAATAACCAATCCCCTTAACACTTCAGCAAAAAGGTTACATGTTACCATATTTTAACTGATGGGGGAAATGGGGAAGAAACAGACGAAAGGAAATAACCAGGGCGTAAAATGCACAAACAGTAAATTAATACCAATGAAACTCCTAGAAGGTGTATTTGCACTGTTTCCATTTTTAACTCTACAGTTCTATGCAGAATTCCAAACTACATGTCAGAAATCATTGATGTTTTCCAACCTGTTAGGCATTTGGTAAGTCATTAGAACTTGCTCAGGTGTGCAATCCGTCATCACCCAGGCTGACTCATGTTTATGATCTGTCCCTTTTTCTTCTGCTTCCTGATTCTTCTCTTCTTTGGAAGCTTCCGAAGAATCATTACTGGCAAAATACTTGCTGCTTTTGCCACTACCTGCTGAGAATTACCATGACAAAAATGAATGCAGATGCCTGAGAAATCCTAGTAATTCAGCACAAAAAGAACACCAGTATACTCTTGTGAGTCAGTGCTGTAATGTGAACACAGGTACTCCCAGATGATTGCTCTAGCAAGTGATTACTACCTATTGAGAATTCAAAGATAAAGTGTATTCTATTAAGTTACTCAAGATCTCCAAAGCTCTATTTACTCTTCTCAAAATTAATTGCCTCAACTTCTCTGCTTCTGTTCCAAGAGTTCCTGCTCTTAAAGGCAGATTTGCCTTTAATCAGATGAGATGTAAGCCCGTATCTAATGCGGGGAAAAGTGATGATGAGCAAAATGAAAGAGTGACTTATAGGTTAAAGGAATAGCTTGTTAGATTCCCATTTCCAACTACAATGACTGAGACAAACTTGGCTTCAAATGCTGACAGCTGGTGAAAAGACTACAGATCCTTTTACTGGAATTTCCCATTCCCATTACGGTATCTTGTTATGAATTAATTATGAATCATTATTATGTTGGCAAGCCATCTAGCACCAAACATCCAAATCTCAAACTTCCCTACCTGTGCCACAACCAGAAGTCTCGTTGGAGCCAGAGCCTAAAGAATCAGATAAAGCCGATCCATTGCCTGATGCTGCTGAACCCGTACCCGACTGGGAGTCCTCGTACAGCGAGTGGTCAGTGAATTCACTAGAAGCACAACAGCTACCACTGTTACCACTATCTTCTGGATCATTGTTCTGGAGACAAAAGTCAAAATAAACACATCCATGAAAGTTACATTTAAGTTTGAAAAATGAAGTTCATGCATTTACTGAATTTGTCACATGTTGACTAAAATCTCTTATCAATTCAATCGGTTTGGAGTTTCTAGTTCTGAAAATGAATGACGGGTCTAGAACTCAGGACAGCACTCTCACAGGTGAAATCAACAAGCAGCTGGACTCTACTGATTTCTGCTATAGATCCTTCCCGACTGGGTCAAGGTACTCCACTGTTGCATTAAGATTTTCTGCTGACGAGAGCAGGAGTCAGTTCCCTTCACATCGTGTTACGTGGCATGAAGCAGCCGCACACATAAGCAGTGGTGCACCAAAGGGAAAATGTGAGTCTTCCCCCGATTCCCTGCGTGAAGCTCACCACTGCAGCAGCCACAGGCACACCAACTCCCCTTTCAGGACCCTACCCTGCGGTTTCAGCTGATCCAGCCTTTCCAGCCCAATCTGGATTCAGGAGCCAACATTTTTTTCCTTGCCTGCAGAGCTCAGATTCCTGCCTCTGAGTTTACCGCGGAAGTTGGAGAGGCCTTTTCTATGCCCATGTATGGAAACCGACCCACACGGATCCCTGTTCTTCATTCATTAGCTGCATCCCTGGGAGACAGAGGGAGTAATTAGAAGTGTATCTTCCCTTTGTTTTGGTTCTCCAGAGACTGCGAGATGGGGTGAAAAAGGATGCGAATTGCGCAGCACTAACCACGTTCCACATGCATAAAAGCCCCAAACCCAAAATCCCTGCCGACAATTTAATTGAAAAGGCTGCTGCTGAAATGCTGAGCAGAGGTGGCTTGGGCAGCCTAGACCAGAAGATCTCTCATTTCTGTCATCTGCTACGTGCCAACACTGCACTGGTACACGTTCCCACGGGCACAAGTGACAGCAGCTCTCTGCGCCTCCGGTGCTACCTGTGCCCCAGTCCACACAGCACAGCGACCGCCAAACGCAGCTAAAAACCTGGTGACCCTGAAACACAGATCACCATCACTGGTTTTGGTGGCTGAAGGCCATGGAAGTCAGTTTCTTCTCTACATTAAAAATTTGCGTTACTTACATGTTTAGCAGCTGCACGTGCTTTAACATCAGTACCAATGGAAAGCTCCATAGGTTTTGACATCTCTTCCTGAAGCAAATCCAGCTGAAGTGGGGAGCTGCTTCGCGAGCCGCTCGGCAACAGGGCCTGGTCATGCTGGGCCTCTTGCTGGTCCGCCATGGAGGTGGCAGAAGGGGACAGAGAGGGCTGAGCCACTGCGCGTGGGGCTGCTGGTGAGGGAGCAGGAGGAGGCGGGGCTGGAGGTAGTGTCGTGCACGGGTATGAGGAGGGGGGATAAACACACTGAGGACTAGGAAGAAAGACATATTGAGGCATCTGAGCATACATGGGGAAACTCTGAAAAAATACAGCCATAAATGAGCCTATGTTTGGGGGATAAAGTGCTGGGCACGACTGCGCTTCACAGCACCGTTGTGACAGTGACGTGGGCCCAGGTTTTAAAAAGTGGATGGCAATCTCCTCTCCTACAGAAGAGGCTGGAAAAACAGACAGTGGATCTGAATAGACAGGAAATCCCACAGGAGGATGGACATCTGTACTGGAGGAGCTCAGATAGGACACTTCTGAGGGAGAGAATGACTTTTTCTGAATTGTTCTCTTCTCACATGGAAGACTATTTCTATTTTTACTAGAAGAGTGACTATCTGAGGACTGTCTCTGAGGTTTCTGACGCTTGAATCTTCCATGTTTGCCTTTTTTACAGCTAGCCAGGCTCATCTGCTTGGAAGGTGAATCTCCTAAGGAGGAACAAAAAAAAGACACATTCACTGAAATGACCGACCTAGGGAAAAAAAAAAAAAAAGAAAGAAAGAAGAAAAAAAGAAGAGAAAATAGAAAACATCCAGATAATTGAGCATGGCTTATTCTGAGAGCTGATTTTCCTTTGGACAATTCTTCCATACACTACAGCAATGGATTTGCTGACATATCTACAATATTTTTCTTCATGTCATCAATTTTCTTATTGATCATTTTGGCTTATCCCAATCAGATCTTCTACATTCCTTCAAGGGGAGGCAATAAACTACTTGTGATTTGCAGGGTTTATTGCAATAATTATCTGCTTTGTGAAAAGTCTAAGATAGCAACATCCAAGATGGAGCAGACCACCCGTGTGGGCAATGCTGTTGTCAAGCCTTGGCAGTCCAGAGGAAGTATTCCGTTTGCAGCCATAGTAAGATACTCGCTAAATCATATAAAGAAGAACCAGACTCCACTGCTAGGTTAGTCTTTGTAAGTCATCAAATCGGCCTTAATTTCTCAAAGCTGCTGCCTACCTTGGCCACAGGAATGTCCATTGTTATTTCTGCTCCCCTGTTGAAGGTAAGTCCTAAATGGAGAGAGCAATATCCTCTGGCGGAACTTGTCAACATAGTTCTGCTCCTCCTTTTGAGTGTGGGCTGACAGCGTCTCCTTTGTTAGCCCAACTGGCTTTAAGTCCTCAGGTACCACAGTGAGGTTCTGAGCATTCACAGGAGGCAGCTCAATTTGTTCACTTCCAACAGTAGTATCTTCCATTGTAGTCACTTCTTTGAAGAGGGAAGAAAATAAATCACTCACTCTCTGCTTCTGGTGTGAACTCCCACAATACCCAGAGGGTTACACAGAAAGTAATCTCGTCTGAGCTACTGAGCAGATACAGGCTGCAGAAGCGGGGGCAGAAAACACCCTTCACACTTAAATATGGTTACACTAACATCAACTGAGCAAATTACTTTGCATGGTCTGGAAAACTTAAAATTCATTTTAAAGTTAGAGAGGCACTTCTTTCTTCATACTTTCTTAGTACAATAGCAGTTAAATGCTCATTTTTATGCTTCTTTCTGCGTTAAAATGAAGCAACACCGGCCCATTAGCCATTTTTATTTTAATCCTCAATGGCCAAAAGCACATTGCTGTGTTTGAGATATATCATAGAATCATAGGGTTGGAAGGGACCTCTGGAGATCATCTAGTCCAACCCCCCTGCCAGAGCACAGACACCTTAGAGCAGGTTGCACAGGAACACATCCAGGCGGGTTTTGAATGTCTCCAGAGATGGAGACTCCACCACTTCCCTGGGCAGCCTGTTCCAGTGCTCTACCACCCTCAAGGTAAAGAAGTTCCTCCTCATGTTTAGGTGGAACTTCCTATACTCAAGTTTGTGCCCATTACCTCTTGTCCTGTCACTGGGCACCACCGAAAAGAGCCTGTCCCCATCCTCCTGGCACCCACCCTTTAAGTATTTATAAGCATTGATCAGGTACCCCCTCAACCGTTTTTTTTCCAGACTAAAGAGACCCAGTTCCCTCAGTCTTTCTTCATAAGAGAGGTGTTCCAGTCCCCTAATCATCTTGGTAGCCCTATGCTGGACCCTCTCCAGAAGTTCCCTGTCCTTCTTGAGCTGGGGAGCCCAGAACTGGACACAGTACTCCAAGTGCGGCCTCACCAAGGCAGAGTAGAGGGGGAGGGTGACCTCCCTTCACCTGCTGGCCACACTCTTCTTGATGCACCCCAGGATGCCATTGGCCTTCTTGGCCACCAGGGCACATTGCTGGCTCATGGTCATCCCGTTGTCCACCAGGACTCCCAGGTCCCTTTCCACAGAGCTGCTCTCCAGCAGGTCAGCCCCCAACCTGTACTGCTGCATGGGGTTATTCCTCCACAGGTGCAGCACCCTACACTTGCCCTTATTGAATTTCATAAGATTCCTCTCCACCCAACTCTCCAGCCTGTCCAGGTCACGCTGTATGGCGGCACAGCCTTCTGGTGTGTCAGCCACCCTTCCCAGCTTTGTATCATCAGCAGATTTGCTGAGGGTGCACTCTATCCCCTCATCCAAGTCGTTGATGAATATATTGAACAGATGACATTATATATGTGATGACATTAAAAGGGAAAGGAAATAGTGCACTCTGTTAGAACTGGGTTTTATTAAAATACAGTAAAAATTTCCAGGCTCAAGCTTTCTTCACAGTGTGCCTATAAGTACGTTAATTATATTTCAGAGTTCATATTCATGAGAACATAACTCAAATGGAGAAAAGTTTCTCACTGTGTACTTCAGTGTGGAAACATCATATAAATTTAAAAATCAGTGAGTCAAGTCAGTATTTTGCAAGTGCGAACAGTACCTGATTCAGGGTGTGGGACATGCACTATAGTGCTGCTGTAACTGCACTGGCTGGTGATGGACACCACACTCGGAGCCTTGTTGGACAGGGTCAGGTCTGCCAGAGGAGCTCCAACCACACCTGCAGCTGTCTGGTCTTTCAGTGTCTCTTCCCGATCAGCAGATATTGGAGTTTGGGAATTAACTGCTGAAAAAAAAAGTATCTATTGGTAAATGACAAAGTTCCTATACGGAATTTCATTCCAAGCACTGTGCTCCCAACTCATCAAGTCTGACTTGTTCAGAAATGACCAGTAACTACGCAGACTATTAAGTAAGACAGTCCTATATACAAATAACTGTAACATTCATATGCCAGTGCAATGTCAGCACATACCAAACATGGCACAAAATGAGTGAGCAACCAAAGGTTCAATCAGCAACAATCAACAATAGATTTTTTGATGCATTGTATCTTAAAAGACTTAATAATGTAGCTTATGCTTAATTGTGAGATCTAGACAAGGTAAGCAAATATTTACCACATAACCAAAATATTTGTGCTGTTAGTGCGACAACAATTTAAAAAGTGGACATAAACCTTGGAACATACAACCGTGGTACATTAAAAATAAATCCGTTGTTGCAGTTCTGTTATGATTGTCAGTATACTTTGTGTTACCTTCCAAAGCCTCAACTTCCTGCTGACTTTGCTGGATGTGCTTGTCATCTTCTGAAGATGACGATGATGTGTTTGCAGAAGATTTACATTTCCTTTTCAGTGCTGGAATACTGCAGCTCTCTAGATATCTGAAATAAAAGCATATCATGGGAAGCTCTTACTACTTTTTGTCTCTTCCAATGGAGAAAAAACACACATTTGAACAATCCAAATTAGAGATCCAAGGGTCGTCAACTAGTATTTTAAATTCACTGCAGGAAGCTCTGGACACATATCCACTTTCCAAGGAGTATTTTAAATAAAATCTATCAATTACTCTTTATAAAAAAGAAAAAGATTACATTATCCACTGGGTTAAAAATTACTGACATTTATAAATTATACCAACTTTCTGGTTTATATGGATGTTCTCAAAGCGTATCTTGAGATGTTGACACATTATGCCCATCAAAATTCTCAAACTCCTGTTGCACCAATGGTGAAACTAGCAGTAGACAAACGTCAATAGCTGCAAACAGAATCTTAGGCCCTAAATTCTTCATTACTGTGTGATTCAGATTGACTGAGCGACAGGACGGATTGGCCAGAGAGGCAGAAAACTTTACAAACAATCCCAATTTATCAGTCACCTTCCACCAATTAATCTTAAACTTATATCACTAAAATGGCTTAATAGTTTATTACCTGATGATACTATCAACACAATTGATCTGCTGATAGGAAGGAACATGCGGACTCTTCTTTGAATCATCATAAAATGCATTGCCTGGTTCTTCTGTGCTATCACTTCTCACTGTCTGAAGGAAACAGGAAGCACTGTGCCTCTTCCCTAGAAAAGAAGAAATCTTCAGAGTCCTCTCAAAGACATCTAAACACTACCCTCACCGAGACACCCACATATATACACTGGGTTATGTATATTATACATATATGGCCTATGACAGCACAGCTCTCATTACTAAGTTATTCTGCATTTTCCTCTCAATTGAAATGTTTCGAGGCAGGGGAATGAATGCCTAAAAAGAAAAAGAACTCCACACAACACCTTAAACATCCACTCAGAACAACTAGTAAACACAAAGAAAAGAGCATTAAAAAAAAGCATTGCATTTAAATCGTACACAAAGCTGCAATTAATATTACACTTCTCTCAATTTATATATCACAGAATTCAACCTGTTATTTAACAGTAATTTACAGCTTTTTATAGCATAGGTACACTGGTCAGAGTAGTATCAACATTCCCAGTGCAGTCCTCTTATCAACAAGACTAGGAGTCCATTATCAAACTTTTGTAGAGATTATCACAGTGCAAAACGTTTTAATACAGATTCCGATGATATTTGAGGAAGTATCCAGTTTTATCCATATATTTGTGCTAGGCTATAACTGCAAATAATGTGCATTAGCGTAATATTAAGCACTCAATAACTAAACCACTACTTCAGTGTGAAGTGGGGCAGTGTTTTCCAGCCTATGGATTATGTTTAGTCTGGAGAAAAGGAGGTTGAGGGGAGACCTTATCGCTCTCTACAACTACCTGAAAGGAGGCTGTAGCGAGGGGGGCGGGGAGGGGGGAGGCTGTCTCTTCTCCCAGGTAACAAAAGATAGGACAAGGGGAAATGGCCTCAACTTACGCCAGGGGAGGTTTAGACTGGACATTAGGAAAAATTTCTTCCCCGAAAGGCTTATCAAACATTGGCACAGGTTGCCCAGGGCAGTGGTGGAATTGCCATCCCTGGAGGTATTTAAAAGATGGGTGGACGTGGTGCTGAGCAACATCCTTTAGTGGTGGTTTTGGCAGTGTTGGGTTGGTGGTTGGACTTGATGATCTTCAATGTCCCTTCCAACTTGGATGATTCTACGATTGTTTCTGAGAGTCCACATAAAGTAGCTAAGGGAAGCTTCCATAGTAGACTTACACTTGCTACAAGCAAGTCTGCATTTTCGCTAGAAAATGTTAAAGTAAAAAAAAAAAAAAAAAAAGTATTAACCTAGAAAGGGACAGATATGTTCCTCCATATCTCAGGGAGCAGTTAAATGTTATTGCATCGGCTGAGTTTTTTTCTGGGGGTAGGTTTTGGGCTTTTTTGTTTGTTTTTTGATTTAAAAACAAACAAACAAAACCAAAAATCAAACAACAAAACATTTCCCACATTCAAGCCCTGCTAAAATGCTGTCTTAAGTTCTTCAGCACTTAACAGCAGCTAGCCGAACGCACAGCTATAGATGTACAGGAGTTCCTGTTACCTTAAGGATCATAGTTACATTAACTTACCTCCCAGCATTTCAGAGCTCACAGCCTGTTCATTTCCATTCTGCGGCTTGCTCCTTGATGCAATATACAGCTGCTGTCCCAGATTCTTTATTCGGTTGACATCTGCACAAACTTGTTGCAATGTCATCTTGAGATACAAGAAAACACGAAGTCAGAATAAAATGAATAAAAAGGGGCCACAGGAGACCATTAAGATGGGTTTGGGTTCTTGTATTCTCCAAACCAAAAGGGAGTAGACTGTCAGCTTAAGCCTGGTGTCTATTGGTATTTGTAAATTTAATAAATCTATTAAATCTATATTTAATTTAATTAAATTAACCATGATAAAGCTCGAACAGCCTCAGCATTTGAATGTTTTAATACTGATTCTAGCCTTGAGAGTGGGATCAAGCCAATGACTTACCCAGGAGCCTCACAAGGAAACTAGGTAATTGCAATACTTGTTTTAGGAGAGCACTGTTTCCGCTCTCTTCTATAGCAGTCTATACTTCTATACTTCTATATACAGTGTACACTTTAGTGCCCTTTTTAAAAGGAAAATCCTAAGCAAACAGAAACCCCTCCACATGCATCAATCCTCTTTCTGGTTGCACAGTTCTTCCACTTTTTTTCCTCTGAGTCCACTGATTCTTTGAGATGACTGATCTTAAGCAAGTCTCCAATTTACTTTAGTGAACTACCATAGTAAGTTATCTGCTCATTTTAGCCAGCAAAATTAAGAGCAGAATCAAAAGCCAGTGTTCCATAATTAACCAGTTTAAGTACATTTAGCTTGAACGCAGCTGTATCTTCTCACTCCAGTAAAATTCATGAGTTGTACATACGTACACAGTAAAAATCTTCATTTTTAAACTGTATTTTTCCTACTGCACAGGCAGTGACACATCTATGGACTTACTGGTTCCTGTATTTCCTCCGTACAATTCCCATTGGAGTCACTTGAAGATGCTATGCTGATGTAGTGCTCATAAGAACCATTGCTTCCAAGGCTTCCATAACCACTGGAAACATTGCTGTGAACTGGCTGAATGAGGGGAAAAAAAGAGTAATTAAAGAAATCATCCTCACAGAGAACAAAAAGAAGGGAACAATATACTTTGCAACACAGAACTTCAAGTAAACCAAGAAAATTAAGGGAAAAGTCAGTATTGCTCTGGGGTCTACCACTTGTTTGGGAAAAATTCTCTACCATGCTTAAAGCTGCTTCAGGATGCAGATTTATCTTTCAATCTAAAGACTTGGCAAATATGTCAAACAATATTTTTTTCTAATCAGGTGGGCTACTCAGAGCCATACTTTTAGTGCTGTCACACAAGCCCGTCTCCAATTAAACTTTCCTTTCAGTCCTTTTATAAGATCATCCCCAAAGTAGTCTGCTAAACAGACCCAAGTTTCTTCAGCCTCTTGTTCGGAAGGCCAGCCACTGTTCTGAAATTCTTTCATCTTCTTTACCTGAAGAAGCAGCTTGTAAATTTGTCCTTGCAATTCTCTTATCTCTTTCTCAACACTGCTCATTTCTTTATTTCTTGCAGCAAAGACATCTTCATTCAGAGGGCTTCTGGAGAGACCCAACAAAATTTCACTGTTAATTTTAAGTTGATGAAGAAAAGGTAGCCATCAACAGAGTTGCTACAGATTTCCTTTTAAATTATCATTATTTTGACTGCTTCACTGAATCAACACAAAGGGATGTAATCTGTTCCTCTAGCAGCTCTGCTGCATCGCGGGGCGGCGCTGCGAGATCAGTGCCTCACGTGAAGCCCCAGGGAAGGCCACACACCACTGCAGAGACAGGAGTACAGGTTGACAACCATCTACCCCTCTGCCTCCTTCACTCAGGAGACAAATTCACCCCCCGTAAAATCTTGAATAAAAGATAACTTTTAAAAGTCAAAAGGCCATCCCAAAAAGCCATTTCCTAGAAAAGAAACCAAGAGGAAGACAGACAGTCATATTTCCAACTCTCTTGGAAACTAAGGAAAAACATCTGAAAAAATAACTTGCATATTCAATACTAATTGCATTTTTAAAAGAGGTTACTTTGGTAAATATTTAGAATCTGTATAAAGTGAATGTTCCAGAAGAAAACAAGCCAGAAGGTGACTTTGGCAACACATCTGTCTGCCAATTTTATTTTTGTGAGCCAATCATGAATGAAAGTCAACTAATTATTTGTTAAAGTGATCTACTTTTTATGTTGCTTTTTAACTTTTACTTGGCTTGTCTAAAACTGATATTTTGATTTAGACATGTCCATTGTCACTCTATTTGGACATCAAGCATATGCAAAAACATACACTAAAAAAAATGCTGACTTTGCCTAATTTACTTATTTTCATACTTAATAAACAAGACTGATGCTATTCTGAAGGAATGGGCTGCAAGACAGATGCGAGGGACCTGTCACAGACAGCAGGAGCAACATTACATCTCTAGTTCAGTACTGAGACTGTTTTGTTTTGCGGAGTATTCGATCAAAAGCACTTTAATAGATCAATTCTACAACTGACTTACGTCCGGACTTTGTGTCGGCCAATGATGAACACTACTTTCCTGCTCCAAGGATTCACAAAACTGGACCAGCTTGTATCCAGTATGACATAATCCCCATTTTGAGTACAAAATCTAATAGGTAAATGTTCAAAAGGGGGTTGGCCAGCAAATTTCAGGACTGGAAAAAAAAAAAACCACAAGCAAGAAACAAGGTTTAGTTTACGTTATGACACAGTAGTGCAAGCACAAACACTAATGATGGGGGTCCTTTAAAACTTTGGGTTTGAATTTGCTTTGATCTCAACCTGGTTGCTTTAATTCATTAATTAATTTATTTTTGTCTAGACTGCAGATCACTCACATCAAGCAATGATAATGAAAGAATCTTAAAACCAGTAGAAATTCCTCTTAAAGCAACAGTACTTACTTTTCCGATGAATAGCAATCATCAAAGGACGATCTTCTGGGTGCAAATACATCAGTATGGACGTTCCAATTAAATCCTGAGGTAAGTAACCCAACAAAGGCACTGCTCTGAAACCCAAACACATTATCACTGATTATAATACCATTTTGAATATTTACTTCCTTAACCCTTTGCTTATCAGTGAAGTCCCCATGCACAATCTACAATGGCACAAACTAAGGCTACAGAACATTTTCCAGCCCATCTAATAATCCTCCAGTCCAATGCAGACATGTAAATACCAATGACAAACATTTCTGTGCCTGGAGATCTAACAGATTTTCACATTTGCAAGCAGTTTTCTGCTTCTCTATAAGCAAAGCAAAAAAAAAAAAAGAAGAAAGATCTTGAAGAAACAGGTCACAGGCAAAACATCAGTAAGAAATCTGACATGGACGCTGCAAAGCATGTTGTAAAAACATTTTGTGGCTTTGTAGGAGACAGTTTTAGTCTGGCCAAATTTATTTGACCCAGCTCAGTACAGCTGTATCTCCACACTGTGATCCCCAGACCTCTGCATTATGTGGATTTTCCACTGTCTGTGTTACCGCAAGTCCCCATTGCCCTGGATAACGAAAACCAACTGCAGTTTTGTCTAATTCACATTTTAAGTCAACAAAGGAGATTACATCCGTGGAGTTCTAGATGTTTTTCCATGAGTGGACTAACACAAAACTATTTTGTTTAATCAACTATTGCCAACTGCACAGTTCAACTAGTTTACGTGGGTCTCCAGCTGCATCACCAACGGATTTTTTGCAACCTCTCCATACACACCTCACAGGTTTTCAAGATTCAAATCTCACCTGTCATCTATCTCAAGAAAAACACACCCAGGGGTGTGTGTCGTGGTGAAGATTCTTTTGTCCATAGGAATTCGAGGAGCTAATAGAAAAAGAAATATCTGCTGAAACAAAATATGCACTAAGACAGAAAACCTGTTACTTTAGCTCACGATAAAAAGTTATCGGCTCCTGAACTTTTTAATTGTTCACTGCTTTCCAACCAGTAACTCATAGAAACAGGTGCTACAGACCTCAAAAATAAAAATAGTGAGAAGAGGTCAAATGCTCTGAGGCCTTCCAAAGAAGGCACAGATGCTCTGGATTCACATGCACACACTGACAAACTGGAAGTTACATGGGTAAGACTACCCAAGCACAAGTTCTAAACAAAGGAAGCAGACTTTCATATACTGCATTTTCCTATTGGATTGGTTTTTTCCACTGGTGTCTCCTGACTTGCCTTCATATCCAGAGTGAATTTTCTCAGCCAAAGCTAAGCAACAGGATTCTGCATCCGCATGGACAGAAGTACACACGTGGACCAAGTATGGGGTGATTCGGAAGGGGTAACAACGCGTTTCTTGTTCTTGATCTTTACCAGCCCTGAGAAAAAGTAAAAGGGATTAACGCACTGGTTTCAAGACTCAGACACTTTACGCCAGGGCAGAGAGCCCTGCCCAGAGGAGTTATGCCGAGCACAGAGAACCAGATAATCACCATCTCTCGAGGTCCTACGCACACTCCCTTGTGATCCAAGGCCAACACATTCAGCAATACTGATCTCACTCCCCTTAAAAACAAGTAGGTGTTTTGCCTCCAATACTTGCATTCAGAGGCTGTTCTAGAAATGACATTAATGGTTAAAGACCACCTTCTAATTCTCAGTCTGAATGTATTCATGAGAACCACTCCTCTGGTCTTGTGCTCTCCCTCAAGTTAAACAGTTCTTTTGCTGTTTGTTTTTTATTCTGTACCACTTTTAGGAGTGAAAAAAAACACGTCTCTCACAAGTATTATTTCACTGACCTACATAAGACTCCTCCAGCCTCAGTTCACAAATAGTTGTTGTTCTTCGATTGTCCTCCTCCCATGAGAATTTGTCTTCCTATAACATGTGTGAGCAGTAGCAGCACCTAACACCCTAGACGAGATCTTAACCAGGGTTTTGTAAAAACTGCATTAGCAATCACCTGTTTCTATTGCAAGTGGGTTTTCACTTGTTATAATTGCAGTATCTTACCCAGCTCCAACAGAAAGAATTGAGATAAATTTTTGGACATCATCACTTGCACTAAAAGTTACTTTCTTATTCCACACTTAGTTTTGTAAAGTGTTTGTAGAGAGAAATTAATGTAAAAAAAATACTACTGACAGCTCCCCCTTTTGGAAAAGAAAAACATACAAATGGAAATCCAATATAGCAGAAGCTTAACCCACAAAAAACATTTTCATACTTGAGCCTAGTGTGTGCTCGTGAAAAAATATTTTTACTCACGAAGCCCACATAATCAAAAGGATCTCTGTCCTGCTATATTTATTCCAAGCGCCCTTACACAATTCAAGACACAAAGGTGATTTTAGAGCTCGGGTTTTTGAGACACAGATAAACGAATCAATGATTGGTTGAAAGATGAAGTCTTATATCTGCTCAGAAGCAGACAGTTCTTACTGAAAACAAGAGACCACCCGAGCCTGAAGGTTACAGGCCAACCTCAATTTTTTTTTCTTCTTTTAGCACTAAAATTAGCCAGACACAACGCAACAAACTCATCTATAGTGACAGCAAGTAGTATCTCATGATTCAGGTCTCAAACAAGGACTCAGGTGACTGAGCTTCTGTTACCACCTCTGTCACAAACTCTTGAGCAATCTCAAGCAAAACCACCCTTTGTCTCCACTCTCAAACAGTAAAAGGGGGAGCAGTAACTTTTCACAAGATCATTCTTCTCCTGCACAACAGTACTGAAGGAAACTGATAGGTCCAAAAGAAACATGTATGAACATTTTTCCTTCTATCCCCACGCAAGTTTAAGCATCACTATGGGAAATACAGCCAAAACGTCCTGCTGGATGCCAATATGAAACACAATAAGCCAATTTTGTAATGGAGTTCCACGAGCTCACACTGGTCAGTTGTAACAGAACATTCTTTCTGCAGAGTACTGTACCCTTTGCCCAGCCTTCACAAACATAAAGCTATAATAATGTACTTGCCTGATTCTGCAGAAAAAGGATTTCACCTGGGCGTATTCATACAGAGAAGCTAATAAGAAGAATACACATCGAAAGTATCAGTTAATATTCTTAAAAAGGTCACACTTATCAGAACTATTTTAAACTCTGCATTTTCCAGACTTTCTGAGCAAGACCAAAGTCTCACAACCCGCTCTTCATTAGCTACTGAATTAGCTATTCCACAGCCTGCTCCCACCGCAAGTGTTTTCTCTCTTCTCCAGCCCACTCACTGTTGTAGAAATGGCTGACCTGGAACTAAATTCAGGGGAAACGTATATGATCTAAAAAAACTCCTTTCACCAGTGCATCACTATGGAAAGGAAAGGCAAAAATTCCTGGCTTTATGAGCCAGGTACCAAAAACCATACACAGCCAAGAGTTATGGGCAGAGGAAAAAATCAGTAACAGTTCAGAGCAAGAAAATAACAACTCCATAGGGGTGCCACTGCTCTGCTGGGCAAGCACATGACTGGCCTATGAGCTGTGGAATCCCCGGCATGTTCGCGTTAGCAGCCTCTGATGTCTCACATCCTTTGGTAGCAAGGATTTTGCACTTCCCAGCTCTGATGCCAGAAAAGCCCCACAGCTAGGTGGGCACAAGACATGGCCTCAGCATGCGAGCTGTACTTGAATTGCTCACAAATAACGTAGGACTCAAAAAGTCATCATTTAGGCACACCCAGCACTAAATAGTAAGTCAGCTTAAAACTTGGGTTCAGCAAGCTGTGTTCACAGCAGGCTGCGAGCGGACCATAAAGACAAAGCACCTAAGCAACCGTAACATGTAGATTAAACAACTTTAAACTCACAATTATACCTTTAGTTTCTTTTTAAAAAGCAGAAGTATTTGCACTGAGTAAGACGGTTCACAAAACAACGAAGCACCTGCCTTTTACTTACCCCAAGTAAGAGCTAAGCCTGTAGAAGACGAGCCAGGACTAGCTGCACAGCTACACACGGTTTGAAAGTGGAAAGGGAACAAGCGTGGCTTATGTGTATTGCTAGCAGAAGCATTTAAAATTAACAACTATTCTATCCTCATTCTGCAAAGACAGAAAGACACACAAAGCATTCGGGAGCATTGCCAAGTCCCACCTGTTTGACCTTCCATGTTCCAAAGCGGCAGATGGGACTGATCGGTGTGTGTGTAGAACACACTCACGTCCTGAGGGACAAGCAGCTCTACAAACCGGGAGGAGTCCAACACTTTCTTCTTACAGTTTAGAATGGATGCTGCCTGATCAGAAATATGCACCATGCGTCCCGAAAGCAAGGAAAACACAGCCACAAACGTGTCCTGCAAAACAAACATTGCTAAATGCGATCCCACCCCAACACATGATAGCAATATTCTAAGGATAAAAAAAAACAAAACCAATGCCAAAACAAACAAACCCAACCCACCACACACCACAACCGAAGACAGAGGTTCAAAAATAAGTTCTTAAGTTAGCATCCAATTAAAGTTGTGTGTAAGCTACTACAATCTCCAATGCTATAGTAGCTTACTTGTGATTTACAAATGCTAGTAAGACTGCAATATCAAAACTGGAACAGATTACAGTGGCGCTTGCCATTGTCCAGAATGACTGGCTATCACTCCACACACTTCTGCCCATATTTCAGAGTATTCACCACAATTCCATATACAAAAATATTCTGAGAACTTTTCAAGTAGAAAGCATTTGCAATATTTCTGATATGGCACCTAACAGTACTGAATATCAAGAAAGACTCTTTTCTTTGAAGCAGAGCCAGAAAGCATGACACATTCTGCAAATTAAAAAAAAAAAATAAATAAATCCAGGAGTACAGATAGAAAATAAAGTACCTCACAACTATGGACAACTTTGAACACATTCTGCTAAGCCTGTCTCAAGAGATTACTATGCTGTAAATGAATTCTCAAATAAGATTCTCAAAAACGTATGTGTTGCTTCTGGCAAAAAAGAAAAAAAAAAAAAAGTATGTCTTCACTTACTGGTGTTGGGTACCCTGAGTCAGCACAGATAAGAAGTAGTTTTGATCTATCTTTAAAAACACAAAGGCCTGTTGGGCTAAAACTTAAAGGCTTTTCAATTTTACACATTCTATTTCCACAAAACAATATAGGAAGACTAAATAGAGAGTGAAACGGCAAATGATGAACTCCTTGAGTGTGACCAAATTCCTTACAGTGTTTTTTGGAGTGTGTTCAGATGCAACTGCCACCAACTCTTCTATGCTGTATGTCATCACATCTGTCTGAAACACTCTTCGGTCATTCAGAGCCTGGAAAAAGTCATTGCTTGCTAATTGAAAAAAAAAAAACAAAAAAACAAAAAAAGGAAAAGCAGAACAAACACAAGGAAGTCAGTAAGGAGACTATTTTGAAAGTATTTCTTACAGCCCTTGTACTTTTGTCATCTTTTTGGTGAAGTCCAAGGTGAGATGAGGAAGGTCTGTGTAGTGACAAAGGAAAAAGAAATACTGATTATACTACTGGATTGACCTATTTATGTTACAGAAAACGAGCATAAGGAAGTAGAAAGGACAGAACATGATGGCAAAATAACAATTTTAGCTACTTAGTTCTGTTGGAAAACACAGACTATCCAATAATTTTTTGAAGTGGGACAGAGATGCTGTTTTTTCAGTATAAACAGAAAGTTATTAGTAGCACCTATTAGCTATAGGATTCTGAAGAAGAGAGAAGCGGTAGGTGGGCATTTCAGTAGAAAAGATAACATGATTATTTTTTTAAAAAAACAACCCACAGTGCTTCAGAAAGTCAATTGTTTGCAGGATAACTGGAATGCTTTCATTTGTTTTTATGTTATTTGTTGCCAGACACATTATTCAAACTAAGCTGCTGTACAGCTTCTACGCTTGCAGATTTTTTCCACGCATACCTTGGACCTGCTGGACACACTGCAAGGCATAGTTGAGAGCACTGATGGTACTGGGCTTGCTGGTACTCCTTTTCTCTTCAGGCAAAGATCTTTTCATTTCTTGGATCATCATCATCAGATCCCTGTGAGACTGGCTCCAATTCAGCTGCTCGCTGTAAAAGGGAGATTAAACTTTACCAGAGACTTCTGGTATAGGCGCTTCTTTTCTGTCAACTAGTTAAAATTATTCACTAAATTAACATTTTATGGGCTTGGATATCCAGAAATGTCCTAATGCTCATTCACTATATTTCCTGTTGTATCTTTTGTCCTCTACCTTCCTCCTTTTCAACATGTCACGGATGGCAAAGTCACATCATAACCAATCTGCTCGCCAAGATGCTTAGCAACTAAAAATAAGCTGATGTTTACTCTAGATTTTCTACATCTCTCTGGTATTAAAATCATTAATAGATGCTGATTCTTTATGTATGCACATTTTTCTAGCCTTAAAGTCTGCATCTGATTATAAGCACTTCAGGGAAACGTAAGGTCCTCAAAATACACCTGATGCAAAGATTTCATTCCTCACGTGATTTGGGAGTCTTCAGTATACTTTTAACAGAGTCGTTGGCCTCAACAGCTGCAAGGTTATTAACAAGCAAAATCTCCCTCTTCTTACTTTAACTTATTTCACTGACTGAAAAATAAGCAGTCAATATCCTCAAAACATGGACTGATTCTAATCCTACAGACGAGATACAAACACTGTTATTTTAAATAACTTTTGTCCATTCGGCATTTTTATTAATATCATTCCCTTACTACATAAATCACTAGTCAAGTTCAAGTATTGCACGTTAACTTTATGTGCCAGTTCAACATCGCATGAATTATAGCTCTTTAACTGCTTTTTTTTTTTTTTTAATATTTATTTTAAACAAAAAAGGAATTAGCACCTCACTGAATTTCTGAACTTTCGGGAAGAATATTATTTAAGTAATTTCTGTTTTATTACTGCTGAACGCAGTCTTTAAATTAAGTATATACAGAAGGCACAAAGGGGACAATGACGTACCTGGATCAGCCAATCTAATAATTAGGCAAACCGCTGACGAGGAACCGCGCAGCACCAACCCGACCCGCGGGCGGGACCGCCGCCGACACCGGTCCGCGACGGGGGGGCGGCGCGGGGTCCGGCAGCGACCAGGCGCAGGGCAGGGCGGCGGGGGCGGCTGCCACCGGAGCTGTGCCCGAGCTCCGCGCACCGACTGAGCGGAGCGACGCTCGGCCGGTTCCACCCGCCGCCGGGAGTTACCTGTTCGCTCGGCTCTGCTGCACCGAACCTCCAGCCGAGCGGCCCCGGGGCCCGCGGAGGTGGGTCCCGCCGGCGTCCGGCCCGCTGCACCGCTCCGCGCCAGGGCCGGTTCCCACCCCCCGCCCGCCAGGGCTCGCCGCCTCCTCCCGCTCGTCCCCGGCTCCGCCGGCCGGTGACCGGCTCCCGCCGCGCTCCGAGCCGCCGCCTCCAAGTTCGCCCGCGTCCATCCCCGGTCCGCAGAGGGCTGCGGCGCGGGGGCATCGACCGCCACGGCCGGACACGGGCCCCGCCGGTCTCCCGCGGGAGACACAGGCACCGCCTCGAGAGGAGGCGGAGGCCCGTCCCCTCCCCCGGGCCGGTTCTCCCGCTCCGGCGCGACTCTCGCGGCGGCGACCCCCGCTCGCAGGGGCAGTCCCCGGGCGGCCGCCGCTTCGCCTTCTCCCCCCACCCCCACCCCGAGCACCGCGGAGGCTGCGCCTCTCCCGCCGACCCCTTCCTGCCGCGGGCGGGCAGCGACCGCCACGCCCCCGCCCCGCCGTTACGTAACAGCGCCCGCACGCGGCGGCCCCGCTCCCACACACGGCGGCCACGTGCGCAGCGCCGCGCCCCACCCCGCCCAGAGAGGAGGAGGCGGAGGGAAGGTCAGAGGCACTTTATTGGAGGACAGGACGCGCGGCGGGGCAGGGCCAGCGCCCGCCGCCCCGCCCATCACGCGCCGCCGCACGCGGCCCCCGTGCGCCCGCCAGCCCCGCCGCCACGTGCGGCCCCGCCCCCGCGCGGAGAGCGGCAACAGGGGCGGGGGGGGAGGGGCAGCCCGGGCAGGCACGCGGCGGCGGGGGGTGGGGGCTGTGTGTGGTGTCAGCCCCACACCCCCCGCGCCGCCCCGGAGGCAGCGGCAGCGCTCCGCCCCTTCATGAAGGCACTGTGCGAGTGGGGGGCTGTGCTCGTTAGTAGTTTGACAGGAGTGTCTTAAGGCAACCAGGTAAAGTTAGCTAACGCTTCAGTAATCAAAATAGTTTTGCTTTGAACAGCAGTAAACGGGCTGAAAATACAGCAGGTTTGCAGCGGAGAGGCTGAAGACGGGCACCTTCAGCTGGTCTGAGCGTCTTCCCGCAACTCATGAAGGCACACTCAAGACTACAAAAAGAAGAAAGAAGTTGGACAAAGGACAGTCTCCTCCAGCCCCTCACCACAACCACCCCGCACTTCAAGAATTCAGGGTCCCAGAGAGAGCTAAAGAGGAAGCCAAGTTTCCCGTGTTGGTTTTCCTGGTTTTAGTTTTCCTTTCTGCTTGCTCACCCGGGACTGTGCCTCTGTTACCAACAGTTACTGCAGCAATTGCTGCTGTTATTACAGCACAAACTTAAACTTTGTCCTCCCGTTAAATACCTGGGGAATTACACGAGAATTCAAGCCAAAGACTGAATGACACATCCCCTGGCTCGCTGTCCTGACCTAACATTAGTTCACCCCGCAGCAGAGTTCCTACTTTAAAGACACCTGCCCGCTACGGCAGCGCAGCTGGAAGCGCCGCACTGCCAAGGACTCAGCTAGCAAGAAGCCGAGGCCGATGAAAGACAGTTCTCAGACAAGGGAGGTATATGGTATTTCTCCTTATACTTCTGCAACACACATTTGTAAAAAACCAAGGCTGTTCCTCATTTCTAAGTCTTTGCTATTTCCACTTTCACCTGTTTCACTCTGCACAGGTGTCTGAGATTCAGCTCCCACACTGGTCACGGTTTACCACTCGTTGCAGGCAGCCATCCTTAAAGCAGTCACTGCTGTTTCTAATTAATGTTGTATATACTTCCACTTCAGTATCCTGCCTTTAAACTGTACCAGTCTGTGAACTAACACCATCTATTCCAATTCCAGAAGAAACCCCCATTTTGGTGAAACTTACCAATAATGATGATGATGATAATGAGAACAACAGCTATCAATATTGCCCACATCTGTGAAAAAAGCCATACAATGCTTACTACAAGCCATGCAGCAGGAAAGCAGCCCCTGCAAGGTACTTTTGCACCACATGCTAGATCTGACATGGCAAGTAAAAGTTCAGTAATCAGGTTCGATTCACCGTCACCACTCAGGACAGTGGGCTGTGCACACTGGAAGAGCAGACCAACAGGTTCTTTTCCACTGTGCCTCCGTGCAAAGCCTGTCTCGGGTGACGATAAAGCAGGAGTAAAGAACATCACTTCTACTCTTACCCTGTACCACACCTTTCACTGCCTTTGTTGATCACCAGAGATGATTCCAACCTTTGCGAACAGCCATGAGTACAGGAGTCTGAACAAGCTCCTTCTGCTTTCTAATACTTCCTGCACATTAACTCAACCTATGCATTTTTTGCCTTTTTCTTCCTGTTCCCCAAAGCCTCAGATGACTGAGGTGTTTCCCTCTGGGCATTACCATCTTACACGATGTCTTCCTCCATCAAGCAGCACGACTGGTATTCCAGCTTTCGATTACTTCACTTAAACACTATACCATGTTTTTAAAAAAATAGATGCTATAACTTAAGTAACAGTGGCTAAAGTCACTTTTGCTTCAGCCTTTTGAGATGCTGATCATAACAGTGCTAATGGCAATACTGCACAGTGTAAATACACAAGCCACGGTTACCTTACAGTTCTTCCACCAATACTTCCTCTTCAGCTTGGCTGCACTGGTCTCAAACTGGGAAGCTCCTGCTTGCAGTGCATCAGCACGGTCATCCAACTCTGAGAGCTTCTGATCTCGCTCCAACACCTTGTCCACATTCACTCTCATGATGTCAACAACCTACATCAGTTTAATGCTTACAGTAAGTTATCAGTTCTATCACCGACCGTGGAACTTAATTGAAGGCAACAGATAGCAACACATGGTACTCTCAGTATTCTCTTTCAGAAGCAGGAGCTATTGCCTTTTAGTATATCCAGTCATAAGCTTAAACAAAACCGTGAAATCCACCTGTGGCTGGAAGCCCCCAACACCTACTTTAAAGTGTCAGTGTGCCAGTTGTGTTGGAATTCCCTTAAACCTGGGAAATAATTCCTGACTTGCTTCAGAAAGAGTTGAGGTACATAAACATGATAGTCAACCACACGTCAAAAAAATACTGTTGGTAGCCAGCCTGGCTTTTGGACTCCCCAGAAATCTGGACATGTCATACTTGGCAGTCAGCCTTCATTGCTACTGATGACAGAAAAGCTTGTTCTCTGCTAGAACAAAGGTTTTTATCTTTACTTATGCCAAATCCTCAAGCACTGAGTTTTTAGCTAATGTTTGGTCACTGGTAGTTTCTCTCTACTTCCCCCATCCAGCTGAATAAACATTTTTATTTTTTTTTTTAACCTTTGAAAGAGTTAAGACAACACAAGTATAACAAAGCAAGCTGAATAACACTAGGTTTTCCCCTTCATTATACAAATGGGAGCTGCTTTGGCCAGAATATCCCTTTAGTTATAGAAGTTTCCTGAAGGAATACGATTACACTGCTATCAAACTACACTTTTACCTCATCTACTTGGTGTTGAGTCTGCTGAAGACGACGATTACTGCCAGCAGCCACATTTGAGCTTCCAGGGGCACTGGCTGACCTGCAGTAAAGAAAGTCATCATTATTCTGTTTAGCTTTTGATAGGTTGTGGTTTTGATTTTAAGTGGATGTGTTCAGAGTACACAAGTTATCTCGCATTCCTGAAAACAAGGAACTTGTATCCTTGTAATAAATTTGGGGCAGTTTCCTACTGGAGAAGTGATGTTTTAACAGCTGATAATAGGGCTAAGTCATGCTGTGTCCCAACATCCAGCCAACAAATCGCCTGACGTGCTTAAAGACAGCAGTGGCTTGCTACAACTATAGTTTATAATAAGGCACATGACAACTACCGCAATGGTTCATAGGGCTCAAACATTCAAGAGTTTGAGCTCAGGGGTGTTGTTGTTTTCCAGTATGAACACAAATACTAAGCTTCAAGCCGCAGCAGTTTACAAAAAGTTAAATACAGAAACTTAATGGTTAGTCTAACTATGTGCTCTTCCAGTGATTGCATCTGTCTCCATTCTTTTGGAAGAGTTGACATGGAGCAAGAGAAAGTACAGAAAAGAAAAAAAAAGCATTCAGCCCGTACAGTGATCGGCCTCTGGTCAGCTCTGAATTCATAACCTCAGGCAGTCAAGTTCTTTTTACCCGCTGCTACACCCTGCATCTTTGTAATGGACACAAGAGCCTCTGTACACGCTTCTCACCACTTTACCAAGTTTTATTTGCATGTCTCTAGAACCATCTGCACTCAATTTGCTTTTCCATGTTTTCCTTTCTTCTGCATCAGAAGCGTGTACTGTTTAGCGCATCCTAAAATCGGAAGAGCTGAATCAGAGCACTGGCTGCATTTACACATTAACCTCCAATTTACATTTAGCGAAAACAAACGTATTCCCGCACAGCGAGCAAACCGGGAGGCGCGTGACGAGGCTCCAGACCAGTCCCGGTACAACACAACGTAACCGCGCCCCTGTTCGGACACCCGCGTGACCCTTCGCGCTGCTTCGCCGCCGGTCCCAGACTGAACTCCGTGAAGTTAAACCTCTTCCTGAGAGCCGCGGTTCCCAGCGCAACAACGGGACAGCCACCAGAACGCGCTCTCTCGGCGCTCCGGCTCCGCGGGCACCGCTCCAGAGAGCCGCCCGGGGCCGCCCGAGCCCCGCCCGGAGCACCCAGCGCCGCCAGGCCGGGACAGCCCCGGCGCCGCCCGCGCTGCGGCTCGGGGCGTGGAGCCCAAGCGACGGCCCGGCCCGGCCTCCCGCCACAGCCCGCGGCTCCACGCACAGCCGCTCCCGGCAGCCCCCGCCCGCGGGCGGCGCCGTCCCCGGGGCACCCGGCCGATACCGCCGGGACGGGCCGCCCGCGCTGCGCAGTAGACCCGGCCCTGCTCCCACCGCTGCCGCCCGCCTGGGCGTGGCCGTGCCCGCCGCCGCTTCCCGACAGCGGGTGCCCCCCGAGACGCACCGAGCCCGCACTCACATCCTGGCGGCGGGTCGGACACTACGCGGCAGCGGCGTCCGGGCGACTCCGACGGGAAGTGCGCGCTAACCCCGCGGCGCCCGGGATGTGACGGGAAACCGGGGCGGGGCCCGGGCGCCGAGGGGCGGGGCCGGAGGACCACGCCTCCTGCAGGGCGGTGCAGGGGAGCCACGCCTCCTCGACAGCGTGATGTCGGGACCACGCCCTCACGGCGGGGCGGTGCCCGGAGAGCACGCCCCCGAGCCGGGTGGGGGCAGCGAGCGCGCGGTGCAGCCGCTGCGGGGCGCGGCGGCGGCTGTCACCGCCGGGTCCGGCGCCGCGAGGGGGGGGGTGTGGTGGTGGTGGTGTCACCCCCCCGGTCCGTGTCCCCCCCACCGCCCCGAGCGGAGCGGCCCCGGGCGGCGGTGGGGGCGGCGGGCGGGAGCGCGGGCTGCCGCTGGCCGTGGCGGGGCCTGGTGGGCCGGGCCTGAGGCGCGGGCGGGCCGGGAACGGACCGCCCCTCCCCCACCCCGGCTCCCTCCGCTGCGGTGCGGTGGTGCCGCGGCGGCGCTCCGGGGCCGAGGGGTGCCGGGTGACAGGCCGAGGCACGCCGCAGGCGCTCAGGCAGTTTCTGGGCAGCGCAGCGGCGGCCCCTCCGGCCGGGGCTCGTGTGTGTGGGCGGGCGCGGTGTCCGCTTCGGGGCTGCTGCGTCCCACGAGGCCCCGTTCTCTGCGGAGCGCGCTCGGAAGTGGTGCAGTTACAGTGCCGTAGTAGCAAACACGCAAATGGGTGGTAGTTCGGAGATTATGTGCTCATACAGTGGTAAAAGTGTGTGCGTGTTTGGTTTTGTTTGTTTTTTTTTTTTCTTTTATAAATCGTACCAGCATGTGCCTTGCGCCGCCCGAGGGGAGGATGCGGCAGGTGAAGGCCTGCCGAGGTGGGTTGGTTTGCTCCTGTCGCTCTCGCGGGCTGTGAAGGGCTCTTGGTGTGGCTGAAGCCCAGAGGTATCACGGCTCATTCCTCGGAGCCCTGGCGGGTTATGCCTGTGCTGCACTCGGCTGGGATGGAGTCGGTGGTTTTCATCACAGCCTGTATGCTGCTGTCTTTTCGGTTTGTGACCAAAACAGTGTTGATAACACGCTGATGTTTTGGCTGTTGCTGAACCATGCACGCACAGCACCAAGGCCACCTCTGTTTCCCACGGTGTCCCCACAACGAGCGGGCTGGGGGTGGGAGAGGGGCTGCAGGGGGATATGGCTGGGTAAACAGACCAAAGGGCCGTTCATCACATTGTAGAATCACAGAACAGTTGGCATCACAAAGGACCTCACAGACCATCCAGTCTCCCCCCTGCCCTGGGCAAGGACAGCTCCCGCCAGCCCAGGTTGCTCCAAGCCCCATCCAACCTGGCCTTGAACACCTCCAGGGATGGGGCAGCCACAACAGTGGTGGTGTCATAGTGAGCGGAAATAGCTCTTTTGATACCCAAAGTCTCTGGGCAACCTGGGCCAGGGCCTCACTGCCCTCACAGGAAAGAATTTCCTCCTAACATCTGATCTAAATCTCCCCTCTTTCAGTTTAAAACCATTCCCCCTCATCCTATTGCTGATCAATAGTTCCTCCCCAGCTTTCCCGTAGGGCCTCTTTCCCTGCCAGGTCACATCATCCTCACCAGTAAAGCTGGGGGGGGCGGCTGGTCTTTCCAGGGTATCAGGCAGCTGGTGGGAGGCAGTGAGTGACTGCCTTTGCATCACTTGTTCTTACTTTTTGTTCTTTCCCTTTTTTGCCTTCACTAACTAAACTGTCTTTATCTCACCATAGGCATTTTTTTCTCCCGTTTGCTCTTCCAATTCTCTTCCCCGATGCTGCTGGGGAGAAGGGAGGAGGTGGAAGAATGAGCAAGCAGCTGGTAGGTACTTTCTCGCCAGCATCAACCCACCATGATGCCAAAGGAGAACCTGGGAATTAACAGGCACGTAAAATGGAAAATTGGGGAAGTATCTGTAAGCAAATCGGGGAGTTAAATGCTGATTTATTCTTAAAGAGAAACATAATTAAACCTGTTTCTCTGTAGTCCAGAAGAAACTCTCTTAATGAAATCTCATTCTCTGTTGTGGTCCTGGGTTTTGGAAGAACTTACTCCTAATAGTACTAATATAGTCTTTCACAGACCAGCTTATTAATTTATTAAAGCTGTTTTTTCCTGCTAGCTTCACCTTGTAGTCGGGTACAAAATTTGCATTATTGACAGTTGGTTCATGTAACCTATGTATTTGTTCAGTGCAATAGTTAGCTATTAAGTCTCTGTTATTAGTATTACTGTGTAATTAAGTGTGACCTCTTATGTTTCTGCATCTGCAGGCCTCTTGAATTCTACTCAGATTTCCCTCTGCTTTGTGCACAGTGTAACATTATCACTCTACTACAAGGTGTGTGTGGTTTCTTGCGAGAAGCCCAGACACCCTGCCCAGAAAGTGATTGCCTGGTGAAGAGGAACGGCAAGTAATTTGATCTAACAGCTAGTTGTCCATAGATGAGTATGTATCTGCCACGTGTATACGATTATATAGAACTGCTTTAAGTTGTGTTAGAAAACCTAATCAGAATTGAGGCCAAGGGTTGGTGAAATATTTATAAGTATGTAGTGTCATGTCACCTTACATAACTTCACAGAATGTTTCCAAATTTGATAAACTACAGCATATTGCTGTGAAAACTCATTTCCACCAAACCATGCTGCAAGCTGCAGCTGGGCAGAACCTGTATTTTAAGGACAAATGGATTTTTAATGCTTTTCTGTAGTTCAGTCATCTTAGCAAAACCTGTAATTTGAAGCTCGGGTATTATGGGTAGATGGGTACCCAGCATCTGTTGTTTTAAAACAGTTTTCCTTTCTGGTTTAAGGGTGTGGACAAGACCCAAGAGGAAAAGTTCTTCCTTGGGGCGAGTGCCTCGGGGCGTAAACAGAGAGGGTGGCTGTCACATACAGGCTTTGTCCAGCAGCTGCTGGCATGGGAGCCACCGGCAGGGCCTCGTGTCCGCGCCAGTAGTGCAGAACAGTGCTATGGAGCTCTGGAATGGCCTCTGAACTGGGGAAGGACTGGGCTGGCACTGCCACGCACAGGAGCTGCGGACCACCACTGGTCAGCGGCGATCTTCAGCAGGAGACCCAGAAGAAAAAGAGTTCCTCTCAAACCTGCTGGTTTATACACCAAAGGTTACACACACTCGAATACAGCAGCAGAAAGGGCTGTGCATCTATAGACCGTGTTGTTGCCTTTAGTGAACCCCCCCAAGCTCCAGGGGCTGCGCACCCGCTCGCCGGTAGGCTGAGGACTGTTCAGCTTATAACCTTAAGAAGCTAGATGCTACTTACAAGCAGGTCATGTAGTAGAAGAAACACATTTTTTTATGGTTACTTACAGTGACTAAAGGACTACATCACTCTTAAACTAGGATGGAAGAGACGTGTTTAAAAAAAGGCACACCTTTGTATGGGGAAATTTTCTTTGTTTTTAATTTACAGCAGAAAGAATATAAAGCATTCAGAAAACATTTTCCATATTTTAAGGGCAATTCAAAACATTTTGCATGGTTCCAGCAGCTGAGTTCTTCAACAGATCCATTGATTCAGTGATGCTTTACATGCACGGTTACAAAAATAAAACTTACAAAAGAGAAGACATCTATACTAGTTTTACATGCAAGTCTTGGGGACCCCCCATTGGGCACCAGCTATTGTGTGGAACTGCCATAAGCGTGCAACCAGAGAGGGGGTTCATGTTATATTCTGTATTTCTTTCACACAGTATTACTGCTGTCGAATGTGTTTCACAAAGGAGCAATGCCATTATCAGAAGACAGAAGATCTGGCTCCTGGCACTTGGGAATTTGAATTTTCCCGGGAAGCTGCACTTACTTATCTTCGTGAAAATGTAAGTTCCACAACCAAGAAAAGGGTGAGCGGAGTCACTTCACTGCGGGGGGAGTCTTTCTGACTCCCCAGTGATACACCGAAGGGTTATGGCCCGACACAACAAAGCACTCGGAAGCCGTACTTAGCTTTAAGCATGCAAGTAGTTCTGCTGCGCCCGTGGAATCGCTTGCATGTTTAACAGCAAGTACACGCTTAAACGTTTGGCTGAAGCAGGATCTAGATTAGTAGATACACCACCAGGCCCATGGATCTGGAAGAGTAATTTGAAATAGCTCTGTATATCACTGAATCATTTTCTGTAAAGACAGGGAGTTAAAACATTTCCACTGAGGTCACTACTCTTGTCAGGAAAAGGTCGATTCTATATTGTCACGTATTGGTTAATGGGAGCAACATTTCGGTCTCAAAACGTCAGAGTTCTTCCAGTACTAATACAGAGCATTTCCAATTCATCTTAAAGGAGATTCTTCGGCATCTCCCATTCCGTTTTTGCGTGAGAGTAAAATTTAATGGTTAAGGTCCCAATTCCATACAGTAAATCAAGGCTACGAGGCTGCCCACAGGCACAGCGTGAGCGCCAGGCCATTCGTTTTTCTTTTTTCCCTTTTTTTAAATTGAATCAGGTCATAAAGCAGCAGTTCAAAAATGTACAAGAGAATTCTGATAATGAGCTATAGCACATCTACTGTAATTCAATGCTGGCAGTGAAAAGAAGTAATTAAAAACAGGTACAATTATAGAAAAGGCACCAAGAGCACTGACCCCAGTTTTTTTGCCACAATCTTTGTTTTTACTCTTCTTTTAAAGACACCAGTTTAAAAGCTTCTTATGTGTGAATATTTTTAGGCTTCACAACAAGCCTTGCGTTTAAACACTGCAGTTGGTGGCCGGGATCAAGCAAGAACAACTATTCCAAAACTAACAATCTCAAATTTACACCAGTCCATTCAGAAATTTTAAACTGCCACGAGCGAAACAAACACACAGGAGCAGTTTCTGATCTCAGACACACGTACAGACCCCACAGTAACGACACGGACTTCAGGAGTTTCTTCCCTTGCATTCCTGTGTAATACAGATCAGAACCTGGTTCCCATGGTCGAGAACTTGTGACAGTTTTAAATTAGTAGTTCAATTTAAAAAAATCTAATTTCTTTGGCTCCTCACTATGTGGAAATAGCAATATACCATGACACCCCTACAAGATCAGTTTGCATCTTTTTAAACTTTTAATTACTTTTTTTTAATTTTTTTTTTGTGCAATTTTTATTACATTTTCTGACTTCCAGCAGGAGATATGAAAATGTGAGACATATTTTTCTACTTTCGTACTATTTCTTTTTTTTTTTTTTCATTTTATGTTCATTCTAAGTGTTCTTTATTGGAGTGAGTGTATGGTGTTAAGCTAGATACGATTTTTGTACTCTTATGATTATCTGCTTTGCAAAAGTAACTTAATTTTCTTAAGCAATATTAGCATTCACATTACTTGGCACCATTGGCAAAAAAAAAAAAGTCAGGGGAAAAAAAAAAGAAGGAAGGAATACATAAATTAAATCCAACCAAACGAAACTCCTGGTAGCCAAAATCAAATGTAAACATATCCTTTTTTTTCTTTCTTTTTTTTTTTTTTAAAGTAATGTTGCTCTGCCTTTTTTCCTAAGTCTAAATACAGTAGCTCTTTTTTGCCATTTAGTCATGCTTTAGCAAAAATGTTCTTCTAAAGAACATTTAAAATAAAGTTTCTTATAGTGAAATAAAGTTTTTGTTTCATTTTACAGACCATAGCCACTAATGCTTTGCTTTGTTCATTTCTTTTTCTTGAGTTCATGCACATATCTCTTTGTTTTAATATATACAATATGTACAAACAATACATCCACACTCTTCTCGTTCATTCAGACAAAACTATACAAATAATAATTTTATCTTGCCAAGTTATTGACCCTTTGTGAATAAAATATTTAGTAATTAATCAATATATTCCCTTTCAAATATTTTTTCTCATTTTCCATTTCTACCTTCTATATATACAGAAACTGCCCAGATTTTGATGAAGTAGCCAAAATAAGAAATTTACTGGCCAGAATGCAGCACCACTCTGATCTTTAGGTGGTATAAAATGTCCAGGCAACATATGTATGTGACTCTGCAAATGACAAGACGTTTGACAAGTACTTAAGATAAAAAGCTACATGTTTTACAAATTAGTTTAAGAACTTAATTAACATAATCGTACATGAAAGTAAGGCTAGAAAATAAAGTGCTGAATATGAGAGTACATGACAATTGATATGTTTGCAGGTTCTAGTAAAAATACCAAAAAAACGTTTTAAAACTTGCTTAAGCTGCTCTCTCCGATCCTCATGCATTACCCGTTTATCTCATACACCAACCCCTTCTCTAAGTTCCCACGGGATGTATTAAAAACCTGCAGATTTAAAAAGTTGCATTAAGTGTGCTGTAGAGATTTAAATAAAACACAAAGGACAGAAGTGCGAAGGAAATGAGGATGCATGGACCCAATAAAGATGTACTGATCTAAGCCCCTCCACTGAGACTCTCAAAGCTTCAGTTTCTTGGAGATGACTGACAGGTGCAGGAACAGCATTCTTGTGTTGCTTGTGCATTCCCACCTTTTCTTAACAATATTTTTGGTATAATATTTGTACAGTTCCACATGTTGTTTAATACAGCCCTATATGAAAAGAATAATTAATCGCTTCTTCCTTCTCGGAGAATGAAGCAACTCACAATTTCCTCCTGGTGTCTTTTGTTTTCCCCATGATCCAACAGAAGATTGAGTTCCAAGATGTCTTGCTGAACAAATTAAAAGTTGTCCATGAAAGTGCAAATGCAATGACCAAAACATTACTGTTAAAATCCTGCAGCTGGTACTTCCAGAACTGCAGTGGGTATTTTTGTTGTTGTTGCATGTCTCTGCTAAAAACAGAAAATGAAAACAGTCTGAAAAGCAATGTCACATTGCTACGGGATGCTGCTGCGTATCTTCAAGTTCCTTGGCCTTTTTCAATTCTTTCACTCTGAAAAAACAAAGAGGAGCTATATAACACTTCTATCGCAAATCCCTTTCAAGACAGAAAAACCAAAATGATTCCTCACTCTGACCTCCCGTGCAAAAGAGCCAGCTGCCAGAGAAACGACCGGAGGGTAATGTGTTCCTGACACCATGAACAGTTGGAAGCGCAAGAACGGGCTACTGGAAATCCGGGACAAAACACATTTGGAAATATATACTTATTTCCAGCTACTGCTTTTTTCCCCGATATTTGTAACTAAAGCTGGACTTTGTTTTGGTACTGGCCTATTTAATTGCTTGGGACTTTTTTGGACTGCTGTTCATTATCTGATTTTGCAGCTGCTGGCTATTCCAGCTGTTACGGCAAAGGGGCTGTTCAGCGTTGACCTCTTTTCTCCTTACATCGCCGAAGCGGGGACGACCCGATGTCGTGCCCAGCACAGTAAGGGTGATCAGTCAGTCACACTTACAAGGGAAGCTTGATGCTGATACAGAATCTCACATAACAAAGTGTTTACGTATGAGCAGAAGAACTGGGATGGGTGTGAAGAAAGATAATTTACTTCACACTTATTCCAGCTATTATCAGATGTATTTTGTGGCACGTCGTTGCTAGTAGATTCATCTTTTTTCCCAGTGAGAGCAGACAATGCGTGCCACGGGAGATGAACCTACAATGTGGAAGAGTCGCTCTCCCTACATGTGGCCTTACGCTTCAGTTCTCAGCTCTTTAAAATGCATGCAATACATTACCTCCTCTAGCACTTGTCAGCGTAAGAACTAAATCATCACTGAAAGCTGAAATAATTAATAATTAAATTAAAAGGATGAAGAGAAGGGAATAATTTCAATCCCACCAGGTAAAGCAGAATTCTGCATCGGTGCTGGAGTAGCAGCAACCCTCAGCTCAGGCTGACAAACTGGCTGTGCGTCAGTGCAGGTTCCCTGCAAAGGAGCCCGAACACATCCACAGGCACTGCCCCGGTGGCCCCTAAGCCTGAAGGTGGGTGTGCAGCTGAGCTCGGGGCAGCTCGGCTCTGCCTCCGTTCACAGGGAGCCCCTTTCTGCAGCGCGACCCCATGCCACCTGCCTCCATGTGCCCTTCCTCCGCTACTGCATGGAGAGGACCCCCCAAAAGGAGTAGAACACAGCCTAAATTAAGCTGATTTAGCGAAGCATGTACGTGCCCAACTGATGTAGCAAAAACTTGAAAGGACAAATAACGAAGAATTGTGTCAGAGCTGCAGGTCTGTGTAACAGCATCCAACTAGGAGTGAATGAATTTAACGAAGCCTAAGTAAATACAGACAGTAAAAGATGTTGGCAGAGCTAAGCAGCAGCAATGCCACTTTGAAGCTTCTGCATGTAGACTTCCACTCACGCATCCTCTCTTAGCTCTTGCACCAGCCTGCTAATATAAGGATACGATGAAGGCTATAAACAGACCTCTATAAATACACCTCCATTTCACTATTTATTATTTTTTTCTGCATGTACTATTACTCAGAATCACAGTCAAAAGGGAGCTGGCTCAAAGCTCTAGCACTCCGAGGCGTTGTCTTTATTTGTGAAACTGAGGGAAACAGGAGTCAATCAATAAATCACACTATACAATATGCAGGTCAGACCTTTGCTAATTACCTTAATTTCACCAAACTGTTTGATTACCATGTAAGGAAAGACAGAGGGCTCTGCTAGTCCAAATGCACACGCTGTTTTCAGAGCCTGACGACCTACACCCAAGGGGCCACTGCACTCCTCTGAATCCGAGTCCAGCAGCGGGGTCCGCAGTACAGCTCTCCCGGATGCCAAAAAGTGCTCTGGTCCCCGGGCTGAGGAGGGACAGGGCAGCACCGGCACCACTGGTTCTGAACTCCTACCTGGCTAAGTGCTATGCCGAGCCTGGACACCTGCTACAACTTTACAGAGAAATTCTCTGGGGGAAATTTTGGCTCTGCACAAGCTGGTGTCTAAAAGACTCTCCTGACGTCAGGGAAGCGGGGGCTTTGACTGCACAGAAGGCAGCAGCAAACCTCTGCTCACCCCCCGCTGGTGATGACCTACGATGGTGGTACTGCTGGGTACATCCACATCATCTGTTCGTTATAGGAACCACAGGAGGACCGGTAGAGTGAACTGAAAATGCTCACAAATGAGAAACTGACCATTTTCAGTATGTTTCATTTTCCTTCTTTTCTTGCAGGAGAAAAGCAGCCTCTCCCTTGAAATTATTACTAATATTCCTATTACTGTCACTGCTGAGAAGCGGAAGGTGAGCCAAGGTCCCTGCTGTGCTAGAGAAATGTGGCATGCCCCTGCGCACTAGGTGATTTTTAAGGCTTAGATCAACTATGTTCAAGATACCATCAATTAATGCATGATTTGCAGTGCAACTTCCAAGTGTTTTCTGTTGCACTTCAGTACTGTAATGTAAAATTAACCTGTTATTATAGATCTCTTGCTGAGAACATGCACATTAGATAAGCTGGTGGCTCTTTCACTGAGACATGCTATACCTTCGTTTAGCACTTCGACATGCAAGGGCTACACTAATGAAGCACTTTTGCTGGAAGAATGCAAGACATGCTTTGCTGCAAACTTCAACCTACCACATGCAATATCTGTACTGGTGCAGACCTATTGAATCTGTTTAACTGGAACACACATGCCAATGAAAGCCAATTACTACAGCACTCAGCATTTGCACTAGTACAGATCCTATTCAGAAATATGCAACGCTTTCCTTGGCCAAGTGTGCTTTACGTTGGTTTACAGGCTTATAAAAATGTTGCAAGTGCAGGGATACTTACTGCTTAAAACCACAAGCACATACTAGTACAGAATTTCCCTACAGCAAAGCTGCAGACTTTGGAATTCGTCACGGATACGTTACTGAAGGATGCTGTCTAGTATGCAATGGCTTAAAATAAACCCTGCATTCCACAGCATTAATAAACGTAAGCTTCAAGATGATGACCATCCAAATTTATGAAGCTACCACATTTTTTCTATTAAACTAACCTACGTGTTCAGTATACATAATTGTGCGCGTGTTACATTAAAAATGGGAGCACAAGTAGGTACTACAGGTCCTTTACTGGTATAATACACTGCCCAGCAGGTACAAAGACCTTCAGTCTGTGGCTGATGACCTCCCTGCTCGGCAGAGCTGGCACCGAGAGGCCAGAGAAGTTGTTCCCTCTCCTGGCAGCGGGCTCCAGGCAGCCCCACTCAACCGCAGGATCTGCAGCACTACACAGCCGGAGTGGAACTGAAGTACCTCTAACTGCTACCAGCAACTGAGCAAATCCACAGCCAGACTGACACTTGTGAACAGCTGCCTTCTTCCCCAAACCAGGGCTAAACATGAAGCGCCAGAACCAGTGTATGCATCAAGCTAGATACCAGACCAAGGTAATCTATTTATCATTTAAAGTAACTGTTCATAAACAACCCTCTGAATTGCTTTACCAAGTGAACCTAAAATTCACTGTTTTCAACCAATTAATTCTTTATTGGATAGTCTGTACTGCAGCCTTTCCTGTGTCTTAAAAGTCCTTTTAGTCCTCATTTAACACTACTTTTCTTTTTGAGTAAGTTCCTTACTCAGCGGTACTTTGATTTGATTTTGTTACAACGATATGAAATGTCAACGTGACTGTGGGGCTGGTATTTCCTCTTCATTAACGCTTGGTGTAATAAACCCTCTAAGTTTTCAAATGCAGTAAAAATACAGTTTGACCAGGGAAGAATTTTGCACAAATTAGGACCCTTGAAAATAGAAATACGCTGAGTAAGTGCTGCTAGGAGAGCTTTTCAGTGACCAATATAGCACTGTGTTCCTGCTAGAAGGTCATCTTCTTTGGTTCGTATTTTTCCACTCTTCGCTTCAGGCAGGGGGAGAGGGCCCAAGTGTAGCATTAATAAACTGCTCTAAGGAAAAGAACACTACTGGAATTTACAGAATTGTACAGCAGAAAGGATGTTCTTAGAGAAGATGTTTCAATCCAGCTTGGTAGACTTACAGTGAAACTTTTTTTTTTTTTTAAAGTGCCAAAACACAGAAAAAATGAGAGCGCTGAGAGCAAGTAACACCAGCAGGCCACGTGCTGACGGATGGTGCACAACCCTCTCCAGACGTCTACAGGCACCGGTACACTGGTTTGGATCACTTCTGGAAGTGCCTCCAGCTGCACGGGGACTGGAGGTGAGGACAGTTCAACTGATGCACGGCTGCAAGCCGAAGCGCGCCAGGAGGGGTAACAGGCTCTGGCTGCTGCAAGACTCCACACAAGAAGTGCCGTCCTACTTCAGCAGCTGCTGAAACCATGCACAGAACTGTAAGGACTGGGAATTTAGTTTGGCACTGATGAAACCTTCAACAAAAACCTCCTCAAATGACATTTCCTCTAGATGGTAAGCGCCTCTAAGGGACAAAGTCATTCCCTCAGCAATTGCTGAAGAGCAGATGGACAGAAAAAGCACGTGCAATAGAGATGACCACTGATAAGGTGTCTGAACCACAGCTGTGGTGCTGATGCACGAAAAGGGAAAAGAAGATGATGTCAACGATCAGCTTTGAACCCTGACACGTGGGAGCTACGTCCCAGTTCCCAGACTGCTCCAGCCAGACAAAGCTTCTGCCCTTCAGACTGCGTTACTCACTCGGACGCCATACAGGAGGTTGCATCGTTACGTGCTGAAGCGATGTAGAAAGCAACAGCCCCAGAAGCAGCAGCAGCTCCTCTCCCCACGCGCCCTCCCCAGTTTCATATGGGAGTGTGTCAGCAAATGAATTGGGCCGACTCAGAAAAAGTTACAGCAAACAATGGCTTCATGGTAAAGCGTAACACAAAGCTGCTTCATCAAATCTACTCCATAATGCCCAGCCAGGGAAATGTTTAATGAATCTGAATGCTGAAGATCAGTATAAAGGACAGGGTGCAGGAGCCAGAGAAGGCTGGCTGGCGAGTTACCTGTTGCTCTGAGAGCTGAAATGGCCTGTGGGACATTTAAGAAAGGGGAGCTCTTGCCTTTTTCCAGGTATCTCATTTGGGCAGCAAAACAAAAAAGACAGAAAGGCCCAATAAGAATGACACCCCAGAGCACGCGGTCTACGATTTAACACACACATTTGAGCTCCAAATACATTCAGCCCCTGCAAGAGGTAAATGAAAAAAGAAATTACTTTGAAAACTTTCGTTGCAGGCACAGTGATGCATATCCCAATATGACATTTTCTCACATCGTCCTGAACTCAAACCAACAGGACTTCTCAATCCCTTAAAATTTTCCCCCATTCTCAATCTTACTAAGAGACATAAGAAACTGGGTACTTAAATGCAATGGCTGCTGCATAGCACATATAAAATCACACGAAAAATACAAGTCCTAGGTGCGCAGGAATAGGAAAGGGTTTGTTGCTGAAACGCCAAGACGGAAGGGTTTGCAGAGACCAACAAAATGTAGTAGATGTTATTTATTCAGGTATGAAATAAAGTTGTACTTACCGGAGGAACTGACTTCAGGCGTTACATGCACACTCCCCAAACTGGAGAGCAGCATTTAATCAAACCGTAAGAAACAGGGTGGGGGGTAAGGGGATCTATTTTTAAATGAAAGATGCTGTACGTGAATACATTCTTTATTACTCATGATCACAAAGGCACTTGTTCTGCCCCAGAGAGGACAGAAGTTTCACCATAGGCAGAAAGGGATCAGCTAGACTAATGATGTTAAGTGACTTGCTCCTCCTCATGATCTGCTCCAGATCACCTGCCTACCGAGAGCATGGCAGAGCATGCCGTGTTCAAGCGGCCATGTGTTTTTGTTCATGTCCTGTATCTGGACTTTGAGCCAAGGTCTCCTCCACAGGAGGCTACAGTGGACGGTTTAACCAAAGAGCAGGGAAACATTTGTGTAGCAGGGACTGTTATGAGCTGAAATATGTCCACTGGAACAGGTTTCCCCCTGAAAACTATTACTTGAAGGCAATAGTAATGTTTTGTATTGTGGTCCCCCCGAAGTCTTTTAATTTATACTGCAGAAAGACAGCTAGTTTTGTCTCACATAAGTTGGTCAATAAAATCTCCCACCTCTCCCTCTTTCCTGATCCTGCAGTAATGTAACCCAAGTAAATCCAGAAATTAATGAAATCAATTTGAAAAGAGGTTTTCAAACTGAAACATAGAAGCAAACGCTGTGATCATTTATCTGCACAACCAGACTACATAAGCACAGTGTCACTGTACAGAATACATCAAATTTGTGTATTGCAGGCAGACATATGTTTGCATGTATTCCTTTGGCATATATGGACCTGTCAGCCTGCGCACATCAGAAGGGCCAGAAATATTTTTCTTGTGTGCATGCACGTCAGCAGTGTATGCACGTAGGTTGCTATCAGAATGCAATGCAGCAAAGAATCATTTGCTCTAACAGACTTATTTTGGCAGAACAGCAGCTAATACACTTTGTGATAGTTCATAGCTTACCCTTCCCAGATAAGCAGAGAACTCCCCAATTTCCCGATCAATCCCACATCACTTGCCATTAAAGGCAAAACCTGCAAATGCTACTGAACTTCCAGAATCTGCTTCCTGCTAATTTCTGTTACATACCCAAAGCCTTAAAGAGCAACAACCCCTTCTCCTCCAGTACTGCTGACTATCCTGGCAGCTGCCCCTACAGCAGAGTCACCATACTGCCTCTGCGGAGCGGAGCGCGCCCTCAGGGCTCCCCTCAAGCGGTGCAGTGGCTGTGCACCTGGACCCTGCGCTTGCTCCCCTCCACTGGTGCGCCGACCACGCAACACAGGTCAGTTCTAGTGCATCTTGAGACTGCATCTGCGCTCTTAATAGGAATCCTAGCCTTGAATGGGAAGGCATAATAGCATAATTGCTTTATTCTTCTACGTTCAAGTTGTATGTTGCCCATTCTTTTCAGTTTTGAACCCAACTAGCTCACTCTGGTATGCACATTTTAAGTTTAAATTATTTTTCCTATTCATAGAACAAAGGTCTTAAAACATCTCCCCTCCTGTCTGGCACGCAAAGGTTACACGCAGCATTGCTGGTGGGAGCGATGCACGGCTTCCAGCCTGCGCCGTTCCCAGGGCCGCAGAGTGCACTGAGCCCATGGGCGCCAGGGCAGACGGAGGTGCCCGAGAGCAGCACGCGGCAGGAGCTGTGCCAGCATGCCTGCATGCAGCCAGCCCAGGCGGTTAAGCAGAATTCCCTGGAGAGAAGGAAGACTAAGAAGAGAACACCAAAACTGCAAGAACAGGAGTAGCTGGAGGCAGGAATGTATTTTGAGCATCCCAGCATCTAGCTGCGGACATGCATGCCAGTCCCTTTTCTTACACACTGTGTGACGTGGTCCACAGCTAGCCAGGCAAAACCAGGAAAGACTGGGAGACCCCCAGTTATCTCCAGGCGGTGTTAGAGAACAGGTCTTGCCAGGAAGCCCCCTGCTGCAGAACGAGCCTGAGGCAGTGCAGGGACAAAAACATTCAATCCGACTCTCGTCTTCCTGCAACTCCTATCGTGCACCAGTTTCCTCCACTTCTGCTGCTTTTGAAAGGGCTTCACACCCTTGGCAGCACTGCGGCACTCAGCTTTTGCTCAGAGAAACGACAGTGGGTGCATCCCCCGTTCTGGCTGGTACGGCCCCGGCAGCTCAGCCCTCTGTCCCGTGACCCACCGCACGCCGGGGGGCTGTTAGGATGGTGCCAGGCTTGCACACCAGAGGTCATGGCTCCAGCCACAAGAGGCGTGCACTGCACCATGGGGGCTGAGGAGCAGCAGCCCCTGCTCCAGCTGACCTCAGGGCAGGAGGAGGGAGGTCGGGACGCTGCCTGCTGGGGAGGGAAGGTGTGCTGTTGAGGCAGCCCCAACCCCTGGCAGCTCTGCCCAGCAGCACACTGCTCTACTGGTGCTAAATAAAATGTCATTTGTCTGCAGCACTCTTTACTGTCCCATGGATATGGCAGCTGACCCCAAGATTAAAGATGGTTAAACTTGTTAATGGTTCTTCATATAAAAGTAGACACTTATGTCCTTACAACAGAGGAAGGTCAATTTATCTAATCAGAATGACTTTTTTTTAAGTTACTTACAGTGAATTTTATTTTTCACAATTGCTTTTTTCTTCAAGAGGCTTTTAAAACAGTAGACCAAAAATTACCAGCCCTAGTTATACACAAAGCATCAGATCAGTCAAAAACAAGTCACCCAGTCATTCCATCATTATGAGAATAGAAGGGTTTTTTGTTTGTTTGTTTTTTTAAACACTGTTCCTGAATTAATCTGCATTAGTTATAAAGCACATTACCATACATTGTAAGACCTGGAGCTATAGTTTTTGAATAATAACTTCACAGTTTTGTAGCCTCCGCAATCAGGACTAATGTTTTCTCTTCCTCCATCGGGGCAAGAGCCATGAAAGGAGCACTTAAGGCACATCCGGGCCTTTGTCCCTGTTTCATCCAGTTCCTACTTAATTTGTCATTAGTAAAGAACCCAAATTGTTACTTGTAAAAAACTCAGCATATGCAGCAAAAAATGGTAGCATGAAAGTCATAGTTTGGAAATAAACGTCATTAGCTATTGCTTTTTGTCATGCTTAACAGTTAAACAAATAACGATGCCTCCAGCGGGCTTAAGCCCCGATTCATACTCTCACTCCTAAGTCATAAAAATAATCTCTGCAATCCAAAGTCACTAAAACTCCACAATCAACAATTCAGTATTATTTTCTGAATGTTACACAGAAGCAGGAGTCCAGGTCATCCCTCCCTCTGCCTCTCCTCCTGTATTGAAATAGTAGTAATAAGCACACAAATGGTGTTATTTCCAACTGCAGTTTTTGACAAAGAAAAATCCTGCTGTTCTACAACCTCTCAAATGCAAGGTGGTACTGAGCATTCCTGCTGACAACTCAGCCATGTGTCTTGAAAGTCACCGCACTCCCTGCTCGTACAGGAACTGTGAGCTGCCATGGGAACGCTTCCACACATTCCCACCCTGCTGTCGGGGAGCAAACAGCCCTCTAACGTGACCGAGCACAGAGGTGAGCGGACTCTCTTCAGGCTGAGGATGCGACTCCTGACAGAAGCTCACTTGGCACTTACTATAACACAGTTATAGCATCTTCATGTTAGGTTTTTAGTTTTCCTTCCCGCTACGCAGATTAACAGCTGAGAGAAACAGTTGTCAAAAAGCTGGCCCTAGTAAGGTAACCAGACATGTGACTTACCAAAGACCAACCTCAAGAAGATAAGCATTGGTACTTAATCACCTTAGGGAGTAAAAAGCAGTGTGAAGAGCTCTTCTGCTTCTCTCTGGCTCAGGCAGAAACAAATACCCATCTAGAGTAGGCTGTATCTGTGCTGCAGCTTCCCACAATCTAGCCTGAATGCTGTCACAGTCCCATGACAAAGGACATCGTTACTCATTGAGTGTGCACGAGTGTAGACCCCATTCAAGTTCCAAAATCTACTAACAGCCATTTTGGATACCGAAAAAAATGCCCCACCAACAATGCCGCCTAAGCATGCCCATGATGAATATACGTGTCCCTTTTCACACATTCATGCATTGGTAACATCTACTGCGGAGCTCTGTCCTGTTATAAAAGCAGCAGTGTTAGTCATTGCAGTAGGGTTAGTTTATACAGGATTCTGTTTTATATCATTAATGGAGGTGAAACTTACTAGCATATCTCGGCTGCAGCCCCATGCAAGCAAGCAGAAAGCAAAATTATTTAAAATGGAAGAGAGGAACTGGCTAGCAGGCAGCTACACTCACCCTTTTGTACAGCCTATGGTCCACCAGTGGGCTTCAGATTGCAAAACAACACCAAAGAGCTATTAGCACACACATGGCAAAAACCATACCTTACCAAGAGCTTCACTTCAGGGAGGAGGAGACAACACTTCTGCTTGCCTGGAGAGAAAGAACCCTTCCCACTCCTGCCTACTGGACTCCTCCTCTTTACCAGGGAAGAGCAGTCCTGTGTTTAGGTGGTTTATGGCGAGAAGTAACAAGCAAGTAAAAGAAACCCAATGCTGTCAACCCCATGGCATTTCTACCTCCATCCTGCCTTCCCTTGCAGCAACTGTTGGTTTTCTACCTCATTCTAAGCGCTACTCCATAAAAAACACTGTGGATCATAATCACTGCCTAGCAATCGTGTAGGTACCTCTCAGAAGAGTAAATTTTTCCTGAGAATCAGAGGAAGAATAGGAAATAGGAGTTTACCTTCCCACTAAACCTGACTGCCTGGACCATATATGGATTCAGCTCAGCAAAACCAAAACCCACTTCGGAGCTCTTGGCTTTCCTTGGAGCTCTAGATGTGTCATATCTGGGGATCACTAAGTAGGCAGAGTCTTCCCAAAACCATTAAATATGCAAACCCTTGATTCTGACTCACACAGGACAGTGTGCCAGGAGACAGCTCAACTCACAGCTGGTGTAATGGCAAGTTTTAGCTTGGAAGTTAGTCAAGTGCCAGCCAACAGGTCTGGGCACCATGGGAAGATGGGTGAAGCTTTGCTGGGAGGCCGGGAAGTTCCCCTTTCTCATCCTCAACAAACACCAAGTGACAAGTCATGCTGACACCATGTTATGGCTGATGCATGTTTCTCACCAGACTTTTTGAGTGTATGACAATAGATGGATAAATACATATTTCTTTTCCCAAAGTTGAAAGGAAACGATACATGCCTGACCGTCAGAATGACTGCTGCTGATGAATGACTTTTGTCTCCATGACCCCTGATCATATTCAGCTACTAGAGCTCCAGTATCTTCTCTAAGAATACACTCAACCAAAACTTACATTTCTTTTCTGATTTTCATCAATGTCTACACATGCGTTCCTGAGAGAACTCAAACTGCAGAACCTCTCTTTAACTCTCTCTAAACACCTGAAATACTGTCTGATCGGGCACCAAGCCTAAGTTCAGGAGATGAGAAAACACAAGACCAACATGCTCCCTGCGGCCTCAAGCTGATAGGAAGCTACTGAGCCTTTGTGCCAAAAAGCTAATAAGCAAAATAGGACAAGAGGACCATTTTAGCTGTTCTGAATGTTAGCAGAGAAAGAGTTCTCATAGTTAGCTTAAAGTAGACTTTGATCAATTTAAAATAGGAAAACAACCACCAACCAGATGGATGCCAGAGGAAAGCCTGAGTAAATCTTGCCTAAAGGCTACAGAATAAGCTCTTATTAAGAGTCTTATTGGCCCAGCAACAGAACCTGCGTGTGGACAAAAAAACCCTAGGTTAAACATTTTCATATTTTAAGGCTAAATTGCTGAACTTTAAGAATTCACTGCCTTTTCACTTAACCCACTATCCTTATGACGGACTGCGAGTGGCTTTTACAGCCTCCTCCCCCGCTTCTATCAGCTGACAGAAATCTGCTACAAGATCCTGTTTCTGTGATGTTCCTGTACATGCTCTCTTTTCTCTTACTCCCTCACATTTTCCAAAAATATGTCATTTCTGTCCCTCGTACTGGCAAGGCATACAAGTTTAACAAGTGGCTCCTTAGTGCCATTTTTACGCTACAGAGCATTAAATACCGGTAGTTGTTATGGCTTGCCCCTGGATGTTCAGGAGCATGGATGGCTGAAATATTTTTTAATGGAGCCTGGGGCTTGCTTAATTTCTTGTTTATAGCAGCAGTGTGCTAACTTTGAGCATTTTAAGGAGTCTGTTATGGGATTCCAACAAGCAGCACTTCTGAAGCAGTGTGTGGGGCTGTTCACCTAAGTACCAGTCACATCACCATCAGTTGTATCCTGTGTGGGTATTACACAGGATGCACAGTAGACAGAATGGGTATAATTAGGATGCTTATATAGAGGTGGTTTTAAACTTACTTAACATCCTAAGTTTTATTACTCTATCCATAGAAAGAGGTACGCAAGAGAAGTCAAGCAGTGAGGAATGCATGTAATTATTAAGACACAGAAAAAAAAATTCAGAAAGCTTGAAGAATAGATGAGAAGGAAGCAATTATCTCATCTTCCACCCGGCACCCCAGCGTACACACACCACCAACAGGGCAGCTTAGAAAGGGGGTCGCAGAGCCAAGCGTAGGAAGGAGTGAATGCAGGTGGTCTCGCCAGGGTATGGCTGTGCTGGGGAAAGTGCGTGGATCTCCCCCTTGGGGTGGGGGGCGAGTAGGCAAACCGCTCAGTCCGAGTCAGCTGAGACGCTGAAGCAAGTGAAGCTCTGTTTTAATAAGCAGATCTGTATCATTTCCGGTATTACGCTTTTCCTTTGCAGTTTTTTACACAAGCAAAAGACTTCAATCTGTTGGTCTACAAAATCCCGTGTGGCAATAAAGGTCTAAGAACCTGATTTGTGCTTTTCTTCACTGAGCGCAAACAAGCACAGGGACCAGATCCCTCTGTATGGTACCGTCAGCCAGGAGAGTCTGAGGGTCTGTGAGACACTCCTGCAGTGTGACCCCGGGATCACAGACACAGCCTCAGTGCACAGAGCACAAAGTGTTTTCAAAAACATCTTTCTTTGCAACTCCTTGCTAGAGCTTTCTTGGCAAGCAGGAGGAATATGGGGAAAGAGGCCCAAACCTGTCACATTTCTGAACAGTTCTGTAAAACTAATAGGCTGGTAAATTTAGGTCTTTTTCAAGCAGATCCTAAATCCTGGTTTCGTCATTTTGGCAAGTCTTGCTTTTATTTTTAGCATTTGCCGATGCCAGAATGCTCGTGGTTAAAATTTGTGTCAATTATTAATATTAGTTACAGTTTTAAACCCTTATTGTTGCTTGGAGAAAGTACACAGCCACAAATGTGTGATCGCTTTTACTTTGGAAGGAAAAGCAAAGCAGTTTTGAAGCACAGTTAACATCTTCAGCGGAAATAAGTTACTTTTTTCTTTTGTTGCATCCTAGCCAAGAACCATGAACAAATTCCTAAGTAACCACAGCTGCTAACAAAGTGCCTATGGACACAGACAGGACAGCACTGTTGCAGAAATTCAAGTACTGCGCAGTGTGGCATAAGCCAAAGAGCCTACTGACGATGGATTCCCCCCTCTGCTGCTTCTTTTTCTTTCCTATCAATACCCAAGACCTAAACCCATCTCCCAGAGACGCAGCAGCAGCAACCACGCTGCTGGAGAGAGGAGAGTGACTACAGGCAAAGGGGATGGACTTGCCTGCAAACTTCAGGGATGCGAACGAGTAGGATCTCGCTCTACAAAGGAAACAGCAGATGCTGAGAAAAAGGAAGGTGATGAGCTGAAGGCAAGAAAAACTGCTGGAATCATGGGCAATTTAAGCCCTGGAGAGTCTAGGTTACTCGACAGCTGGAGACATAACCGAGTGTGGCTGAAGCGCATGGTGCGCCCTGGATACTGTTGGGAAACGCAGCGACAGAGCCAGTTGTGTGATATGCTCTGGGCTCAAGCGCGAGTGTCAGCTGTAGAAGCCTCTGCCAGGTGGACCCCAGAGCCTCCACGGACGGAAACGGGCATGTGGCTTGGCTTCCCCAGGGACTGCCTGGATCTCAAAGCAGATCTGAGAGGACACAGAACTTCCAAGCCTCCACCTGCTTCAGTGGGACAAGCTGCCCAACAAACACAACAAAACAAACCTCTTGGTCTCTTCCACATGCCCTGCTGAGAGCAAGAAGCCACTGGTGCTTCTTCATGAACCAGTGTGGCTGTTTCAAGTGCATTTGGAATTGGCCTGGAAACTATAAAGCCCTCTTTCTTGTCCACACATGTTACTTCTCACTGAACCTGCAAGTTAAGATGTCCTTCCACAACATGAGCCACACTGACCTCCTGCAAACTGCAGCTCTGAAATCCTACAACAATGACCGAGTCTGTTTCTAAAAATCAAGTTTACCACATGCCTCTCTGAGCTCTCCTTGTTCAACATCACTGGGCTGAACTAGACAGGCTTCCAAATGCACCAGGTCTGACGAGCTCCTGAGTGGATGAAATGCATGTGTGGTGAGAATGGAGGGAGCAGAGTCAGAAACGTCTGAATTCACTTTTGTCTAGGCAAAGTTCCAGTTTGCAACCTGATCATATGTGGGATCCTTTCATTGAAAAATCAAAACAAACGCCCTGCATGTAGCAGAGTACTGGTATGTAGCGCCAGCTGCCACACGTGAGCACGCTGGCAAGCCTGCGCAGGTTCCCACACTGTCAGGAGAGGATTCATCTTCATGTCTGTGCCTGTACTCCCAGCTCACTGAGGTATGTGTGGAGTGGCTGACGTGAACTTGTCTGCTGCTCTGTTGGCACATTCCACCTCTCCACATTAAAAAGAACCCGTATTTGATGAATTTACCAAATGATCCTGTGACCAAACTAAAGGCATTTCCAGTGTACACCAGATGTTGTCACATTTTGCACTTTCCCACATACCACAAATGCTTTGTGTAGCACTTACAACCTGTAGCTATAATTCAGTAAGCATTTTTTCAGTCTTTAAGTCCAACTTTTGAAGTAATGTGCCTTGATTTGCTCAAAGTTTCCGTATTCTGTGTCTGCCCAACACAACCTGGCCTGCTTTACCATATCACCAATAGAGCTGAACATGGTTCTCTTTCAGCGACAGTCCTAAATTAGAGATTTCATTTTTGTCAGTCTACCTTGGAAGCAGCTGGGCTTTGTTTTTTGATTAAAAAAAATCTGTAGTGAGCTCATTCTGTTATCTTTTACACTGCACTCATTGCTGACACACTTGAATATTGTTGTACTGCTCTAATGAAGGACAGGTACCAAAAGATAGTGTCATACCTGTGGCGGCAGCGTCGTAAAAACCGCATAATCTTGCGAGCAGCTTGATCCTGCTTCTTGGTAAGCAGACTGCTTCTAAAACACAAAAAAATCCAACACTGAAGCGTAAGAAAACTGGGGAGACTAATACTAAATGCAAAAATAATTATCCTATGAACCACTGTCCTTTTCCCACTGGCCTTTGTCTGTAAATTACGGCACAGCCCTAATCAGTGTAAAAACTATATATAAAGGTCCTGGTAGCACCTGATATCCAAACAGCTCACCTGAGTTTCTGTTGTACAATGGTGGCTGCCCGACGGTTTTGCCTCCTCTTCCCACATTCTTTGTAGCTGCGATAGTACTGCTGGATCAGCATTGCAGCTCGTCGGCTCTGCTGGAATTTTTTCTGCTCATAATAACTTCGGAATTTGCTCTGGATAAGAATGGCAGCTTGCGTCATCTTTTTATAAAGTGCATACTACAAGAGAAACAAAGAGAAGCTGAGGCATTCCAATAAAACCATCAAGAAGCAGGTTGCCACAGTAAGATTCTTGTACCACTAAGACATGATGAGAAGCAAATGAGCATCTGCTTGCTCAGTGGGAACTGTGTGAGAAAAGGGTGACAGCAAACTGGAACAACTGGGGGATTAGGTGCAGAACCTAGTCTACATCAAGAAAGCAACTGCCTGTTTTGCTGCCCCTGGAAGAGTTTTGACAGGAGTGGTTTTATTTACTACCTAGCTAGCAGAGGCTCGACATGTACGTGCTAATGACCAGATCCAGCTGTCCTACACTTAAAAACAACTCCAGAACAAAGGGAGATGATCTGGAGTCATGTTTACACTGCTTCATGTTTGTACCACATTCAAGATAAACCAACTGACTACACTTAGAGGAATTGTTTGTTTCCCTTGCGTACAGAAATCTCATTACAAAGTACAGGATGCTCACTTCTATGCAGCCATTGTTTGTAAAGACTCATAACAGCAGCAGCAAAATACGCCCACCTAAGCGACTATACAGATAAAGCAGTGTGAACGTTTATTCCAAAACGCTAACAAATGAACTAAAACCAAAATACACTTTTTTGTCTTTATTTAAAACTATCTTTTAAACAATTTACTTTAAGAACTGAATTTGCTGTTCACAAGTGTATTCCACTTTCCTAGGACAATTAACTTTTAAACAGCTAATTTCTTGTTAGCACAATACTGCAAAAGTTTTGATTGTTCATATATCCATTAAAATCCAAGCATTTCAAATGGAATAGCATAGGATTATAACTTAAAAAAACAAAAACCCAACCCAAACCCAAACGAAACCCCTAAACCACAACAGTTAATTAAGCAAGTCTAATATTGAGCCTGTCACAGGCAAAACTAAATCTCATTAGAAGTCTGTAATAAGCATCCACTGAACTTGCAAATTTGCATAAGCAGTCACACATCCAAAATTCCATCTAGCACTGCATTATTTCTAGAAGAAAATCTTCTTTATTCTACATCCTTTTCCTTTTAAAGCATGCAAGTAAGATGGCCACTTAACAGAAACATTATGCATTCATGCATATTTTTAAGTCCTTTTTAAGACAGAGATGTAGAATAACATATAGAAGCACTCATACCGCTGAACTAACACTATGACGGAGGTTTTCAGTGTTTACTTATCTTATTTTGAAAGTTTCAAAACTTATGTGTCTGTTGTTCCTGCATATTTTATCAGCTATGACCTCTGCTTACTTTATCTGACAGATGAGACACAGAAATAGCACCCGCTGCCCTGTATAGGGTAATGTCCTAATAGATCTCAATGGAGTTTTCCTAGCTATTAGGAAAAGAAACTCAAAAGCAAACACACACAAACCCCCAACATCACCCCAAAACAAAAAAAACCTCTCCAATGTAACCATAGACAACCATTTACCAAATTTCACTTTTTGGAATTGAAGCAGTCATTAGGTGCAGTTATATTTTGCCAATATTAATTTCCTTTTTTTTGTTTCTTTTTTCCTTTTAACATTTTTAATTAAATTGATCAGATTGTGGTTTTACATTAGCTATTTTAAATAAGTCCACTCACGGGCTCATCATGGTTTTCCTTCCAATTTTTAGCCCAGATGGGACTTCTGTGGCTGAGTTACAAACCCCTGAATAGAAGGGTCCAAACAGGAAACCGTGATGTGTGCTATGACTGTTCAAATCTAGTCATGAGCCTGTGCTGAGCTCAACAATACAGTAACATAATAGAGGAATAAGGCATTTGAAATAGAAAATAGCAGTCACTGGACAGACTAGACCCCAGTACGTTTACATTCAACTCTTAAGAACCACTTAGCTGATCAGCTGCTCCCTCTCCTCTCCTCTTTCCCCCCAGCTGGGAAAGGGATAACCGGAGAAGTCACATAACCTCTGTGAAGCGGAAAGCCCCAGCTAGCACAGCAGCCCTGGATATCTCAGCTCACGTGTGCTGATAGAGCACTACTTTGATACAAAACCATGGTGCAGGAGGAAGCCCTCAATGGAAAATTACCCTGAGGACACGTTCTCTCCAGGAAGAGCATGCCTTGCCTCCTGGGCAGCTCAGAGAAGCTCAGCTGATTCTAGTACCTGATGACAGCAAGATGTTGCCAGCTGGGAAGTCCATCTTTACAGCAGAAAGTTATTGGCCATGAACAATTTAAGACTGGCATCAACAGTCGTGCCTCCAGTATGACAAGCAACGTGCATAAGGTGGTGGCCTTAGGAATTCAGGGCACAGGTGTTTCAAAGATGAACATTCAAAATACTTTGGCTGGCAGGCAGATCGCAGAGGACATTGGCTGCACGGGTGGGATAAACGTTCTCCTGTGCTCCCCAAATGCTGAGACAAAGGTCACTGAGTGACGGCTAATCAGCAGCAACCAAGGAAAGCTTGTCCTCTGATAACCAGCTTAAAACCTTCCCCACACCTCAGCCCACTGCTTATGGGTACCTGTAGAAGCAGGAGACTTTTTTTTTTACTTGTAATACTACATTGATACACTGTGGCACAGCAGTCCCTACCTATATCCCATGAGGTTTGGTTTGTCAGTGATTTCTCAACCACAGGCATTTATTAGTGGATACTATTAAAGCATTTCTCTAAATGCCAGGTTCTCATGGTTTATATTGAATGTGAAAGTTAGTGACCCACGGGGAATTGTTTCCAAAATAGTGGTTGTATTTGTATTACCTTCAAGGCTATCCAAGTAAGCTTGGGGAGAAACAGAAAAATACATAGTTAATGTTAGTTCTGCAAATAAAGAATGAAAAAAAACCAACCCAACAAAAAACCCCAAACCATCTTCTTTCAAAAAGAAGTGATTCTAGGATCCAAGACAAAGCAGTTTGTCACTCAGTTTTTGAATGGAACGAAACCTCCCTATTACAGGAAGCATCACTCCAGAATGACAGTCATGTGACAGGCTGAATGTGAATCATGATGCAGTCACCTAACACTAGAAAGGCTTCCCAAATAAATGTTTTTGAAGGTTGTAAAAGAGCACAGACATCTTGCCTTTCACTTTATGTAACATGCCGCCAGGCATCAGACAGCTTGAATCTGTCAAGGTATAGAGAAAAGAGGGACGTGGGCTCTAGCCCCCACAAAAAAACCAAACCAAAACAAAACAAACCACACAACAGAAAACCAACCAAAAAGGAAAGAAAAAAAAGTATCTTCTTTTTCTGGGGTTGAGAACTCAGCCTAAAAGCATATCTCCAACTAGAGTCTGGAGACCAGTCTTAGTCCTGGAACAACTTGCATCAAGCTAAAACATGTGACTTCACACAGTTTAAAAGTTTAGTATGTGCAAAATAAAACAACCTATTTTTCATCTTTGCCTTTATCAAAGGCAAAACCAACTTCAATTTCACAATGAAATTTGGCAAGCAACTAGTCAGAGAATAGTCTCACCAGGCTATAGCATGCATAAAGGCCAATATGGAATACATCATTGCCCTCTATCTCATAGCAAAAATGCAGGTATCACAAACAAAATCCTTTCAAGGATTCCCTCCAAAATTAAGATTCAGGACAATAATTCTCTTCCCTTTAAATTTTGCCTGAGCAGGGTATTTCATTACAGCATGCTGAAAAGCATACAAGAGGAAGAGTGGGATAATTCCCATTACAAAGGGCGGCGTTCATGGCACTTACGTGTGTTCCATAAAATTTCACTTCCTTGATTACCTGTTTGTATTTTCGGTAGCAACGCTGAATAACAGCAGCAGCCACCTCTTGCTGTTCCCGGAGAGGACGACCCTGTGTGGAGAAGAAAAGAAGCAATGAGTAGTCAGAGCGCACCAAAACAGGAGAGATGATGTTAAGTGACTCACAGCAGCTTGCAGGACACCTACTTCTAGACCTCTCCCATCAGTGCTACCTAGTCCAGTTCAGGTCTAGGCATTTCCTGGAGACACCTCTACTGTCGATTCACATGAGGGACAAACCCTCAAATATTATATTTACACCAGGCAGACAACTAACCAGAACCTCTGGGGTACACTTTGAGGATATGCTTTGTGAGTGCTATTCCGGCACAGAAGGCACGCTATGGCACGGCACACTCTCTCTAGTATGGTAGTTGCTGGGTAAACATCAGCAAGCAAATGCTAGAAGCATTGAAAAGATTATGACAGAAACTGTACTTCTGTCCCAGGAGCAGATATTACCCACATTCTGTTTTGTAACAAATTATACTTTCGTACACCTAACAAGGCAGACACTGGACGTTTTCACCACGTACCTTATATTTCCTGAACACTGTCTGGACGAGTTTGGCAGCTTCATAGAGTTCTCTCTGCTCATGATCAGACAGAGTTAACTGTGCAAACTCATTTTCTACCTTCTCGCTGGTGGATGCACTCAGAAATTCAGACCAGTCTGCTGCCGAGGGAAGGCTGGGTTTCTCAAAAGCTATTTCACTGATTGGTGAGCCTGCAGGGCTCAAGCTGGTGTTCGAAGAAGGGGTCAGGGGTTCGCTATACAGACTTCTGAAATACCAATCACAGTAGCAATTATTGGCTCACAAAGCACCTGGGCTGGCATCACAGACAAGGACTACAACATTTCTGACTTCAAGGCAGAAGCTCATGCTTTCTCTTCTCGCTCTCCAAGCAACACCCCACACTCCTGAGCCCGCCTGTACTGCACTGGGCAGACTTTGCACTGGAAGAGAAGTCACAAGTCAGACCTTGTGGCCAGTTTCCCCTCCTGCATGCACTCCCATTCTTCCACCAATGTGTACCTGTACTGGCAATGACACGTTTCACCACAAGAGTGGCTGGGCTTGGAACACCAGCATTGTGTCCCACTGAGAAACAGCATCTGCAGGCTGAAGAATCACTGCATGCTGCCCAGCACTCAGACCACTCAAAGACCCAGAGCGACTTCACAGCTCTCACTGACCTTATCTGTGCAGCACTCGGCAGATGATCGACATCAGCAAGGTAACTGGCCAGCCAGCTCATCGTGGTGCTCATGGCAGCACTCTCCGTTCTCTCCACCAGCGGTGACTCCATTGGCACAAAATTCTCCCGCTTGATCCTGTCAGGCGTAGCTTCAATAATGTGCTCTGCAAGTGTCATCATGTTCACCTGGGAAGGGGGAGAAGAGAGCACTTTTGCTGCCTGGTAGTGGGAGCCTTGTGCTTGTATGCTACAGCCCAGCTTTAGCAGACTGCCCCATTTTTATGTCATTGGACCTCTGCTGTACGCTACTGACAGCTGTCACTACTGTCTTGTTCCCAAAGGAAAAGCAATCTCGCCACCCTTTCACTGAGACGCACAGCAGAGCATGACAGGACAATAAAGGCACATTAAGAGAAGTTAAAACCCTCGGGACCACAGCTTCATCAGGAATGCTTCTGAACCATATCCCCCAGCCTGCCAAGGGTCCCAGGAATTTTTAATACAGCACTGCCTCTCTCAGGTCTTCATAGGGATTGCTTCCCAGTTCCCAACAGACTATGGGGCCACCTTAGTCTCATTCACTGATGTGACCAGAAGGCTCCTATTTTTCCTTTTTACTTGCAAAATTGCAAACAATTTTGTGCATTCTGTACACTGTTGAAGCATATGCCAGTGCATGACCCGAAATGCTAACCCTTAGCCTTCGCGTGTGGGTTGAAAGGATACCCTTTGAAACCAGAAGATGGTATACACTGACTGTATGACCATGTCACAGAGTCTCTAAAGGCCTTCACAGAAACCTCCCACAGTTAGGCTCCTCTGTGCAGCCACCATATTCTCTGAGACTGCTGATCTTGGTGCTACAGTTATGTTTACCTGCAAGTCATCCATATGGTGTAAGCAGTCCTCATCCCCTGCGTTGTCCCTATAGGACAAGAGCTCTGCATCCACCATCTCCCTGTCAGCCATCATCAGCACATTCATCTGCTCTCGCTGGCGTAGCCGATGGGCTACAGTGTCCTTTCCCAGCACAGCCCCTTTCTGGCTCCCTGCCACCTGCACTGCAGACACACCAATATAAATGTCTTTTGGGCTCCATTTGATGCCTGTTTGGCTGCCAGAGCCCCGGTACCCAGTAACTTCTGGGATGTGCTGGGACAGCTCCCGGCCGTAGTCCCTTATCCCTTCACTGGGGCTGATTGTCTCAGTGGCGGATTGCTTGGAGCTGGAGTTCTGCTTCCTGATGCTCGGCTGTTCCAGGCTCAGCGCAGTGGAAAGCAGCTTCTCTTGCCGGGCTTGAAAATATTCAGGGCTCAGCTTATGTTTTTTGGGTGCAGGGTAATCTTTCTGAGTCTCACTACTGTAGTAACTGGAAGGTTCTGATCTTGGTCGTCTCAGCTCTGAAAACAAACAGATCAATGGTCAAAATGAAACACGCAACTCATGATTGCTGTAAGAACTACAACAGCTTCTGCCAGAGTTGCAGGTGGAAGTTTGTGCCATGCTCTGGGACATCCGACAGTATGCACAAAGGCAGTAACTATCACCCAGGGAGGATACTACTTCAACCACTCCCAAGATACATACGCCTTTCTAAAGCAGGCATTCACCTCTCTTCCCGATAATTATGGACGTGCACGAAGCACACAACAGACAGCCCATAAGAAAAGAATTCAGCATGGACAGCAGGGCTACAGGTGGCATCTGCCACCCAGGTGAGCTTCTTGCCCCCAGGTTTTCAGATGTCAAATGTCAGCAAAGCAGTACGTGCCATCTGGGTTGTTTTTACCTGTGTTTGTACTGGAAATCACAGTGACTCCCTTCTGAGGCTCCTGAGAGGCAATCAGCTCACTGTGCCACTGGGACACCCAGTTCTCTGTATTGGAGTCTGTGCTTGAGGGGCACTGAATCCTGGGGTTTTGCCCAAGCTGAGTTTGCTCATCTCGCTGGAGCTGCTCCAAGCACTCCGCCAACTTCACATGGCCTCGAGACCGGGCAATGGCCAGCGGCAGTCTCCCAAGGGAGTCCGGAATAGAGATGGCTCGGCGGTCCCACTTGTACAGCACAACAGCTGCATCCATGTGGCCCAGGGCGCATGCCCACATCTAAAAAAGAAAAGACAATTGACCCATTGGGCGACCTGCCTTCTCCTTCCTTCCTTGTTAACACAGTAGAGTCTGCTCCCCAGCTGATGGAGAAACGACTCCAATAAGCAAAACCATAACACTCTTGAACTCCAGCAACTGGCTTTTATAAATGTTCTATCCCGACAAAAGGCCATTACAGAGAATTAGGTGCATGCCATTCTCTCCTGTGACAGAGAAACCTCCATCTGCCAAATGAAGTTGAAGTTTGATAGTTTCTGGTTTAGTAATAAACTTTTTTGGGTTTCGCCTTTTTTTTTTTTTTTTTGGATGCCGGCATCACTGCAGAGACAGAACAGACTCATACGCAAAGGAATCTCTGAGATCAGAAACATACAGACGGGACTAAAGGTTGGGAACAATAAAATCAACACTCTGCTGTTGTAAACTGGCACTTCTAGTTCCACCTGCTTTGGCTTTTTGCTTGTCTAAGTTCTCAGTCATGATTTCATGATTCCAATGTCCAAGATATTGTAATGACTTTACAACCTCTATAGTCAATCAGTCAAAGAGAACAACTTGAAAGAAGGTGCGTAAAGTGCTTTCCCAGCACAATACTGGAGACTAGATTTTGGGTAAAACAAACCAGAAACACCCATCTGTCCCCTTTCCTCATATTACTCAACGACCATTTTTTTTTTTCCTGTGTGGTATCTCTCACCAAAATGCCAAGAAGCTGACAGTGCTGTGTCTGACCATTTACACAGCAAGGATATACAAGAAACATCTGCTCTTCAGAGTGTGAAACACATTAGGAAAATAACACATCACGAAGAACTCCATAGGGTCCTCAGATTCTCTCTGAAGTTTCAGGCTCTGCTCTTACCAGAGGAGTGCAGGAGAAATGATCCACATTCAAAGGGTCAACTTCCAGCTCCAGATCGATGCTATCTGCATGTTTGGTGCTGCAGAGGAAACAACAGAACAAATGATGCTCTGTAGCCATGTTAGAATCATTGCCTAAATGCACAGCTTTACCCAGTGCACCATACCACGACGTGGCCACGCATATGCCCATTACACACAAATTTACTACAGGTAGTGCCCCCACCAGAGACTTTAAGAGTATGATACATCCAGTGATTGGACTCGCTCTCTCAAGAGATAGGTCCTGTCACATCATGGGTCAGGAACAAGTTCAGGGACTTGGCTGTTTGCAAGAGACAAACATAAATATGGACCAAGCAGAGCTTACGTATGCTTCTGTCATGCCTGTATTGACACCCAAGAGTCCAACGGGCTGGGTCTTACCGCCATTTGATGAGGGTCTGGATCAGTGTAGCATAGCCCTGGGCAGCAGCTAGGTGGAGCAGTGTCATTCCTCGGAAAGTCTTTGAATGGATCAAGTGTTTGGACTTTGCCCAGCAAGCACGACTCATCATCTTCTCGCACACCACCACCACGCGGCTCTCAAAGCAGCTGCCCAGTGTCCCAGTCCCAGAAACGCACTGAAACACCACACACATCCCAGTTTAACCACTGAGGGGAGCTGCAACCTGCCCTGAACAGGCAGTCTTCCACTTCTAGAAGTACTGAGACAGTGGCAAATGTGAGCAAACCCAACTGTTGTTAAAAACGCCCACAAACCAGACTCGTTGTTTAGGAAAAACTATAATCCTTTCCAACCACCCCAAAACCAAATTCTGGTAAAAAAGCATTAAGTTGCTGTGGCTGAACACAGCAGGGTTCATACCTGCACCTGCGTTCCTCCATTCCCGCTCCCATTGCTCCCGCCTCCTACTCCTTGTTTGTGCTGCTGGGAGCCTGTCATTTCAGCCATTCTCCTCTCCATCTGCTCAAGTCGCTCCAATATTGACATCCTGAACTGGTTATCTAGGTTGGAGAAAGCCAGAATAAGGATATTTCCATGGAAAGAAAGCTGAGGTTTTGGCAGCCTACTGCAGGAAGCCAGAAACAACTATCCTGGAAGTCACACAGGAGATTTGCTCTGCTTGGCAACACACAGGGACACTTGCCCTGCAGCAGCCTAGCTCTTCAAGTTCCTGTAGCAGCCCTTTGACTGCAGTTCCAGAGAAATTCCTTAAAGAAAACAAAAATTAAAAACACAGGCAGAAGATGGATCCATTCCCTTGTGATTCTAGCTGTATCCACACGATAAAGGATTGGGGTAGTGCAGCTTCTTTGAAAACACAAGTAAACCCTAAGCAAATACAAGCATTCAGCCAGCATTTCAGTAGGATCATATCTGTCAAAACACTCTCAGTTCTCAAGTCAATCCCCCTACTTTACAAGAGTCCTGGACTCAGCTTGGCTTGCCTCCTGAAACCATGCAACAATGGTACCTGGAGGAAAAAGACTCCTCTACTTCCTTCTGTGCTTAAAAAAAAGGAGCCTTTAAAAAGGCACTTGCTCCTTCCCTGACAGGCTCCTTTTCTTGGAAAACAGCTTTAGCCAAGTGCCAGAAATCAAAGGGTACGTGCACTGATAATCCAGTACATCATTCTGAAAAGCAGTGTAACGCTTGAGCCCTCTGGTCTATGCAGAAGTCTAAAGGCTGCATCAGTTATTTTCTCCTCCTTGCATTGTAACCGAGCACTACGATACAGCTACTCATGTCTGAATAGCGGAGCAGGGAGATCTAGATAGATTAATAGGACACTGCTAAACCTGGTGCTGTGGGGATCAACTCAAGCAATCTTTTTGTGTCCAGGGCCAGTCAGTGCAGCTCAACTGGCTGCAAACAGAGCGCTCCTTCTGTCTTGTGACCCATATGGGAGAAGCTTCATTCAGCTCACATGAAGCTGGGCAGGATAATTTTGTGCATCGGGAACATTTAATGAATCTTGCCATCATGCTAACAGTGTAGATAATAAACTGTGGAGAAAAGACAACCCTCATGCTGTTTGGTTTCATGCATCCACAGTGATGATGTGGTGGTGCACAGCACTGATTACCCCGGAACAAAGCCCAGTAACAGGAATCTGTGCATCAAAATGAACGAGCTCTGATGAGGTTTTAAAAGAGAAAGTGTTCTCCCAGTGAGCTGGTTACATGCAGAGTCCTCCCTGGAAGGCTGCAGGAGTATGCGTATGCTACACTCTGCAGGGCACAGCTCTCACTAGAGGGTACTGGAGAGATACCATCTCTCTGCCGTACTGCGCTGAAGACCATATTGCAGACTACTGATCAGAGACAGCTCAAGTTCACTGGCACTCCCTCTCCACGGGAGGCTGCTGTGGTTTGACAGCAGACAAGAGCTCTGCTCCCTTCTGGCACGCTCCCACAGGTGTTAATGCAGCATCCCACCCCCGCTGCTCACCAGCCAGGGACAAAGGAGTTCGACCGGCACCCACCAACCTTGCTTCAGAGGGCAGCTCACTACCATCTTTCCTCACTCAGTCCAAAACACTATTACTTATTTTCAGTGCCTTATTAGTAATTCAGTTGTCCTGTTAATTGCAAAGCCGCCAGGAAAGCGACTGACAGTTATGTGAGGAAATATTCACAACGCAGACGCAGTCCCAGGGCCCCGTCGCAGAGCTGCGGTCAGCCCACAGCAGCGACACCAGCTGTTTTCTCAGCCAGTCTTTGTTCGGGAGTGCTGCAGTGTGCTGCAGTGCAGTCCGCGCCACCGTCTCCTCCTTCCCCCATCGCCAGGCAGAGCACGTACGCTGCAGAGACTGACGGAGACCTGGCACGGCTGAGCCATCCCCTCTCACCAGAGTCCTGTGTCAAACGGAGCCACTACAACTTGGGCATCAGGAAAAGGGGCTGTGTTTGCCATGCAGGCTAACGGCTCCGCTCTGCACATTTATGCACTCTAGTCGCATGTTATTAGAGCAAAGAGTAGCAACACACACCGGGTATCATATCTGAGCCTTCAACCTCATACAGGCAAAAGTAGAATCTTTTTAAAAGAAGAAATGTGGCTTGAACTGGTGTTCTAGAACAAGCCCAGAGCTGCTGCTCCTACCCTTTTAGCTGTCAAAAGAGAATAATTACTCTGCACAGACAGAAACAGCAGAAGAAAATGATTCCAGTGAGATGCAGAAGTACACTGTGCAGATTACTATTTTTTCCCTTTATTTTTTTTCAAGCTGAAACCATTGTGGAACAGAAACAGAGGGCCCCATGTTTGTGTCTATTTTCGAGGCTCTTCTCTCTAGGATCCGTGATCTCTAATGAGTGAAGCCTCCACCTTGCCCAACACCGAGCACTTCCTGGCACTTTTCATTGGAGGACTGAAGTTACTAAAGGGACATCTGTCACCACCACTGTCCCCAGATGGGAACACCAAAGCAAAGAAAAGCAGGGAACTTTTCTTAGGAAACAGAATTTGAAACAGCATCTGGTGCTCCAACCTATTCCTATTCAGACACCTGGACAGTGCTCCCAAGAAGTACTTAGGGCAGGACTACTGGATTTTAGGGAGCAGAGTGTCTGCTTGACTTAACAGGTGTCTGAAGGACAGACATCACAAACTCATCATGGTAACCTGTAACCCTGCACCATCTCACCAAGACAACTATGTTTTTCATAGATGGTTGTAAACTGCTGCTCAGTCTAACAGCAGGTCAGAAATACGCTTCTGTAAGTAAAATGGGAAGGGCAAACAAACGTTCTGGCATGGTGGCACAGAGCAAAGGGAGCCCCTCAATGCCCAGCTTGCTGGCGCTTGCCCTGCAGAGCTCACCCTTGGACAGGAAAGCCCTGGGCTGTAAATAAGGTAAGTGGGGTGGCAGTGCATGGAAAGGATCTCTATGCTGCCCATCTCCAGGTGATTAAACTGGCTACCTAAGATGGCACTTTCAAAGTTATTTATGTATAGTGTCTCCATAATAAATTCTGTGGTATCAAGTACACCAAGGTGTCCCCTTCAAAAGCAACCGGTCACTTGAAGTGCATGCGCTGCACTATGTACCAAAAAAAAAAAAAATAATTAAAAAGAACGGGGGCAGAGAGAAAGTGAGAACAGAAAAGGGAAGAGAGCAACTAGCTATGCTGCAAGAGTATGTCCTTAACAAAGCAAAACAAGGACACCTAAGCACAGAGGAACAGCCAAAGGGAAGGACACCTTCCCCCAAGGTTCCCTCTGGACTCAGCAGTGAGACAAGGGACTCCTCTTTGTCCAGCCTGGACGTGTGCCCGATTAACAGCACTCGGCGCATGGTGGGCACAGTTCCCACACTACCACCAGCCAAGAGGTGCCCGGCCTGGGCTGCAGTGAGGGCACTGCATGTCTCTTTGTGTGGATCATCCAACCCCCCAACAGCACATTGCCTTCCCTCCTCACTCACAGCAGGGCCAGGGAACCCGTCTGCTTTCCGTTAGGCTCCCAAAGGTAAACCACAAATACCGATTTCTACACACTCTCCTCTCGGTGCACTCCTACATTATCTCTCAGGATCATTTTAAAAATCAACTGTCCACAGGCAGGTGAACTTTCAAACTATTTTACCAGGCTGCACTAGTCCTACCCCATTAAAATTAAGCTACTAAGAACAAAGATGATCTTGTACCTTAAAAACTTAGATTTTGCAGCAGCCTAATCAAAGGGTAAGTCTTTAAGTGACCTCCAAGGAATCAATATTCTATAAGTCCCAAGTTCGTCATTTTGCATCAAAACATTATCACTTCTGTATTCTCAGCAACAGGACTTGGCCGGCTTCAGGCCTAAGAACAGCAGCATAATGTTGAAAATGAAAGTACAACTTACACCACAGAAACTGGCATGAAAACATTTTCTTTCCTTTATATAGTCCCGGGTTCAACAGGGTCAAAACCAAAGTCAGCTTTACCTACCACAAGTCATATGCGATACACCCCATTATCTTTAAAACCGATGCATCTGTATCCATGTCAGTAGCCGATGTAGAAGGATGACTGCTACAGCTGTGTAAAACTTAGAGGAACTGGGAAGGAAGAAAACCTCTCACATTCTGGGAAACAAAGGGTGGCTTTTTCATGTGTGTTATGTACTAAACATAACTGAGGTCTGAAACAAGATCCTCCAGCTCAATAAAGGTATCAGACAGCACCACAACACATTCTTTAAGCAAAGTACTGTACTTCATCCCAAAAGAAAACCATATTTCTGGTAAAGAAAACATGATAAAACCTGACCCAGTCCTGCTGTCTAACACATTTTCCTGTGTAAACTTGAATTGCCAAAACAGCGCTGTCAGCACAGCCCAAACAGGATGAAAATGAAGTGCCCATGAAAAAGAGCTGTCTGAAGTTATGCAATTTACCTTGCAATAATTAAGAGATGGGCTATAAATGCCAGAGGGCTGAACGTTAAGGTTTCACTCTGAGAAGTTCAGGACCCTTTATCCCTTATTATTTCTTATTCTGCTGGTCATGTTCTTTTCTGTCTTGCTCACTTAGGGGTCTGTGCAGATCCACCTGCTCAGCAGACAACAAAGTTACAGGAACACAGGTTCCACATTCTTGTCTTTTACATTCAACATAAGATCTCATGACAACTACCTATCTCTCAGTGCAGTGAAGACAAGAGCGCAACAGAATATAAATCCAATTGTCAAAATAAGCTTTTCTCCTGCTACATTATACAGGAAATCTAAACAGCTCCAGCCCAGCACAAGATGTCTTGCACTGGAAGCACCCTAACTCAGACACAAACATATCCATGTATTTAAGGTTTTACCCAAGGACTCTGCTTTTGATGATCAAATTTCAGGGTTTTTTTTGTGAGTCAAAAAATTAGACTTGCAAATTTTTCCATTTCTTGAGTTTTTCCATTACATATAAATCTGAAGAAACATTACAATAGTCTCTAAGAAACCACAAAGAAGGTTTCTGAAGCTGTTCTTCAAGGCCGTCTCCACAAAGGTGATAAGAATGACTGCATTTCTGCATCTCCAAGACACCTCATAAATTCCCAGAAAACACTCTGAACATTGTACTTTTTCTGGAAATTATTATTCTTCAAATTAACAATAAAATGTAACATCCAGATTACTCCTCACCATTATTCCTTGGCATAACAGGAGGAGGTGGTGGCTGTAGGCCCTAGGGGCCTGTTTTGTGAGGAGACCCAGTGCTGGCACGGCAGGACAGCCTGGTCTCACAGAGCTTTTCCACAGCCGCTGCTTTCATCTGACAGGAGCTCTGAAGCTTTTGGGATCTGATGGAGCTACTCGCATGCACACACCTCTCGCCCTGTGACTTGGCAAGCTCCATGTGTTTGTTAGGGACCTGTTCCATCACACACAAAGCCATTTCCACTTCTGTTGTCCTCAGCCCCTCACAGGAGAGCGTCTCTGCCACAGATTCCAAACCGAGCTTAGGAAACAACGTTTATTTGCAGGGTCTGGTCCTCCTGAGAGGACCAGTTGTTCCAGTGTCATGTCGGGGCTGAGCTGCTCTGAGGAGACCCTGACTGCCCCTGCAGGGAGGGACTGCAAAGAGCTGCTCGGTCAGATTTTGACTTGTACTGAGAAATTGGTTTGAACATCATACTCATTTCCCTAAAACATGAACCATCATTTGCGTGCAGAATGAGCTTCTTTTTAATTTGTACTCAGAAGGAGCCTACTACTGATTACAGTAACGATCACAAGTTATGGACAAAACATTTCTAGAGATGCAAAACTATTCTGGTATGAGTCTTTTAAGGACGCATGGTTATTTACATCAGCTGGCATTTTACAGAGCTACAGCGTGTACACCTGCAGTTATGCCCGGTGCCCAAGCTTTCCCCCAGGATGGCAGAAGCCCCCGCAAAGCCTGTGAGCAGCTTGTGTCAGCTCCGGGCTACATGTGCCCTGTATTGAATGGGTAGCTAAAACACAGCACTTGCAAATGTTGTACAAGTTTTTTCCATGCAAAAAGGCAAGAGGGTTGCTACCAGAAACGTTTGTGTTTATACACCATGCGGGACAGGTCCTGCAGAACTACTGAAAAGACCCTCTACCACTCCCTCATTCAGCTGCATCATCCCGCTAGCAGGAGACAAGACACTCTAGACTTGTAAGAATAAGGGTGGAGTTCCCACCTTAAATAGTTGAGAAAAACAAGGACCAAATCTGGGGGAAATGCCTGTGCTGCAGAGCTTATTTACAAGTGCAATGCTTCACCTGCCCCCTGCGATAGCCCACTCCTCTGCACAGCCCTCCCCAGCTTCTAGCCCAAAGACCTCTTCCAAAGACACTGCATTATTTCTCTTTTTGAGCTATCCAAGCAGTGGTCCCAATCAGTGGGCACAGGCTCAAACCACTGCCTCCTGCTCATGCTTTATTACAAAATGTAGTGAAGCCACATGTTAGCAGCCATCGAGTCACAGATCTTGCACTTTGTTTGTGTAGTACCTAAAACATCACGATGGTCCAGGTATGGAGCTAAGAGGACACCACCATACAGTAAGTGACAAGGTCTCCCTCGCTTGACAAGCCAAGTTTGAGAAATTAGCATAGAGCCGCTTTTTTAATCTCTGCACACTGCTTTACTGGACAAGTAAATATCTAAAAGGATCACCTCTTCCATCCTTTCGCCAAGCAAGCTTCAACCAGCAAGAAACTGTCTGTACCACTCATGACACGGCAGCACAGCTAGAACAGAGGAAATACCGCTTTGCACTGATGAAAAATAAATCAGCGGTTCTTAGCAGTGAGCAGTGTCTATACCCCTTGCTCTTTTTTCACGCTCTCACCTGGAGGTCTGGGTTTTTTCCACCATGCTGCACAACCTAAATAACAGACTGTATTTGACTGGAAGGACTAAAGGATGAGGGTGCATCATCTCCTGCACATTCCACTTGGGCAGTATCTGCCCAGGATGTAATTATTTCCCCGCAGACTTCTAACCACTGAGCTAATGCTGCTGTGCGAGATCTGCATCTGCACATGTTCCCAAGTACTGGGCTTCAATACTCAGGAGGCAAGAGGCAACTCCGAGGCCACTGGCTCCTTAGCATGGGCAGTGTCTTTAATGGCAGTTTCTGTGTTATGCTCACTGTAAGAACACACGCAGACTGAATTTAGCAAGTGCGACAGCTGAGCACTGTAAAAAAACATGCAGTGCAAAGACATTTTTCTGTTTTGCAGAGCAAGTCAGACACCACATTCTCTCACCCAATGCAAGCTGTGGGTGGGGATGGAAGCAGTCTATGGACACATCACTTCTGAGTGCCACTGCTTTGTTCCTATTTTACAAATCATCTGTCACTTGCCTATGAAATCTTGCTCAGTTCTTCTACACGTTAAAAATCCTGAACACCTTCCACATCACAGCATCAACTTGATCTGGTTTAGTACTTATTTCTGAGGTGTCATCATTGCAGAAACACATACTTCTGAAATGAAGCTGCGGTAGCATCCTCAATGCACCTTACAAAAAGCTCTGATTAGCAGTAAGCTATTACAGGTCATGGTCTCTACCAGCAAATGAAAACATTTAAATTTTTTACTTAATATTCTAAGACAAATGCGCATCTGTGCTAGCAAGGCAAGTCACTTCCACGCCTTTTGATTAGCAAGAAATGCCACAATTACTGAGGCACAAGACGAGGAAAACACTCTATTTACACTGAGCCCATGCAACAGCTGAAGGAAGCCCATGCTTTCACAGAAGAAATAAACACTACTGGGCACGGGCAGGAATAACAAAGTAATCCAGACCTGCACATATAGGCATTGTCACTGATTTTAAGCCATTAATGCACCTACCAGGGCAAGACTTCTTACTGGCAACACTTTCCCCAAGTTCTTCCAATGGTGAAGGACTTCAGCTATTACTCCCATGCCATCTGGGACTACTCCGTTCCTCTCTGTCGTCCCCAGCTGCCTCAGAAGATGCTACTTCCCCCTACTTTTCTTTATCATGCCATTACTAGAGACGAGGAGAAAGGGGGTGGCCCAGGCTACTTTTCCCCAAGTGCCAGTCTCTATACCAACAGCAATAAAGCCCTTGCTGCCTTTATTTATTTTTTTTTTCAGGCTTCTCTTCCCCAGAGCTTTGGGATGGCAAGATTTTCACATTATCCAGGAACAGCTACTTCAGCAAATCAGGAAAAGTTTTGGAGATGCCATGTGGACTTGATGTATTTTAGAGGCAGGGCAGACTGCTAGAGATGTCATTTCTTGTGCTATTAAGTAATTTGCATAAAAACAGTAGGCTGCCTAAGGTCACCCTTTGCATCTCAGGTCAGAAATTGGCTGTGCTCTCCCATAGGTGCCAACGCTTCGAAAGATGTGTGTGTATGTATGCGAAGAGCAACAGCGTAGGAGAACACGCTGCACTGCTGCCCACCTGCACAGTGCTACCCACTGTCCACGGAGACTCCCTCCTCCCAGGGTTACATGCTAAAGGAGCTATAAACAGGGATAAAGCACCTTAAAAGGCACTACGCAGCATCTGTGCTACGATACTGTACGTACAGTAAATACTCTGACCCAAGTTTTCTCTCATAAAAATTGCAAACTCAAAGTTTTCATCCAGAAGTCACCGGACTGATGAGCAGAATGATATAAAATGGCCTTTATTTGCTGCAAAATTAGGTAAGTAGGAAGTGCTGCAAGCTACAAAACTGTGAAACACCCGGACAGGTCAGCAAAAGAGACTGAGGTCTCCCTCACTGGAAGCTTTCAAAAAGTCAGACACCCATCACATTTACCCCATCTCTAAACTGGGAGTGGCCTACATGGTCTTCTGAATTCCCCTTCCCAGTCCTACTCTTTTTGACGAAGCGCCCTGCAAACCAAGTTTTGCAATAACCTGGCATGAAGCAGGCGTGTGCTTCAGCCATCCCTAAACTCCCCAGGGAAGCTCTGGGCTACTGACCTCATCCTACACCGTACCACCCCAGAACGCAGGACCGTGATCTAGAGCTGTTAGGATGCTATCCATCCTTCTGCATGAACCATGCTACAGTAAAAGTACTGTCACAACTCCGAGCCTGCATCATAACATCACTGACAAGGGAGGGAAACGCCACCGCGCCCCACAGCTGGGGGCACAGGGAGAAGAAGGGGGAGCAACGACGAGCTCAAAAAGGCGCGCATTCACATCGCAGGCACAGCAGAATGACGGACAACACAGAAGCATGCAGACTTAAACCCAAACCAATACTGCGACATATCATCCTGTAATACTTACTGGAAGCAGTACTTTGTCACGTCTGCACATCCACCTGCAAAGGGTGGGGGCCGCAGACCCCTCTGTGGTACCTCTACCTGCTTCCCGGTAACCAAACCGGCGTCGGGCACCAGAGGACTGACCTGGGAGTCTACAGCGGCATCCGCGGCGGCTCCGGCCGGCGCCTGGTGCAGAACCCGCGGCGGGGGCGGGCAGAGCGGGCTCCCCCAGACGCGGCCGGCCCCTGGCGCATCCTCGCAGCCGCCCGGAGCTCCTCCGCCTCCCCGCAGCGCTGCGGGAGCCTCGGCCACAGCGGGCAGGGACTAGCGCTCGCCGGCGCGCTCGGGAGGCGGGAGGGTCCCGCCGCCCGCGGCAGAGGGGGAGGCCGAGGGCCGTGCGGCGGCCGGGGGCATGGCGGAGCGCGGGGCCGGGGGGCCGCGCCGCGGGACCGAAGGGCGCCCGTCAGCGGCCGTCCCCGCGGCGCCGTGCGGCATGTGGGAGACGTGCGGGGACGGGCCGCGCCTCCGCGGCTCTCCGCCGCCGGGCGGCTCACGGGCGGGCCCGCGGCTGCCGCCCGCCCACCGGCGCGCCTCGCGGCGGAGCCTGCGGAGGAGCCCGCGGCAAGATCGGCGGGGACGGGCGAAGGCGCCGGTGTGCCGGGCGGTGGGTCAGGCAGCCGCGGCCCCGGTTACGCCCCACGGCCCATCGCCGCGCCCGACACCCTCTGGCGCCCGCCCCGGGGTGAGGACGGGACGGGGCAGCCCCGAGACCCCACCGCCGGGCGCTGCGGCTCAGGCTGCCTCGGCGGGGAGCGGTGGTTCCGCCGCCGCCCTCAGCCCACGCCGGTGCCGCCCGGTGCCGCCATAGCGGGATTCCAGCCCGGTCCGACGGCCGCCCCGCCCCGCCCCGCGCTCAGCGGCGGACGGCTGTGCCCGCGGGCGGCGGGAGGCGGCTGCGGCCGCCGCCTCCCATTGTCTGTGCCGGCGCGGCCGGGCGGCCCTGCCCCGCTCCGCTCCCCGCCGGGCCCCGCCCCGGGCGGTGACGTCACCGCCCGCCGCCGTCTTCGCGGCGCGCGCTCGGCGGGAGAGTGGTAACGCGGTACCGTCGGTGCGGGGCCTGGTCCGCCCCCCGCTCCCCCGGTGCCCACGGGAACGCGGGTCCGCAGCGCGCGTGCGGCGCAGGGCCCGCAGGCTCTCACCGCGCTGCGCGCAAAGTGATCACGCGTGTGCTAATTGCCCCAAAAAGGCCCATGTGCAGAACGTGAAATCCCGACATAAACTCCCGGTGACTGACTGCGCAGTTACCGTGCCCGAAGAAGCGCGGCGGACCCGGCGCGGCTCTCCCCAGCACCTCCCGCCACCGCCCCGAGGGCAAACACGGCCCCTCCGCAGGAACAGCCGCCGGGCGGGGGGTCGGGCTGACCCAAAACACGCCACCCAGAAGGGAAAGTGGAACGCTCCTCACCCCAATCCCGTCACACTACAGCCAACAGAAAAGGACGCTCTGGGAAACGCAGGAGGAGGGAATCTCTCCGAAACAACTGTGGCAAGAGCAGCCTGTCCTTAGTGTGTGAAAGGGGAAAAAAAAAAAAAAACAACCAAAAAAACCCAACCAAACAAAAAAAACCAAAAAACCAAAACAAAAACAACCGATCTCAACGGGGGTATAAACAAAACGGAGGGAGCTCCCACACGGACCAGGAGTCAGTAGAGAAGAGAGGAGGGTGAACAGAATCAGTGTAGTTCCTAGTAAGGAACCAGGCATCCACGTCCCGTGGCAATGCTGGCGCTGCACCCTCAGCCCCCTAACACAGCACAAAGCGTTCATCCCTCTTCCCAAAGACAGCCATCAAGATATCATCTCTTATGGTAAAATCCAAGATAACATCCAATCACCTCTACTTGGATGGAGGGAGGAGTGGTGAACAGTGCTACTGTTCATGGTCGTGGACTTTTTTCTACCAAAAGTCTCTTATGGCTGCAAAACAGCATTTCTAGGGACCTCACTGATCCCGAACACGCCTCTCCTACAAGACAGTGCTGTCTGCATCGCATCTGCAGGCTAGAAGGGGCATCTGGTCCCAGTGAACAGACATCCCTCCACGGATTTTGGTGACAAACAGCTACCACCTTGCACACTTACCACCACATTACAGAAATCCCATACCTGCCCAGCTGTGAAATGCCACAGGTAGCACGCACACACCGTACTGTCACAAATAACTTGAACTGCATGTGATCCCATCTACCTCCCGCATGCCAAAGTGAGAGTTTGGGTGCCGCAGGTATGGCCACGTCACACTAACGTGAGGGAGCCACTAAACCCCCCAGTCCTTTTTGTTTTCCAGGTGGGAAAGGCAGCCAAATCTTAAACTGGGAATCCAAGAGGAGCTGAAAGGCTGCCTGTTATGCTCTCTTGCGTCAGTACCATTTACATTCAGTACCAGTCACACCCTTGTCCATCCCATACACTCTTGACTCATCAATTCACATGCTGCCTGCCCAGATTTTTAAGTTCTGTTTGGGCTCCCTATGGCAGCAATTAACTCCTCCCCAACCTCCTTCCTGTTGATGCATAAGCATAATGCCAAGGAGCACTCATACCAGTCACCCTGGAATTTCTGGTCCTGTCCCATGCCTAGGAAACGTCATCTCTACAGACACTTTTTGAAAGCAGCAAAGGCTTCAGCAGAGGGCAAACATGTGCTTTCCACTGGAAATCTGTACTAAAAAGTCTTTCTAATTTGTTATGCATCTGCCATTAGAAGATCTCTGTCCTCCAGTTCAGAAGGGGTCTTGTCTGCTTTTTGTTCTCTCTTACTTAAGAGAACCTCTCCACAGCCAGTGAATGAAAAGTGAGGTCAAATGGCTATAGAAGCACATGATGGCTTCTGGAAACTGTCAGTTTCATCAAGAAAGAAGAAGAGGCTGCCAAGTTTATCAGAGGAGATCAGGATCACATGGGAGTGCTTCCCTTATTAGAAGAAAGGCTTTCTTTGAAAAGAAAGAACATCACTATTCTAATTAACTAGAAAAAAAATGCAAGAGCATCAGCAGCTGGTGTCCATTTGTAAAAGATCTAACTCATCTGTGGAGTAAAACAAGGAAAATGCAGAACACAACAAGGGTGGCTGTGTATAGCTCCAAAAAGGGTGCACTATCCATTATAGCACAGCGTAGATGCTGGAAAACGACGAAGCCCTTCCAAGGATGGCCCCAGCCAACGTGCTGCCCCTTAACACTCCTCTGCACATTGCTTCCCCCGGCTTGATAGAGTTCTGTAAACAGGAGGCATGGAGGGATATGGTCTCACAACACTTTCCAGTCATTTGCAGTACTGGTCCCTGATCCCAATGGCCAATACTTGCTCTGTGCTCAAAAAGGTGGGATTTTATCCTTGTCCCAAGCTCACTACTTCCAAGAGTAGCAATTACTATAAACCAGGAAATTATTTCATGAAATGTTTTTCTCTGGGAAACACAATTCCTATTGTTTCACTCAAAACTCCCTCCTGCTCATCATATCTCTCCCAGACCCAGAGCCCTACAGGCACTGGTTAAATGTTCCCTGAATAACGATAAGAATTACCTGCATTTAAAAACTTAAACCAAAAGTTGCTGTAAACGCTTAGAAGAAGGAAGCACGATATGCCATACCACTGCTGGTCTCTGCTACCGCAGTAGCCAGATGGAAGCAGATCCTGCTGAGATGTTGCACAGGCACAAGCGTGTATCTCATGGCATACCTCTGTGACAGAAGGTACAGCAATGTCCCCAGCGAGCAGCGTCTCTGTTCTGAGCCTGCACTGAACGCTGTGCAGCATGCAAAAAAGTTTGTGCTGCTTTTTCCTGATGGTCACTGCAGAACTCTGGTTTTGCATGCTTGGTTTCAGATGCTTCTTTGCTAACCCATCATTGTTGAAATCTGAAAATTTCTAGAGAGGTGTGACTTCAAGTGTGCCTACTATCTTAGCATTAACTGGGAGCCATCCATGCCCGAGAGCAACAATTTTATGTACATATCTGTTTTATTTATTGGCTTTGTTTATACCATATCCTTTCATGATTGAGCTACTACTTAGAAGCGTGTCCTTTCACATCTGGAGCCATGCTACAGCCTGTGAAGCACAGCCTGTCACTGCAAAGGCATACAACAACTACACAGTGCTCAAGAGGAGCTTGTGGAGAAACTGGAGTCACTACACTGTGACTGGGCACAGTCAGGCAGCTGAACACTTGCCCCCTTAAAAAAGAAACAGGCGAAACATTTTCAGGTATCTGCAGAATTGAACAAAGAAGGCAAATTAATGTTTGCCTTAATATAACTGAAAATATACAGTTCATATATGAGATGCCTTTGTCTTTATTTTAAAGAGGTTTGCAGAAGAAAACAGTTTACCTAAAACTTACATAAGGTGGAAATTGCTTATCCTTTTACTATGCTGTTCCTGGGGTATGGCTGACTGTTAACTCTGCCCCTCTTGCGGTGGTCATACTAGCTGGAATCATTAACTGTGTTTTAACAGGGTAGTGCAAAGGAACTCAAAGTGTTCGATTGAGTTAATTAAAGAGAATTTTAGAATTCTAGTCAATATTTTGGGACTACAAATATTCTTCGAAATCCTTCCCTCAAGACTACATAACAGGCAGTAGGGCAAGGATTTGAAGCCGGTCAATTAAAGTAAACAAAGAAGACAGGGATTTGGTTATTTATTCTATTGATAGAACCAACTCACATTAGCTTATACCTTAGCTAGCTAAGCTAACATTTGTTCTCTTAGAGTAAACAGGAAGATGTTGCTGGTCCTTTAAATAAGGGTGTAAGTCGCTCCCTTTGGAGCCCTGTGCATCAAGGCAGAGGCTCCTGATAAGTCACGGTTAGTATAATTATTCAGTCTTTTTCCCTGAAGGGCCTCTGCAATGCAGCGGTCCTTTTACTTTTTTTTTTCCCCTCCCTGTTAGCAATGCCCTAGTTTGTTCACTGCTGCAGTCCCCCTCCCTTCCACCATCACCACATCATAGCAATCTCTAATTGAGACCTTGCCCGCTAACCAGGAGCTCCTAGACAAACTGCAGGAACACCAGAGACAGCACTTACAGACAACTTTGGCAGCTCCTCCAAATTCACCAGCACTGAGGGAATTGTCAAACGGGTTTTAAAACCTATCCACTTTGCATGCCACACTGGAGAGATTGCTAACAGCTGAATATCAATTTCCATCACATCAGTATTGGCTGTACTTCACATGCAAGGTGCAGCCTCAGTAGCAGATGAAAAGCACCTGCAGACTCTTGAATACTCAGAAGTCAAGCAAACCCAATTCTGATGCTGAACATAAGACCATGTGCGCTTCCTCTTTAAGAGCTATTTTCATTTCTGTTTGCAGGTATGCCTCTACAGCCAAGCCACAAGCCTCTCTTTACTCCTGCAAAACCCACCGTGATTTGTCTCTGTTCTACTCGTGTCTACAAATGTCCTAAGCAGTGCCCTCCTGACTTCCTTGAAATGTCCCTCTTGTATGTGGTGTAAGAAACACAACAGCTACAGGTCAGAAAGCAGAGACAACTAAATGTTTGTGTGCCGTGACATTACAGGCAGGGGGACAGCCAGGGAAGGATGCATCGGTCTGCTGCTCATATTAATGGGTAACCTTCAACAGCTGAAGATACAGGTACTATGCCACTGAAATCATGCCTGATGCTACTTTGAAGGAAATGCTATTTTTTTTATTATTTCCCCCCAATTGTCTCTAAAAGCATCAGCTCAGACTCTGCACACGTACATGCACCGCTCTGCCAGAATCCCGCTAGAAGTGGCTCCTCCTCACCTGCCCCTGGCGCTCATGGTTTACAGACAAACTGCGGATGCTTTGATCAGCCGTGTCAGGGGGCTCAGACCTGACACGCAGGACTAGTCCCTAGGCTCATAGCTGCTAATGGTAGGGAGAAAGCTTCTAATGAAAGCTTTAATGAAGAAAGCTTTTCCTGTCAGGGCTTCCCCAACAGAAGGAGGGAGCCCACCAAAAACCTTTCAAACACCACCTGCCTACACTGACATGTAGCTGGCCTGAATTAAGCTTAAAACTGTTCAATGTTTCTCCAGTTAAAGTAAACCAGTTCTAAGTATTTGTCATGTTCAACAAAGCTATAAAATAACAACAGTGACACATGCTTCCAATCTTTGTAATGACAGCAATATTTTAAAGGCATTAAACTGGTATCAAAAGTAACATCCCTGACAGATTTCCCAAAGCACATGTTGTGTTACAGTTACCGTGTTTGCAGCTGACAGACAAAATAGGATGAGGTCAACTGACTGAGGAACAAACCGCACCAGTATATTAGCTCATTATTTCTCTTGCCTTCAGTATGGCCCTGTGCAAACAACTATGCCTGTGACTTCTTTCGTGTAACGCTTTGTAACATTAATATTAATTTCTCAGCTATGAAATCTCTGAAGACTAAGAATTTGACTTTACCATGCTTGTCTCCTGTATTTAGCAGAGAAAACAGACACTTAGCAAATGGATCACCAAGCAGGAGCATTGGGACTTTGCTAAGATTGCAGAAAACGTGGTGCCCCAGCAGCTGATTCTATCTGATGAAGATGAAAGCATTATTACTGGCCCTTTCCCAGCCCATCATAAAAACCAGCTCTTCCCCTGCATCTCCTTGGTCCGAGTTAGAAGCCGCATCTCTCTAGCAATTGCACTCAGGAAGGGAAATGAACATTTCAGGCTCCAAAGTTCCCCTCCTATCCTTCTCACCTTGCTCCTTTATAAAATGCATTTTTGGGGCATAGGGTTACCTGAACCTAAAACTTGCATGGACAGAGCTGCCATACAAATCCAGAGCCTGTGTTCCCACCCCTCGGTGTGACATTTAGGTACCAGAGATCTGTTCTGATCAGTCATGGATTCTTCTACCAACTGCTTGGCTAAGAGCTAACGCTATTAGGGTGTCCATCTCATCCCCGCAAGGTATAAGGGATGCTCTTACCAGTCTAAAAAGCCTGATTGTGGCTGTCATGTGCCAGAGCGTGCCTGGCTTGCCATTAGCACAGACTGCTCTGGCACTGAGACCCTCGAGTGACAAAATCTCTATCCATTTGTTGACTCCTAGCTAACAAGGCGGGATGTGGACATCATAGCAGTGGCTGACTGTGAAGTCTCCTCATTCCTTAAATTGTCTCACCGCCTTCCCACTTTCTGCTTATGTAAATACACATTTTTCTAGACAATCTCAAGTTTTAGAATTCTCAGGGAAGACAACTGCAGGGTAGATGCTCCTCTCCTGCTAGGGACTGGGTAGTTCCCATTTTGGGGAAACAATCGGCTTTCTCTTCAGACAAAGAAAACACCCCTTTGTCTCCTTCCCATCAAATGCAGCCACATTTTGTTCACACCGAAAGAATTAATAAGGAATTTCAGCACGAGGTCTTTGATTAATTGTGCAACAGACCTTCCCCACAGCACAAACTTGCCCCTCTACGTGCCTCCCCCATGCCAGGAGCTGCTCCTTTCATTCACAGCCCTGCCATTTGGTGAGCTTTGTTAGAGAGTATCGCATGCTTCTTACCATCCAAGGACAGCCAGTCATGCTGGGAGGAAGGCAGGGTTGGCAGAGCTCTGGCTTTGTATTCAAACACCACAGAATTGGAGATGATCTGATTGTTGAAGGCAACTTGCAAAGTCACGAGCCCAGTGTCATGAGCTAAAAGGAAAAAGCACATGGTAAGAGAGAGACCTCCCCGCAGAAATGCACGGCTAGGTATTATCCTGCTGATCTCCCCACGTGCTAAGTGGCAGGCTGAGAGCAGATGCAATGAGAGGAGAGGGGGCGTTTGACAATATTTTTGTAACTAGACAACTAAAGAGTCCAAAATGCTGATCTGTATTGTCAAACATGAAGGTTGTAAGCTTAAGAGTCATCTAACAGGTTGTTTTGGCAGGGGGCAGAATCACATGTGTTTCTAAAGATTAACCAGCCTCACTACATCGCCAGTGGGAAGCTGAGGCCTAACAATGAAGCTGCATTATTCTGCATACACTTAAAGTCATATACTGAGGGCCAGCACTACTGAAAATCTCTGCAGGGAGGCTGGAGGTGTTCTCATCCTATAAGTACCAAGGACAAAGTGCAGCATATCGGCAAATTAAGGGTCACTAGAGCAGTGAATGCACCCCTGAATAACAGTTGCTCTTTCAAAATTACAGAAATGTTGTTTAGAATTAATTTAAATAATTATTTTCAAGCTAATTCAGAGCTTCTAAATAATATTTGTTGTGATCTGTTGTGATGTATCAAGAACCTAAATTGCTGTTGCACACTAAATAGGTTAAAGAAAAAGGAAAAGCTTCTCAATGTTTATGCACTATCTTTCACAATGGGTTGGTCAAGACATATAGATGACACGACTAGGCTAAGAACTTGCTCTGAAACCACAAGCTCTAGAAGAGAAGCGCTCCTTACCTGGGCAGTAGCAGCGCAGTACCCCTGGCTGAATTAAAGATGCAGGCACTGAGATCTGATCAAACAGACAGCTGTAATTATTGCTGGCTTCCTGCCATGGACCAGTAATTAGGACTTTTACTCCTCCCTGTGAACAAAAGAAGGGGGGAAAAAGTCATTACAGACAAAGCCATACCCAGAGAGGACCATGCACTGAAATGGCTGAATGGCAAACAGCATTGTGAGGGCGAAGAGAAGTGCCAACCTACCGTGGATCCTTGGCACCAGTCAACACCGGTGTCGCAGTCTCCCAGCACTGTGGGAGAAATGCAAGCAGTATTCCCCAGCAGAGCATCTTCGTTTCTCCACACTCGCTCTGTTCCCCACTCCTGCCCACACGCTCAAGCCCTGTGCTTTGCCAGTGCGACCCTCGCTGCTGACCGCCTGCCTGTCTTTTGGTCACTTGCCAGGTCCTGGGTCAGCGATGGCCAGCCTCTGCAGTGCTGCAGGCCGGACACCCCTCCGCCAGGCACCTCCCGGCATCGGCCGGGCGCCGCGTCGTGCCTCGCACCCACCATCACCCCCCGCGCAGGCCGCGGCCCCGCCTTTGCCACAGGGACTGCCACTGGACAGTCATGGCAAGCATGCCATGCGCTCACCACCGCCACTGCGGCCCTGCCGACACCGACGGAAAACTGCTGTTATGGAGAGGGCACAAAAGGCCACACATCGCCTCCGAGGCCACAACTGGAGGCACGAGAGGAGCCGGGCCACGGATCCGCCACACCGCCATGTAGGAACATCGCAGCTCAAAGCAGCAACCGCACAACTTGCGCTGCTGTGGGAGCGGGGCACTCGGCTGAGGGCGGACGGATGGGGACGGCGGGGCGACCCGGGACGGGGCTGCGTCTGCAGCGCGGCCCCCCCGTCCCGGGCCCTCCCCCCGCCGGCGCCCCGCGGCCGCCCCGACCGCCGCCCCTTCACCCTCGCGCCTTCTCCGGGGACGGCGGAGTCCAGCGGGGCCGCCCGGAGCCACCCCACCGCCGGCGGGGCCTCCGTTCCCCGCCGGGCGCCCCGCCCCCGTCCCGGCCCTGCCCGTCCCCGCGGCCGTGCTGCCCTCGGGCGGCCGCCGGCGGGAGCGCGGCCTGTGCTGGCGGACCCACCGCGGCCGAGGGCGCCGCCAGGGCCGGGAGGCGGCGGCAGCGGGGAGGCCCCGGGAGGCCAAAGGCACCCAGCGCCGCGGCCCGGGAGCGCCGCGCAGCTGCGGCAGAGCGCGGCTGGAGAGGAGCGGTCCTGCCCGGGGCCCGCCCGGTCCCCGCGGCGCTGCCGGCACCGGCGCCCACCGCGTGGGGGCACAGCGCGGGGCCGCTCCGCGCCGCTCCGAGCCGAGCCTGGGACTCCCGCTGCGAACCCGCGACCGTCCAGCGGCGCTGCGCTGTGCCGCCCTGAACAACGGCCCCGCGGGGCTGCGCCGGTGCGTCAGGCCCTCTGGTCTGTATGAAACACGAATAAAACGAGCTCTGCCGGCGGGAGTCGGACAGCTCGTTAGTGTAGGAATGGATAACAAAAAAACACCCCAACAAATAAAAAAGTTCCCATGGTAGCGGCAACAAAGAAAGATTTGCACCAGAAATGCCAGAGGTTTGCTGTTAGGGCCTTTTTGTTGATTTGTGGGGCCTTCTACGCAAGAAAGAGAGTCAGACCGGCTGTCCAGACAACAGGTACGGCACAACCACTGTCTGTGCCCAACACAGCCAAATGCCCCCAAAACACAGCACCTCCTGCACACGAAGCCTGGCTGGGTTCAGTCGCTAACAGACCACCATGGCATTACTGTTCCATGCTCACCAGTCAGGCAGCACCAGGAGTGACCACCACAGCGCTGACACTTCAGTTGTGTCAGCTTCCGGGGAAGCTCAGGAACGGCATTCAGACCCAATTGTACACCACAACCGGGAGAAAGTAAACTCCAGCCGGTGGTGAGTGGTTGACGATCAGCGACCACCCTGTCTCTCAGAGAGGGCTCTGCATTTGGCAGTGGGCAGAGGTGAGGACGCTGGGCATCTCCTGCCCTGGACGGTCCCGAGTGCCCTGTCAGCTGCAGGCTGCAGAGATGGTCGTGAGGCTGTAACGAGCGGTGGGATGCCTCCAACTGCCCACCGTGCCCGGGCCTGCACCACCACCCTGCTGGCCACGATGGACTTGTCTGGAGAGAGAGCAGCTAAATGGAAGGCTTTTCATCAGTGCCCATCGGCCACTCCTGCATGCTGGCAACCTCAGTTTCTTTCCATCTGCAGAGTGAACACCCATGTTTTCACACCAAGTCCCATATTGCAGAGCCACTGGATACCAACTCATCACCTGCTCCTGGAGCTGTCACAGGACCATTCAGCTGAAGGTTAAGCCACCTCATCTGCTTATTATTGCATATTTCTGCTGCCTCATCCGCTAGCAAACTCGCCATCCAGTGGTGTCAGAGATAGACTTACTGGGGGTGGTCACCGCTAGTCAACAGGAACAGAGAGAGCTTTTCCTGAGCAATTATTGTACACCTCCGTAAGGTAACAGATACAACAGTGTTCCATGGCTGGGATTACAAAAATACAAAGGACCATTTCTTTTAATTCAGAACAACCCGCCTCTCCATTACTGGCTCAGAACAGCCTCTTTCCTCTCGCATTCCTTCACAGCAGGAAAGTCTGTGCTGCTGCTGTTTTTACCTTGTGGTGCACGTGACTGATTTTGGAGAGTCTGTGGGATGGAGGTAAACGCTGAACTCATTAAGGCAATGCAGGTCAGGAATTATGCTACTAAAAGCATCAGAGCCAGATTTAAGGATTAGCTCCAGTTTGCAAACTCTGTTGCTCTAATGGGGCTGGGTAGCACCATGAAGCCATCATGTGGGAAATACTCTGCTTTTCAATGAAACAAAACATTTCTGTTCCAATGCTTCCTAAGTGAAGAAAGGGCCCTGTCAGGGTAATGAAGTGCTTAATTAAAAGTACACTCAGACATGCAAATGGCCCTGGATGCTTTGACTTCCAAGAGAAATATTTCAAAAGCCTTGTCAAAGCTTCAACAAAACAGTTCTTGGGAGCCCTTACTAACAAAGCAATGAAAGAGAAAGCAGTAAATGTAAATGAGTAAAAGCCCTAGACTCACCTCAGGGTAAGACCATTCTGGTGAATAATCTGTCACCATGAACAAGCGCCCGCTCTGCTGTAGCAACCCCAAAGTGCTTTGTGCCGCAGCTGCTGAGACCACCTCAGCCACATGCATGTATGCCATGGTGCTGGCTCCGTTCTCCGTGCTGCTGAGCTGCATGTTGGCTTGCTGAGGACTGCAGCAAGGAATGCACATTTCAGCCTGGTTGTAGGTTGCTCTGTTACTGTCTTCAGGCTGAGACAGTCCGGCACTGTCCCCTGACACCAGCTGGTGTCCATAGAGAGTGTTGCTCCCACCTTCTACCGATATGAAATCGTTAATTAGATCAGAAAACTGGTTGCTGAAGGAGATGTCAAAGTGGTCCAAGTTAAGCTCCATGTTGGAGGAGTTATTTAAGCTGGGATGGGCCACAGGATAGAGTCCTTGTACCATGTTTCCTTGGAGAATAGGGAGATTGTTCCCATTCCTGATACCCCCGTTGGCCTCGGGCTGCAAGTAGTGTTCTGTGCTGCAGGCTTGAAGGTCCCCTGATTTAAGTAGATTTTCGTTCCCCTCTGCCTGCTGGGAGGTCTCCATGGGAACTTCAGCTTCTGCAGTCATAGCCTGGAAGTTTGCTTGGAACTGCATGAGCTGGAGAGAGGAGGTGGACTCTATTCTGGTTTCCACTGTGCCATTACAGTTGGAAGTGGTTTGGGAGGAGGACTCTGTTTTCACACTGGGGATTCCTAATGTGTTCACAAACGAGCCACTTGTGTCATTCAAACTGTTGTGAGTGTTTTGCTCAAGGGGAAGAGGTTTGCTGGCATCCTGCAGAAAGAAGCTGGGGGAAGGGGTCTGATGAACGTGAGGGCTCTGGACTGTCTGATTGAAGCTGGAAGAATAGTCCTTGTTGGAGTCAATGGCACTGAAGTCCATCTGCTCCAGGGTGGTACTTGGGCTCAGACCTCCTCCAGATGGAAGCAAACCTGAACCAGTAGTGAGGGTGAGAGTGTTAGATGCAGAAGTGGAGGAAAATGCTTCTTTGGACATCTGTTGTTCAAAAGATGTGTCCTCAGTTTTAATTTCTTTTGTGAGGGTTGTATTGAAGTTGAAGCTACGTTCCGTTGTAGGTGACTGCCTTATGTTGGTACTGATGCTGTCACTTTTCATACCTCCTCCACCATAAGTCTGCCCTTGCTTGGGGTTGTTAAGAAAACAGTCTGGGTCAAAATTCATGGTGGTTTCTGGAATTTTTCTATTTCCATCTAAAGTTGTGGAGAGCACGAGTTCCTCAGAGACAGTGCTGGGTAGCATCGACAAGCTCTCTGAACTGCCAGTGGTTGGAAAAGCAAATTTATGTCCATCTGAACTCACAGCAAGTACCAGTCCTTGTGCAGCTGCATCTGAGGACAGAAGGTGTTGATTTGGGCCGGAGGTGGGTGACATGGTGTACACAGCTTCACTGGTGACTTCTGACATAAATACGGTGGCACTTTGTGACAAGCTTCCCATAACTGATGCTACAGCCATACTGGACACACCAGTGACGGCCGGGCTGTCTGCCATATCCGGGTCGCTATTTAATCCACTGCTGATGGACACGGGAGAATTCTGTGTTGTGTCAGGGACCTCCACTTGGTTGGTGGAAGAAACCTCAGTGCTGTTTTGATGGAGCAACACCGGTTTCGCCACTTTGCCGTTCCTCTTCTCTCGGCTGGAGGCCTTGCCATGACTGTGCTCGTTCTTGCCTTCAGAGACGTCATTATTTTGTACCTCTGAATGAGCGCTGTACCCACCTGTCCTTGGTTCGACCTTTGGTGATATAATGCGGTGTTTGGCACTGTTACACTTGTGATGCACACTGCTTCCTGCCCCTGTGCCAGAAAACAACATTTGCCATTCAGTAAATACAAAATTAAGGTGCTGCTAGTCGTGTATCTTATGGCTGTAGTGAAAGACAGCCGTGCTTATGCACATGTGTGTGAGACAGCGCGAGCACACATACGAGACAGCAAGAGAGACCTTGGAAATAAAATTAATTTCTCACCAGTGCCAGATTTACAGCTCCCTTTCCGTCTAATGGGCACATCCATTGCGTGCAACGACAGTGACCTCAAAACACGCACATGTGCACCCTTCCCCTCACCCCACATAGCACCTACCCCCCTCCCTCCTGCCCCATCAGACAACATGTGAGGAGAGGAATTGGCATTTATGACAAGTTTCAGAGTTATGTGAATGCCTGCGTCTCAGTGCAAAGTCTGCAAAGCGAGGGCTGCTCCTGTCAGCTGTGGCTCATCTGTACCATGGACAAGACCTCAGCGCCCCACGACACAGATGCTCGGCTCTTCACACTGGCTGATGTTGGGTTGTTTGACAACTGCTCTCGTGGGCTGAATGCTGACTGGTAATCTGGAGGTGACAGATGCCATATTGTGCTCCTGTCCCTAGCATTACCCTGCCATCTAGATTGCAGCCCTTATCTTCTTGTCATCATTGTGCCTATTACAGCTGCCAATCAAATTATTAAAGTAGTACATTAGCCAGAACAAAGAAAGCTTTCCCTCCCATAAGGATGGTGATGCGTTTCTCTTGTTCTAAGCCATTCATACGCTGACAGATAAAAATTTTGTATTTTAGGAGGTCGCACGCAGAGCTCACGATTAGTATCGGAGCGGCTGAAAAATGCTCAAGCAAAGGTCACCAGAAGACAAACCTCCACAGAGTTTGGCCAGCTGGTGTCTTTATGGCCCGACAGAGACGAACATCACCCGAGTTCCCGGGAGCTTGGAAATCAGGTGGGATGAAGCGAACAATTCTGTCTGCAAAGGCATCTTGGCCACAAACTCTGATGCAGGGACTGCTTTTGTTGATTAAAGAACAGCCCATGAATTTTTGATGTTTCTTTCCTTAATTGATTCATTTTCCCTAGAATGAGGTAAGAACATTAATTATGGTACTGTATAATGACTGAAGGGGGAAAGAAAGCTCCCCCTTATAGCTAATGGCTACCATTATAAATGCCATCTTCTGGGTAACATAAAGCCTCTGTGTAGCTGCTGCAATTTGCTAAATCTTTTGTTCCTTGCCCTTGAAGGGGAACTTCTCTATTATGTGCCCAAGATTTGAATCAGGTCACTTAAAGTAGTTCAGGGCAGTGCTTTTGAGACTAAACGCAATATTAAATCTCTCTATTCTCCTAGGAATAGAGATGAACAGGAACAAGGGAGAGGCTTTCAGGCTGCTGTCTTTGCAGATGACAGTAAAGAATTGGGAATGTATGTGTCAGTGTGCAAGCCGTTACAAAACAAAGTGATACTGTTATGTTAAAAAGCATGCAGTAGACTTAGCACAAGACAAAACATCAAAGGGAAGAATAAAAGGATTCATGTTCAGCTCTGCAAGCCTGGATCAAATGCTGAGCCTTAAGGGTTGAATTTTAATCCAAACTCAGGTATTTCAGAGGTCATCGTTCTTACTTAAATCTTGATTGTATAATGCAACTGCCCAAAAAGAGACGAAAAAATAAACCCTTTGAAGCATTGACAGCTTTACATTATAAATTTTGCTAAAGACTAAATAATGTGTGATATAATTTACTTGACCAAAGTACTAGAAAGGGGGGGCTATAAAGCAGATGAGTTGGAAAAGTGATTCACTCAGCTTCCCACTCTATAAAATGCTAATACTAAGGATGCTGTTTCTCGCTGTCGTAGTTGCACTCAAAACAAAGCCATCTCCTTTAACAGGAAAGATATCTCCCGTGTTTTCACAATACCTAAATAAAACCTGCCTTATTCCAGTGATACCTTGTAATTAACTACCTCGGCAAAGTGGGCTGCAGGGCAAGGAGTTCAGAGCATGAAGTTGGAAGAACATCAGATTTTGAGGCTTTGGTAATAAAAACTGAGCATGTAGAAGACAATATGCCTTTTTGAGCAGGCCATATACAGAGAACATTTATTAGAACTTGCATGTTACAAAGTGTTGATGTTTCTTCCAGAAGTTCCAGCTGCATCGTTTCACACTCAAGCCTTCTTGTGTCACCTCTGAATTCATTGTGTCTCAACGTTTCAGGACACAGCACTTTCACCCCTTCAGTACTACAAACCCTTCTCCAAGTCTGGAGTAAGCTGTGATCGTTTTGTGCCCTCCCAAGGAACTCACCCAAGGTACCAGTGCAGAGACAGTTGTGTGTCCGAGGCTGCGGTTTGGTCTGGTGACTATCGAGGATCTGCTGCACGAGCTGTTCCACTGAGAACCCTGAACTGCTGTTTCCATTGCTGCATGTCCACTTAATGCCATGAACTGTGAAGAGAACAGTAAAACCTCCCATCAGAAACTTCAAAGACACGCCAGAAACCATCAAAAGCCACTCCAAAAGAACAGCAGAAACCCGCTCCTGCAGCTTTTTTATCAGAACTGAAGGAGACCCATACAATGCAATAGTAACGGTTATTGTTTTACTATTCTCTGCTCCCTGATATCCACAGGCTTCCAAGTGCAATTCCTGGATTAGGTACATACAGAGGACAAAAAACTTTATAGAATATCTTTCTCTATTTCAGTTTTCTGTTCTAAGCTGAAAAATGGTAAGGACACTCTGAATAGTGCATGTAACCTTCATTAAAAACCTGAAAGCAACAAACTAATTGTGTCTTACTGAAGTAAAACAGTACAATTCAAGGAGCATTTTAGATTCCTTTTCTGTCTAATATGAAAACAAAATTAGTCAGTTTTATAATCAGCAGCCAACAATACGCCAGTGTAACAGCAAATACAAACCTTTTGCCAGGTCTTCATTGTCAGATCCCAGCTGGCAGCAGTGAAGACTGACTCATTTTTTGGGAGTCACTAACAGACACTGTGTGAGTTCCTCCTCAGACTTGGACAATTTTTTTGTAATTTGGGAAAATGGACGGGAGGGTGACATTGCAGAACGTGCTGCAAACTGTAGGTCTCTTTTCTTGGGGACTCTCTTGGCCTGTTAGCTATTAAAGCAAGAATGCTAAACTGCATGCATATAAATTATTTGAATAAAGGCTCCCTCTCAGAATGTTTTAGACGCAGATTTTCACATAACAGTGATAGTCTCAACCTGACTTACAATGGAAATAGCATTTATAAAATATTTCTCCATAACAACTAACTCAAAGCATCTTCTGTCTCCTTTAATGTCTCTCTAAGCAATTTATATGTGCATATTATTTATTTATCCTTTGTGTGCACTACAGCTCACTTGCAGGTTTTGGGAAGTGCTGGTTGATGGCAACATCATTTCCAGTATGTCCCTGTGCCTGGCAGCTCAGGCCTGAACCGCTGCTTCTTCTCAGGAGCGCCTTTGTCATACTCCAGCAAAGCATGTTCCTTGCACATTGTATTCTAAAATCCTTAACCAGAACATACAGAATCAAAGTTAAAAGGCCCACAGCCTTCAACTTGGTAGGATCAAGCTGTAAATACACAGATCCCTGTGCAGTGAAGGTCCTCTCGATGGGAAGCTGGCAACAGCACGTCGGGCTGATCATCTCTACACCCCCAGAAGCACCTGCAGACTCTGGAGCAACAAGCTGCAAGCTGCTTCGTGCGAGAGGACCCGGAGCAAATGAGGGCACGTTTACGACAGCTAGTGACCCCTGGCAAAGAGGCAGGGTGTCACGTGCATCTCCCGTTCTCCCCTTTGACGCTGCTTATTTAGTTACGCCCTAAGCAGCCGGAGGGACAGAGTGCCTGGATCTGCTCTGTGAAGCACTTTTACTGCTTTTTTTATCACCTGTTGCTGTGTTGCCTCATCACCCGCTGATGTTACTTTGCCTAACGGCATCTCATCTTGGTCTAGTTTTATATTACAGAATTTGTATTTTTATTGGCCGGGCCTGATAACTTGCAGAAATAAGGTTTACAAGTATTCTTCCTCATATCGCTATTTAAAGTGCTGCAGTTAGTTTAGTAATGAGTCCCTCTATGCCTGCTTGAAAACCACATTTATTGTTATTGTACCCAACAGATTTTGCTTTCTAGTACGTTCACAATTTTGAATTTCCTCTTAACGCTCAGTGTCTGTTATTTTGTCTAAGTTTAAGTGTATACATGCTTACCGCTTCAGTACCTCCACTCACATTCATTTTATTATTCTAGGTACATTATTCTGTCACGTGCGATGTTATGCCTAATAAGTGATGTTCAAAAAGCAGTTTTGCAAAAAGTACAGTGACAGTGAGATGAAAATGCAGTAACATATTTGGAATACTTTCGGCTATACTATATAAAGTTTCTGAACTGTAATTATTACTGAGAAACTTTGCATTAAGTTATTTCTGGTTATTTCAGAAATGCTCTGCTAAAGAAGCGAGCTCAGATATGCGTTGCTAGATATGGAAAGTGTCTTTTACAGCAGTATGTCAGAGTTTGCTCCCTACTGCTGCTAAATCCCGGGATGTGCAGTGTATTACAGGGGGCAAGTCTGGTAAGAGAATCACATCTCATGGTTTGTGTATTCATGATGATGGTTCTTAAGCCTGAATCAAGCTGTGAGCTGGAAGCTAAGAAATAACGGACAGCTTTATAGCTGGGTACTTATAGTAGCATGCCTATTATTTGCAGGTCCCTCCAGTATAACAAAGCCCCATCGTGGATCTGTTGCTGCTGAGGAAAGGTCCTTCTCTAACCTTGCTCCAGCTGATATAAAGGGCTCCGGCTCCAGCGTGGGTCCACGTGCCGCAACTTTTTTTAGTGCGTATGCTCCCTGTATGTTATGAAGGTTATAAAATAAAAAGCCAGTGAAAGGTGACAGATTGCAAAAAAAGAACGTCTGGATGCTTAATGCAAATTATCCACTATCTTGGCACATCCGATATGCAGATTTTCTCCCTCCCCCTTTTAAAGAAAAACTCCTGTGAGCTGGTGAGTTGTTAGTACTGAATACCAAATGCTATCAAGATGGCTTTTAACATGTCACGCTTGGCTTCCTGACACATAATGAATCAGCAGGAAAGGAGATTTCTATAGGGAAGAAAGTGCATTATAAAAAGAAGGTTAACAAAAAGCACACACACACACACGCTCTTCCTGTTTCTAAGTGGTTCAAAAAGTGAAACCACTGTAGAACTATGTATTATTAAATATAGTCATAGTGTAGAAACACACACACACAAAAAGGATAAAAAGACTGAAGCTTAACAGAAATTCTGGAAAGTATTTTAATCTGGGTTTCCATTCAGACTCCTCCTGCATTTTCTTATATTTTAAAATGAAAGCTAAGAACTGGTATAACACTTTGCTTTCCAGTGATACCACGAATGGGTCTAAATGCTGTTGTGTTACAGCAGCAACACATTCCTTGCCACGCACCCTCTGCACAGCGCCCGTTGCACCGAGGCAGCACAGCCGGGGAGAATTGCCGGTATTTCACTGGGTGCTTGAAGAAGAGAAGTGAGGCTGGAGGAGAGTCCGCAATTCAGAGTGGTAGCGCTGCTCCTTGCAGAGATGACTCCAACCACTTTTTGTGAGAACGGACTCACACCGTCCTTCTTTTTCTCCCCTTGTGAAGAAAAGACAATAAAAATGACCTTCCAGTATTGGTTCAGTGGCGCCCCGTTCCTTAGCGCTGTCAGGACTTTGATGATCACGAGCAAAGGGAAGAAAAGTGATCTAGATTCCCAGCAAGGCAGCTTAGAAGCCACAGGAAACTCGCACACAGGAAAATATGATTGTCCAGGTTTCTTACAACATGCCAGCTATTTCTGCCTTCTTCCGCTGCTGGTAGTACTCAGTCTTCCATAATTATCTGGCCTGCAGCCCTTCTGTCATGCAGGTATCTTCCTCCTTGCCATCACCTCAAGCCCGCCTTGCTGTCTCACCTTCGCTCCAGACCGAACACCATCAACGGCTGAAACCCTGACGTCTTCCCTCTCTGTGGTTTCCTCCACCCTAAGGCAAAACGTGTCGCTAAAATACCTTCCCACATCTAAATCTGACCATTTCACCCTTTCTGAATGCTCTTAGACGTTCCTCTTTGCCACTTCATCCATTTTATGCTTCCTGTTACTACTCCAAAGCTCTTGCTCTTCTGTATCCCGTACATACATAACAGCTTACAGACACACGTACGCTACGCAGTGAAGCCATTCCCTACACCCCACTGGCTGCTCCTTTGCCCCATTTTGACAGGAGGGCCTGTCTTGTTTTTTGAATGACAACAATGACATCTCACATGTGAAACAGGTAAGTTGGATAGACTGACAGAGCTGGAATATTTGGAATAATCAAGGTCAGGTTTCTGTTTGCATCTCCCTCTTGATGTATCTCGGATGGCGCGCTGCAAACCCTCGCAACACAGTCCTGCCCTGGGCTGCTCCCGATCGACACAAAGCGCTTTAGAAACCCTCAAGCACTGACCGTAGCGTGAGCGGGTCCTTTGTCCCACCGCCCTGCTGATGGGAACGAATGCCTGCTTTGCTGCCTACATCCCGCTCCACCAACTGTTGACATCGGGAGGCCGTTTCCATGGCAATGGTCAATTGGAAATGGCAGCACTGTCCCTTCCATTTTCACCGCGTTGGTGTTGACGGAAGTAAAGGCCTTGCTCCGATTTCTCAGTTCAGCTGGAGGAGATTTTCATTAGATTTATCTTTTCGTATCCGGATGCCCCCACACAATTGAGCTTTGATTTTCCAGCCCTCCACTTCCACTCGTTATCGGTTACGAAGGGATGATGTCTCGAGCCCCACCGCTGGGGACGCGGGCGGGGAAGATCCCCACGCACATCGCCGCGTCTGCACGACACTTCCTGAACTTTAATACCTCTGTAAGGACTCGCGCAGCCGTGTCGCACTCAGCCTTTCTTTGACGAGAAGTCTTTTCCTCAAACGAGAGCTCTCCTCGAAGGTTTGCCGGGCGCAGGGACGCTCCCCCGCGGCGGTGCGGGGTTCCCGTCCCCGGAGAGGACGCGGCTCTCCTGAGGCTGTCGGAGCGCGGCTCCCGCGGCGCTCATTTACAGCCGAAGCCGTTTTTTACCCACACCCGCCGCAAGTTCGAGGCTTCCACAGGCGGGAGCGCGGTGCCCGAGCCGACCCTCCCTCACCCGCGGGCGCCCTCCGCTGGCGGAGCGCAGCCCCCGAGGAGGCCCGTCGCGCCGCCGCTGCTCCCACCGGCGCCCCTCCGCGCTGCCGCAGGTGCCGGCGACGCCCGCAGCGCCTGTCCCGGGCCGGTGTGGCCGCAGCGGGGGGCGGCGGCGGCAGCCCCCGACCGGGCCGGGGTTGGGTCGGGGCCTCCGCCGGCGCCGGGGATGGTGCCGCGCCCGCGCCGCCAGGTGGCGCCCGCGCATAAGGAACGGCGGCGGCGGGGGGCGGCGGGGCCGGGCCGGCACCGGCTTTAATGCCTTTTTGGTTTGGTGTTGGGTTTTTTTTTGTTTGTTTTTCTTCTTTTTTTTTTTTTTTTTCCTTCTCTTCACGTTTTCTCGCCCGGCCCGGGAGCGAGCCTGGCGCCCCCCGCGGCCCCGACCCAGCAGCGCGGCCGTCACCACCGCCGCGGGGGAACCGCCCCGAGAGCGGAGCGGCGGTACCGGGTCCGTCCTCGGAAGGGCTCCGTAACTGCGGCGTCTGGTCTGATACCCACCGCTCGGGGACGGGAAAGGGTTTGGTGTCGCTCTCCCCGAGTCACTTTCCGTTACTGCCAACAGTGCGGTTCACACCATCAACGCCCCATTCCTGCTGGTGGGATTACGCCACTGTGGCATCGCCAAACGCAGCTGAAAGGCTGTCCGAAGCACCAGGTGACAAACGGTTACTAATTTCCTTCCTTTGGCAAAGCGGAACTTTCTACAGTGAATTAGTTTCTACAGTTTCTGCAGGTAAAACTCACCCGCGAGGGAAACCCCGTTCCCTGAGGAGTGTCCCATACGGGCGTGGGAACGAGCTCCTCTGGGGACATAAAGGCCACCACAGACCGCAGAGGGTGAGGAAAGGTGCAATCCCTGCGTGTGACCCGTGCTTAGAGCTGCGCACCAGCAGTAACGAACGGGTTATGGGATGCATCTTGGTGGGAAAATGAGAAACAGAGCAGACGGCTCATCCTGGCGGTGCAGCCCATGCGAACGGGAGGCGCTCAAAGTCCGAGCAGCCACTCAAAGTCCGACATAAGAACCTGTCTAGCACTACTATTATATTACCTTTTTAAGAAAAAACCACAGCCCATTATAGTAGCACATAAGTACTATTCCAGCAAAACCGGACATCTGCCTTACTAAACCCAAACTCTTCTAAAGAATCTAAATTACTTTTTATGTGGAGGTCAGTTGGAATTAAGCTGGCAAGCTTCTGTTTCCATTGAGGGTCACTTTGTAGCTCTGATGAACCAGTAGGGTAATGGTAAAAATCATCCCATGTAGCACTTTTGTACTTTAATCTTTTAAGATTAAATATAAAAAAAAACACCTTAAACACAATTACTGAAATGGAATATAAACTTAAGTGAAGATAAAAATACCCAACAACTCAATTCTTCAAACCTTTTTAATGCCGATTACTGCTATTTAAACTTTGTTCTGGGCTACGAGCGTTTAATAACCTCTCCAGTTGCGACAACACAGGGATGCGGTTTCAGGTCACCTCCAAGAGCTGCCGATCATTTCATTTACACAGATGGAAGAGAGAGAACTGGGGACTCCAGGGAGAGGCAAGAGCTGCCTATGCCCAAAGGTATTAAGTCTGATGGGTGCCATGTGAAACCTCCTGTTTCCCCGCTGCGGCTGCCTGCAAGTGGCACAAGCAGCAGCAATCATTTTCCAAGCAGCAGAGGAACGAAAAAAGCTTTTTTCCAAAAGAAAGATAGCTCTTAATTATAGTGGACCTGAAACAAGGATTGCAACGTGGCACCAGCTGTGAGCTTGTAACTCATACTTTGCCAGCTGAGGGATGAGAAAGCCAAAAGGGGATGATTTGGAGAAACCCCCAACATGAGCTGGCCCACAATTTGCTGATCATATGGAGTTTATATACAGAATTCTGCTGTGCTGGATTCTGCCACTGCATTTTGCGTTTACCACCAGATGCCTCTAAGGACATCTGCTAATCTGTTCAGAGAAATCTCAAAGCAAGACTATAACGGGGCACAAGAGGGGGTAAAAATTGAAAGCAATGCCAAATTGAAGCCCATTCTTCATACCAGGCATCCTGAAATGACTTACAGGTGTCTCAGACAACGTTCCCGCAGAATTTCATGTATTACTGCTATTCATTTTGCATGAGTGTCCCGAAAGGCTGCATTCATACAGAAGCAACACACATGACGACCCTTCTGATGCAGAGAACCAGGCAGGGCGCTGCCGACAGTCAGATCATCACAGGTCTGCCATCAGCAGCGGGACGTTTCAGCGGAGGCTTTACAGCTCTCCCTGTGCTCCCTGACCACGCTTACACCTCGAAGGCACGATGCCCCATCTCCTAGCCTGGCAGGAGAGAGGAATCATCCTGCTGGGGGTCGTGAATAGCATATGCAGCCCTTCCAGGCTTCTCTGCTTCAGCCTCCACCGCTGCCAAGCTGAGGTCTGACAAGCCAACAGTGATGTTGCAGACAGGACAATCAGGAAGTCGCAGATGCCCCAGCGTGAAGGCAGGTGACAAATTTATCAGAACTAAACCAAAAATCCAAAGCCATGAAAACTCAAGTCAGGCTGATTAATTATTTATGGTCTCAACTCAGTTGGAACTGTTGAAAACCCCCCAAATCCTCAGAGCATCTGCAGTGAGTATTTACCTTTCCTGGATGTTCAGATGGGTTAATTTCACTCTCTTAATTAGTTCACAGACCAGCTATGTTAGAACAAGTTAATGGTGTTTCCATAAAGCTCTCAGAGCTATAGGCCACCCTGAAAAGGTATTTTTTTCACCCATAACCACCAGTACAAACACAGTCACAGCATTAGGAAAAAACACCTCTGAAGCCAGTCAAGAAGCTCTGGGTTCGCAGAGGTCTCCTTAAAAGACAGGAGGAGGCACCTCTCAGCAGCTCAGACCTCTGTGCACGGCGCTGCTGATGGAGGGGACGCAGTTGGTACCTGGCACCTGTGCTGGACGCCTGCCGAACACTTGCTGCAGCCTGGACTGACTTTGGGGTGATGCAGCGGGGAAGGAAGAGGGACTGAGTGAATTATAGATGCAAGAAATGTGAGCAAACTCCCTGCTCATCCCAGTCAGGGTCTCTCTGCATTTCAGGAAAAACGGTTTGATGTATTTGTCTGGCTCGGACTCTCAGACCGATGCCTCTCTCCCTGCCAGCCATCTGCCACATCACTTTTAGTTCTCCAGGCACACACGGCCAAGAGAACACGCTCCCAGCCTTTGGCTGCCACACCACTGACTCTCTGCGGTCCCAGATTCTGATATAAAAGCTTTAACACCTGTCAGAGGTCAACAGCTTTAATACCCGGCTCCGGTCTAGGCTGAGTAGGACTTGAACAAACAGCACTTGTTCTTAGCGAGTCGAGAACTGGACGCTGTCACTATCCTCTGACCAGGAGGAGGCACTTTCCCCAAAGGCAGAACCAGTATCAGCTTCTCCTCCTAATTCTGAATGACATCAATGGTCTGAAACAGGATGCAAAACTCTTCCTGCAGGTACAGCATTTGGCCTCGGACCTCCATGCACACCCTGGCTGCATCATCACTAACTTGTCTTAAGCGTGAAGTTCTTGTGAAAAATGGCAACCAAGAAAACAAAAGAATCAACAAAAACCTCACACAGCTCCCAAGTCCAGAGGAATAAAAATAGATGAACCACAACATGGAGCAGCTAAAAGGGGGAGACTGTCACTTCACCAGTGACACAATGCTTTGATTAAGTCATTGACAAACCTGCTTTAGGGCATAGAAATTTGGAAACATCAGGCAATCAAACTGTGATGTCTGTGAAAGAATGTGATTAATGCAAAAATGTGATGAAACTAACGTGCTTGGCTCCAGAATTTCATGGCACACCCAACACTGGAACCAAATCTGATAGCTTCTTGGCGAGCAGTGCCCCTCTGTGTTCCCTGAACACGGTTATCTGTCCTCTGTTTTCTGGGTCTGATCAGAATCTAAAGCTTTTATTTTAGCTACATTTCTAAGGATGCGTTTCCCAGATATGTACCCATAAACAGAGACGTGTACATGCATATATACTCTGAATAATTGTGCAGAATTTCACTCTTCCCTCCTGAGACATAAAAGAGCCAAGTGTTATTAAATTTACAGCGAGTTTGTTGTAGTTTTCACATAATTTTCTTGATGCACTGCAGACTTTTTAACAGGCTGCCACTTCCTCTCCTGTTTAATGTTAAGGTACTTGTCCAGTCTCAGCTACACCTTCAACATCTTGGATTTCTGTCTAAGGTTATCGGTCCCGGGGGCAATATTCTGTTTGGCAAATGCGTCATTTTCTCTCTTCTCTTCTGCCCTCCAACTCTGCATGGCAAAGGAACACGTGGGCCCGCAGAGCTCAGGATGCAGCAAAGGAGTGGTGCGAACTTAGATTACTAATGCTGTGGTCAGCGTGAGACTGATCATCTTCCACTGATGGTTGAGACACACCAGATTGTACTCCACGGCTGTGACCTCTAATTACAGAGAGCCGGGCATGACACCAGCATCCGACCCGGGGCAGGGGCGCGGGAGGAAAGCAGACCTGGTGTTTGCTGACTCAGATGCAAGCACCTAGATTTAGTATTGTGGCTCCCGCAGTTAATTTTCTCTTGCTTAGGGACCCACGTTATGCCTGATCTTTCTTTCACTGCAAAAAGATGTTTGCGAGCACATTGGGACATAGTCTCCAGAGGAAGACTTACAATATGACTGGGATGTAAAAGAAAATATACTCCAGGGTGGATGCAGGGAACTCTGTAGAGCTGCCTGTTTGCAGAGCAAACTTCCTGACCATGCCGCGCACCTCAGCAGCCTTCTCTTGAGACTGCAAAGCTTAGAACAGTAGTAAAGGATACCCACCCTGACACACTCAGCTCCACGGAGTCCATCTGTAAACAAGAGCAACCCATTCCGATCCGATATTGAACCACACGAACACGGAGTGCCCTTGGGGGAACCCCACCTGCCAATACTGCAAAGGCTCTTTGCAACCCAGTAGGTGCCAACAAATGACGCTTGAAAAGGCAAGACCATAGGTACAATTTTTTCCCAGGGCATGGAGGGGACGTTTTTTGGGGATATGACCTTTTCGGAGACAGTCTGGGCAGCTCTCACACTATGCATCCCAGAAATGTTGAATAGCGGGAAGAAAGAAAGTGCATGCAGATGTAAGTTGAGTTTGACAGTGACAAATGACTCCTTTGCAGGGAAGGCTGGACATCGTTATCTAAATTAACCCTTTGTAAAGCAAAAGAGCAAAAAAGCCTCCAGATACTCACACATCGGTTTGAGCTGTCCAATGAGCTCCTCTTTTGTCCACTTTGCCCATTCCTTCTTGTCTGTGTTTATTGAGCACAAGATGGGGCCGCACGGTTTCCCGCAGTCCTCGATGGCGGGGACGTTCAGGTAGTGCACCAACACGATGTCTGGGTTCTGTTGGGAGAGCAGAGCAAAAGTTATGTCATTGGGCCTCTTCCCTCCGCTCAGGGCTCTCTGTATTTGCCTTCCTAATTGAAACTATGACAGAAAGCATCATAATTAGATCCCAGTATGTGCCAGTCTTCCCCGAGATCAGAGCTGTTCTTTAAGAGACATGCCAAAAGACGAGGCACGACAGTCTGTATGCAGCTGCCCCTGTCCCGAGTGCCCTCTGCTTCCGCCTCTCCCGCGCTCAGGGTGAGCCTTTGCTCCAACCCGTACAACACCGAACACTTGCAAGAGTCCCGCCAACACCAGTCGCAACAAACGCCTGGCAATTTGCTTTGGTTTAAGGGACCTGCGGTCTGTTTGATCCAGTGCTTTCACCAGTTCTGGTCCACGTTGGGCTATTTCGAATATACGGAAATTCACCTGAGAACATCAGTAACAGCCACACTTTCTGTACGGCGGCAGAAGGAGGGAGGGAGGAGCCCAGGAGGCTCACAAACAGTATTACGGAGCGCCCCAAGGACAGGCTCTTGTCAGACAAGCCCGAATTTTCTTGTCTTTTGAAGACGTTGCAGCTTTGCGATGAAAACAGCGAACTGCAGAAGGTCGGGACTGGAAGAGACCACGTCCTTTGCAGAACTGCTGCAGAAGAGCTGCAAGGTGCTCGCTCCCGCAGGGCTGCTTAACGCTCCTCTCTCTCCCCGGGCACCTCCTCACGGGGGCCGAGAGAGGGGATGCAGCACTGCTCTGACGCACTGCAGCGCCGTCCCACTGACACCGGCGCTTCAAGTAGGGAGCCGAGCAGCGTGTTGCCACCCTGCGAGTAAATGAATCATCTTAACAACAGCAACAGAAACAACTCCGCTAGTTTCCCAACAGCATCCCAGGGAGACTGTACAATACATAATAACAAGATTGAGAAGCTGATTTCTTTCCCTTAAGTCATTTACTCCTAAGTTCACAAACTTTAATGACTGCTTTGGAATTATTTATAAAAATAAATAGGATAATGGTGTAATTAAAACTCTAATGTTTCATTAATGCTGTTAGAGCCCTGTTCTGAGTGGGAGAGGGAGCAGCAGCCATCATTCGTTTGCAAAGGTTGTGCTAATGGGAGCACTTGCTTATGAAACCCGCAGAGAGCTGGAGCAGTACGTGGACACCCGCACCAAGGACAGACTGGTGGAAGATCCCTTCTGACGGGCGAAACACGGCGCTGAGGTGATGCACGGCGTGCGGGGCAGCTGCTCCCGGAGCCAGCCCAGGGCAGCGCTCAGTGCTGCCGGGTGCAGGGCTGACCGTGCACCCCGCGCGTGGGGAGCGTCCTGCACGCCCCCCAGGTGAGGGGGCAGCTGGTCACGTCTCCCACCTCCTCCAGGCTTGCCAAGACGGTGCTGGCAGCTGAAAGGCCACCCCTTCAGGTGGTGACCGCGCACAGCAGCGTGATGAGCACAGCGGCTGCATGGAGCGCGCGCTCCCTCTGTCTGCGTCCCCTTGCACGCTGGTACCCAGCAGGGCTCCAGTCACCAGGGGCATCCCTCCGTCTGGAGGAGCTCTCTTTCAAGTTAGGAAGACACGCAAGCAGGAGCTTGCATTTTTTCCCTCTATTGAAGGAAACTCCAAGTGGGGGATTTTCAGTGAAGATTCTGCTAGACTGCAGTATCGAATTCTTGCAGCCTCTGTTAAAAAGAGTATTGCACAGGGAAGAGGCAAGGAAACCTAGTAAGGAACTGCTAACATCTTATTTCAGAGCAGTTTTGGAAAGCGCTAAAGCAAAGCAAACTGTTGCCTCTTCTATTCCTGAGATTCTCCTGGAGACAAACAATTGGGCCTTTTATGTTCAATTTTTACACACTCAAAACCTCCCGTTTCACAGGCCCCATCTGCCCCGGAGGAGAGATGGCCAGCAAAGGACACGTTAAAACATTGTATCCTCTCCTTCCACACCGCAGTGCAAATCCTCAGGTTGCCGCGCAAAATGCAGCCACGTTTTCCTTTCAGCCCTCCTGTTTTACCCTTTAAAGGCGACAGAGGTGACAGCCGGGGCTCCCGGGAATTACCGGGGCGGCTGAGAGGCTTCCAACAGGAGCGGAGGGCACTGCTCAGGACTGGGGAGGGGATGAACGGGAGGTCTGAAACATTACGGTCCTCATGCATAATTCAGAAAAGATTCAGATAATAAAGATGATTACCTACACACCCAAATAGTCTCCATCAGCTAATTTAATGTAATTAGTGATTTAGATGATGAAGTAATAAAAAGTAATATGCTTCAGAGATTTCGTGTAAAGACACCTCTTGCTCTCGGAGAAGTTTCAAAGAAGAGAGCAAGGACACGCTGCCGCCGCAGTGTTGGGCCATTTGGCAGTTCTGCAGATGCGTCTTCCTTCATTTCAGATAAACTGCGTTTTTCACAGCCTGATAGTGTCAGTTTGTCGCCACGCAAGTCAGGACAACGGGGCTTCCCGGCTTCACTGCAGCAGAAGCAAGTGGACCTCAGCAGTGGGTTTGCACTAGAATTTATACTTTTTATATATAAAAGCGTATAAAATAAACACAAAACCAACAGGTTTGTTCCTTACGTCTACATCTAAAAGTTGACCTCAGACTGGCAAGTCTCATGAATGCCAATCTACCGTGTAAAGAGAAATGTTCTGACACAAATTAAGAGAATATGTACGTTTTGGAAAACTTGAAATCAGCAGAGAATCACTACTCCCTTGTGGAGACCTCCCAGTAGAACGAAGGAGTGGTGAAAGATGGAAAGAAGAACTGCAGATGGAACTTCCACGTGGGAAACGTGCGAGGACAGCGGTGGTGCCGCGGGAGAAGCCCTTCCCTGGGGGGCAGGGAGGTCCTACGGTAGCCCTGGACCTGCAGACGGCTCTGGAAACGTGCCTGTCGGAACACCACCCATGGATGCAGTGCACAGAGCATCACCGGGGCTGCTCCGCTCCCCACACGCCCCCGTCAAAGGCGCTGCCCCCCGTCCCTGACCCGTGCAGGGCTCCTTGGCACCGGAGGCAGCTCCTGCCCCCCCCCTCTGCGGAGCCTCCTTACGGGGCGGTGGAGGGGTTTGTTGCAGTGCCCTGGTGCTGTAGGGTAGGCAGGAGACGGCGCAAGAAGTGGTTAAACACACACAAAAAGCTGTTAGTTTTGATAAAGAAAAATGCAGCTGCAACATCTGTCTGACTCTTGTTTGCAGCTTCATCAGCACTAAGTGGTCAATAAATCAGACTGGCATGGCGTTACGTTTCTTCCATGGCTCAACCATTAATCTAGTGCCAGTTCTCATGAAAAATGAAGGAGAAAAACTATGTGATAGTGAAAGTGTATACATTACCCAGAAAGTAATAATAGCACATAATGGCACTGCAGACCTCCCTCCCAGCACGACGGCTGGAGCAGCGATGCAGCCTCCCTGCGCTACCCACTATTTAAATTAACCAAGTAAATCAGCTATTGTTTGTTCCACCAGCCCACTCCGTGTTTGCATCCCTCACATTGGCAGCCACGCGAGGCTGAGACGCGCCGGGCTGCTCCAGCTCCGCGCTGCTGCCATGTGGGGAGGGCAGAGGTGCAGCGCAGAGCGCGGGCAGCGCGCGAAGGGCTGATGGATGCCGGGACGAGGGAACAGCAGGTACCGCCAGCGCTCCAAGCCGCAGGGCTGCGGAGGAGAAACCGTTCTCTCATTTCAGCACTTACCTTCTGTGTGCTCGTTACTAGCCAGAGTCAGTCCCCCATGCAAGGGGAAGTCTCCCTTCTCAGGCAGGGCAGAATAATCACGAAAAACCCTCTCCCTTTTTGATGTCCCCATCCCAAAGCATGCTTTTTTTTGTTCTTTTTTTTTTTTTTTAATTTAAAAAAGCAAAAATCAAGCCCTATTTCTGGCCAGCTTTCAGCTGCTCTTCAGCTGCTGGGCAATGGCAATCAGCTCAAGGGTAATTCTCACTGGCAGGGGCTTCCAAATCACCAATGACCACAGCGGAAGGTATTTTATTTGGAAAAATACCTCCGAGCTGAAAGTTTTGCATTTGTACTCTCTGCTGGAAGGATGAAAGGAAACAAATCATCCTTGGAGACGATGAGCACTGGTGAATTTAATCCCAGCCATCCCACAAGGAAATGACCCCAAATGCAGCACTGGGCCCCAGGAGCAGCAGCCATCGGCTCCGCTCTGCCGTGCGGCCCATCGCCATCCCCTTCGCCGGGTACCCGCGTCACTTCCCTGTGTCGACCTTGCAAAGTACTCCGCATTATTAAAAACATGTAAGGTGAAGCCAGCCTTTCACCAGACGGAACAGCTAAACCACGAACCAAAAGGGCAGAAGGAGCAGAGGAGCGTGGCCGGGGGATGCAGGGGCAGCTCCTGTGCCCCCCTCCCTCCCCTTTCACCCCCAAAATTATAAAGTTTTTTTTTTCTTTTCTAACGGCTATTCATTCATGAGGTTTACTTTGTATTCCTCAAACCATCCAAAAGGTTGAAAAGAAATCTCAGCTTTCTGGGAACATAATTTACATCCATCGCTGTGCGGTGACTGGATTAATACCTTACAGATTATCCCCCCGAAAAAGATAACACAAAAAGATTTCCATGGTTTTGGGAGGCTGCTGGTACGTGATGCTCCAGCACCCACAGGTAACTCCAGACAGGTACTGGGAGTTTCTGTGTATCATCTATATATTATCTAAAAACAAAACCGTAGAATTAAACCATTCCAAGACATACGGAGGTGCGGATGATAGACTCTTCTGCTACTTATAGCAGTGTCTATCGGGACGGTTTCCTCTGGATTTTTAATGGTTTGAGAGCGGAGCCTGGGACAGCTGAAGTACAAGGCACAAACACACAACACAGACACAGAAGTAATGGGACTTTTTCCCTTCCAGAAACTAGATGCTAGCTTTGGACAGGACTACTGGTTTGAATCCCAGCAATTTTTCCTTGAAATAATTTCTAATTGAGGTCATGCTATGGAAGGCAACCTGGTGGCTGACGCATTAGAATATATTAATCTTTCACACTAACAGTGAAAACCAGAAAAATCTAACATTGACTTTAAACACACAAACCATTGCCCTAAGTTATCTCAAGCTGGGCATGTTTAATTAGGAAGAACGAGACAATTAAGAGAGACGTAGCACAGCCCTGGCACTTGAGAGCTGAAGCACCGGAGCACCTGGAAGAGAGAGGGACCCCAGAGCCGGACCCAACAGCAGAACTCGCACTGCAGAGAAGGACCCCTTCTGCTGGGAAATGCATTTTTGCCTGTACAGCTCCCTGAATTAACCTTAGATCCGGTGCCTCCTGCTGCAGGAGAGAGCTGGGGGAACTTATGTCCCTGCAGAAGCTTCCTCAGGGGGAGAGGACACCTGGGGTTGGCCAGGCAGAGGGGCATTGGTGTGTATTTGGTTTTAAACCTGGTTAAATCAGCATCCTGATGTGTACCAGCTCAGGAGCGGTTGCTAGATGTCCATCGTCTTTGCTGGGCACAGGAGCATCAGGTCCCCTCTTGGGGTGGTGGCCACCTCCTTCATCTTGGTGGCCATCCCCTCCATTGCTGCATCCTGGCCGTGTCTGGAATTGTAGGATTTACACCCTACGGATACCGCAAAGGTCGGTCAGCCCACAACTCCAAAACTGGCTCATTTTGCCAGTTTTTCAGCCCAAAGCGTTTTGAGGTTTTTTGTTTAAATCCACTAATTTTTGAGACAAGGGACTGGTGACAAGCTGATACTGCTCCGTGTACCGCAAACAAGGGAATGACAAATCGGAAAGGGCTTGGGAAGCTAAAAAATTATTTTGACCCTCATGTAATTGTAAGAGTGAGGTTTCCTGCAATTCTTGTAAAGGGAATCAAGATTTAATAGGGCTGTATGCTTTATAATGTGCTCCCCAGCTCCTCTTCAATACCCTGGTAAGGGAAGATAGAGTGTAATCAGGGAAGTAATTGCACTCTGTTCTACATTTCATGTCTCAAAAGAATGACTAGGGGGTACACAGCCACCGCAGGGCAGGGTTTGGATTAGAAAAATACAGGCTTTCCTTTTGTTATTTTATTTTTTAATACCTCTTTATCTCTATTCTTCCTCTGTCTGCTCCTGGCATACCCTGATAACCCGTATGTTTCTCCCAGTAACAAACTGTGCCTGTCCCATCCCTACACCACCAACGGCCCAGGCAAATCCCCCTTGCTGCTCCGGAGCGTTGCCCTCGGGTCCCTAACAGCCAGCCTGCAAAGAGCATCCTCGGCCGAAATGCTGATTTGACGCTGGTGGTGACACCCGAACACAAACAGGAGCGAGAGCCCCGTCCCAAGTGCCTTCTCCTCCAGCCCTGCAGAAGCATCGCCTGTGGCCGAGCTCCAGCAGCGCCGAACGCAGAGGATCCTGCCGGACAGCCGCGGGAGAAGGCAGTAAGGGAGCAGAAACAGTCCTGAAGTCTTTTTCTCTCCCTTAAAAGAAAGGTCCAGGGTGGCATTCAGGATTTAGCAATACAGGTGGTTTGATTTGAATTGCCCCAAGACAACGCCAGAAGCAAGCAGAGTCCTGTCCAGGGGAAAGTCAGAAGATCTCCGAGGAAGCTTTTGTGTGCGGTGAGCCTACAGCAGCAATCCCATGGGGTGACGAACAGCACAGGGACCGGCCCGGTCATCATCAGGCAGTATTCAAATACTGCAAGCAGCAAAGTAAGAGAGTCTTAATATAGAACAAATACCAAAAACTTACTAATACATCATCGAATGTGATATATTTGAAGGTATTTTATATACAAAGAGCTGCCTCTGAATACTCCTGGGGATCACGTTTATTTAAGATGTACTTTGAAAGATAAAGAAACATACAGCGCTGTAATTTCTTGCCTCCGAAGTTCCAAGAAGAAATTGATTTCCGAGTTGCTTATTATCTTTCACAGCAATGCCTCTTGTACTCCTAAAAGGCATAAGAGAAGGACGATCCCGCGCAACCAGGAACGTGCAGCAAAATGAAACAAAAGGCACTTCTCTTTCTCACACAGGTACTACTCTTCTGAACGATGGAAATTTCTTTTCGTCTGTGTCACCACTCCCAGCTGGAAGCTTTAACTCACACGGGCAGCCGACAGGGACGAGGTAAGTCTGCCGTGAGCTGGGACTGCCTTTGTCTGTCTAGGAACACCCAGCAGAGCCGGAGGTGCTGACGCAGAAATCCTGTGTCCCGGTGCCCGCGGACAGACGTGCAGCAGGGACATCTCCTGTCCTGCTCATTGCTCTGGAGCGACGAACCCGCTGGAGACCACAGGAACGTTCTCCCAGGAAGGGTGAGGAGACTCGCGTCCTCGACACCCGGCGCTGGCGAGGTTGGCACACGCTGCTCGTGGGGCGCAAACAGCAGTGCACCCCTCTGTCGCGGCACTGCCACCGCCGCACGGCTGGGTCCAACCCACCAGGGGGTTTCCCGGAGAACGGCCGCGGGCTCCGGACTTGAAACCACAGAGCAAGGCAGAGGACCTGGAGGAGCAAAAGCTGCTCTTGTCTCTTTCAAAACCATCGTTTTTACTGTTTTCCACTCAATCCTTTATGACAGTACAGCCGGATTCTTGAAAGAGCAGCCCGAGACTTCAGTAGCCGCTGAGCAGTCGGTCACAGGAGGTGCCTGGGCAGCTGGTGGGGTCGGTTTAATAACCTTCTAAAGCTATGCCAGTGCTCACGTATAAAAACATAACCATGATAGAAGTGTGCAGAGAAAATTTATGGATAGCAACTCACCCTGCTTCGGCTTGCTCAGAGATATTATTTCTTAACACACACCCTGCTCATGAAAATCACGTAATAATGGCAATGGATGGGTTTAACCCAGCTGCTGCAGCTAGTATCGATTGCCTTTTAAAGGAGACAAATTTGCCATGGAAATCATTGGAGCATCTGCTCCTCCTTTCTGTCACTGGCTCTCTCCAGTTGTCCAAGGTTTTACAACTCATTCTGCAAAGCCTTGAGGTTCTTCAAACAATAACTCTGAGGGCAAAGCAAAGGTTTCTTTGGGTTTGAATTCCTACGAGGTACCTTTCCTGACAAATGAGGCTTCTTACAGACATACAAATTTCTTGCTATACTGTGCATATACTGCTACTCCAACTCTCCACCTTTGAAGACTGACACTTCAACAACGCCTCTGTGTTTTCTTATATTAAACCTGCATATTGCAACCATTTCCAGAAGAGTGTAATTTCTTCTGCATGTAAAGTGGTGCAGAGGAGACAATGAAAGCCATCTTATATTGCAGTGTCCTACACTTGAATTGTGCTTTTCATTTTCAGAACGTCTCAAAGGATTTGCTAACCCATACAGCCAAAGTTATATACCAGGATTACTTGATTTAATAGCAAAACACAGCTCTTTCTGGGGTAAAACAAAGCAAATGCTTGATAGCACCCAAAGTGTCAGCAGGAACCTCACGGCCACCAAAGCCGCAGACGCAGAGTTCTGCGCTGCAGTTGCGTTAATAGTCCAAACCACGTTCTGCTGCCCATGCAAGCATGAACAAAGCCATGTCAAATTAGCACATACAGACGTAAATATCGAGGTACTGAGTATGATGTAGCGGTGCCAGCCTCGTCGCAGACTGTTGCTCTGTTGAGATTTGCTGCCGCATTCAGACTATTTTCCCCCAACAAGTCTGAGCCAGACATCCCTCAGCTGACTTTTGTGAGGACTTCATATTTTCTTCATTCTGAAGCACAGAATCTCTTCTCCCTCTTTCTGTTTTTATCGCAACCTTTACGTGGGAATTCTGTCATTGCATTTCAAACGGGCTCAGACAGAGCTAAGCTCAAAACACTTCCATCTTCACCACCGTCCAGAAATGCCAGCGTTATAAAGATGCCCCAAGTGGCTTCTATCCTTTCCCAGCTCACCCAAGCCAGAGATGCAACAATAGCTGGTCTGAAATGAGAAATTTTAATTTCAAAGCTCTGCTGACATTCACCAAGTGCTTTCAAAGTTTATATCAACAGAATGCACTGCTTCAAATCCTGGTTTGAATGCAGATGGTGCAAATTTTTTCCTCTCATGTGCTGATGGCCTAGTTTGCCTCAATAACACTATTAACTTTTAAATATTAATGCATTTCTGTGAATTAAGAACAGTTCAATGTGTACCTGAAGATACACCACTTTTTATTTTTTATATTGGCGGTGTTGTAGGCGGACCAAGCAAACATTTGGGACATTCCCAAACACCAAACAAGAAAGCCCCAGGAGAACGTACCCAGAGCTCACGATAAGCCCTCCCTCCAGAGACGCGCTGTCCCTCAGTGCTGCTCCTAAAGCTTCATCAAGCTCTAAGCTATTTTTGTATGTATGCAAATGCGTTAAAAACATTTGGAAGCTGATTGCCCCTCAAAAACGTGCATGTTCCCCAGAGCAGCAGCACGTGAGCATCAGCATGCAGGAGCGGAGGATGAAGGACTAAGGACGCGTCCAGGGGTTTGCACGTGTGTGAGATGGAGAAGACCGGCACCTCGGCCTTTCACAGGGTGCCGTGGATGCCCAGCCCTGCACAACCCACCCATGCCAACCAGGAAAGGAGCTTCTGCAGCACTGGAAGGTGACGGCAGCTCCCGCAGCATCCCAGGGCCGGAGCTGTGCCGAGCAGCCGGCTCTGCCGCGGCTTCCCACGGCCACGCGCAGCCAGGAGGATGCAGGACTGCGCACCATCAGGCAGGACGGGGTCCCCACACAGCCGTGCTCTGCCATCACGTGCCCGCCCGTTACTTCTGGAGGGCGTCTGGATCAGGGGAATGGCTTTGACAAGCCCGAGGGGGGTGTGCTGCCCTCGCAGCGCGGGTCGCTCCTTCCCCGGCCAGGACACGGTGCGCACCAGCCCCAGCCCCTTCCCGCACACCTGCATGGCACAGCCAGGGCAGAGACACGGGGCTGCTGCTGCCGGCAGAGGCTACAAGCATGACCTTGCTGCCCGCCTGGAGGAACACGAGACAAATTTATGTTTATTATAGGTAAATTTATATAATTATATACAATATATATAATATAAATATAATATAGTATAAATGCATATACTTAAATTTATGTTATTTAATGTTCCATACAGCCTATATGGTACGTGGTAAGCCAATGAGTCCTTTTTATTTTCACTCTTTGGTCTGGCTCTGAGGTCTTTGTCATTAACAGGTTTTCTAGATTTGTTACTTTTGATAGCAGTGACTGGTAATACAATTCCCGGAGGACCAACATCAATAATGTTCAAAATGCTTTCATAATGTTGGCTTTGATAGTCTTGCAACACTTTTGTTCCTATGGCGTAACTGTTATGACACTGCTACACAGCATATAGGTAATTCCTTGAAGGTTGTGTTGTGCCTGGATGACCTTTCCAGACAAGAGTCACCCCAGTGCCAGGGAATCCAAAGTTCTCCTGTGGTACATACTTTGTAGCTTTGCTCTGCCTTGGACGTGAGGACTCATAGAGATAAGGAGAGTCCAAACTAAAGATGCGCGGTGCGGCCAGCAGCAGCGGGGCCATCCCAGCGGCAGAGTCGGGCAGGTACGCGGGACACGCCAAACTGCCACGTCAAGGACACGCAGCACTCCTCCATTTTCACTACAGCTTCTGGCTTTTGCTCGTTAGGCTTGGTGTCCTAAAGAGGACTCACAGCAGCCGGCTGGGAACTGATGCAGCACTTTAGACTGGAAACACTGAATCCTAAGGCAAAAAAAAAGTATCAGACTTGAATTTCTTCCAAACTGCAAGAAAAAGATTATTAGACACCCTTCTTTCTTCTTAACTATCACTCAGAAGCCTCGAATTTCCCCAGACAGAGGAGATTAACAAACAGAGATTAGCATCTGAGAGCTCCCGCTGCAGGCTGTGTTCAACTGAGCCCCGCTCTCCGGGTCTGCGGTGTGGGCGTCTGTAGACTCCCAAGTGGATGTCTTGAAATCCTAAAAGGAACGTGAACCCCACGTGGCTGCATGGCCCCGAGGGGCTCTCCGACCTGCCGCTGAGAGCAGAGATATCTCCTCATCAGACCTTCCCGAGGACTCCGAGTCCTTTCCAGCTGTGCAGGCATTCAGGTTTCTTTCAGGGAGATCTTCTCGTACCATCTGACAGTCAGATTTTGTTCTCTATTTCACGTAAGAGAGCAAACACAGCACCGCTCCCAGGATGGACAAACAGCTTTGGGTTGGCACCGACAGCGTGGAATTCAAAAGAGGAGCGCATGTTCCTTCCGGGCTCCTTTTTGCCCCAAATCAGGTCTCCTTTTCCCAGGTGTCTCCAAGAGAAGGCATCAGTAAACGGGAGCGAGCCCGTCCTGCCTCAAGCTCCCAAGGCAGAACAAGCAACTTGGCTGCTCACCGGAGATACGATTATTTGCCATGAGCAGAAGCGGTGCTACAACCCGGCTATGGCAAAGTCAACTGCCCTTCAGCCTCATCCATCAGCCTCAGACCCACGGCACGGGGCGGCCGGTAGCGCCCGGCCAGCTGACAGCGCACCGATAACCTCAAAAGCCGAGTTATTTGAGCAGAAGAAGGTGAGCTTTGTTTAGCCCTCGGGCTCAGGCTGAGTGGATGACAGATGCCGACGCTACATCCAATTACATTTTTAAAGCAGTGAGAGCAAATTTATCAGGTGAGCATTTGGAGACGTGGCACAAGAGTTACCAGCTTCTTTGGTAACTCCATGGCTGTCTCACCTTCTCCCTTCGGAGCCTCCTGATCTTTTTATTTTGCAGTATGCTCTAACAACAATAGCGATGCTTTGGCAATGTCTTCTGAAGAATAAATAGCAATGCATTTGCTATTATACACAGAAATTCCCATTTTCTTTTCTCCTTTTTTTTCCTTTTTTTTTTTTTAATTTTTTTTTATAAATTGAGTGCTGCTGCCTGTGGTGTACACTTACATTAGCAAGAGAAAAGAACACACAATGCCAACAACATTGTACACCTTACAAAGTATGAAAAGAGACGGAAGCTGCTAAATTTCAATAACAGACGCAGAATATTACACACGGCAAGTAATTTTTCATTTTACCCATCAGCTACTTAACCCAGCTATGTATACTGTTATCTTCTGAGAGATCCCAAAAAAGCAGCAGTAGTCGGAACATCCAGTGCCAGACACGGGAATAATTAAAGTTTAAAGCAAGCACTTTTAAGTTTGTAAATGCAAGGGAAAGTGAGCGCAGATCAAAGGGCTGTTTTCAGCTTAGGCATCGATGCAGCTGAAGTAGCATCTAAGAATGGGTAACTCCAAGGAATGAACAGCTTATGGGAAGAGCCCTTGAAATCCCAGAAGCAGCAATATTCTCCACGATCCAGAGTTTCCAAATTTACTGCTTTTTCATTTTTTTCCTGGCTGCACGGAACATAGAAGAGGAATGGAGACCCTTGTCTTACTGTCCTTTAAAAATGATAGACTGGCTTTTCTTCTTCAGCTCGCACATCTCACGTCTTGACCTTCATCATCAGACAGCGTCTCTCACGCACAGTTACAACCCTTCCAGTGGTAGGAAGAATTACTAGAATATAACACTATTATTAGTATTGTTAATTAGCATTAATAGCTAGAAAGGCCACCCCTGCAGGTGTGGGGCACGGAGGAGGAAGAAAGAGAAGGAACGTGATTTGGTGCCGCCGTAAGGACCGTTGCTGTTCCCCCGGCGGAGGAGGTTTGCTGCCGCGGGATGCGTGGCCCCGGGGACGGCCGCCGAAGCCCCCGACCCCTTGAGGGCTCTGACCGGGGCTGTGCCCCGCGCCAGCGCTAATTGCTGGAGATCGTCAGGTGAGAGCGGCTGCAGCGGGTTTCTGGCTACTTATCAACCACGCATACAGGTCACTTTTCATCAAGCAGCGCCTCAAGAAAAGATAAAAGCAAGAGAATTGATCTGAGCTTCTGTTGTTAAGTGTGTCACACATTACTGCAGATAAGATTATTTTTGAGAGGAACACTGACGTTCCCCTGTGCCTCCTGGCGGTTACTGGACACTCACGGTAGAGCGTATCTTTTTCTCTTTTGTTCCCTTTCCCTGGGACAAATTCTAGTTCCCTTGTACCAGTTCAACTCCGCTATGCTCCAGCTTAAGGGTACAAGTATATCCCTTACCTTAAGGGACGGAATCCACCAAAACACTTTTTGCAAAGCTACTGAGCTATTGTCATAGCATGACCTACCTTGAGCAAATATACAATGCTCTGCTTTGCCAGAAAATGCCAATATTTAGCATTTCAGCATTTGTACATATCCTGCACAGGTTTTCTGCCTGGGAACATTTTTCTCTCGCCAGCAAAGAGTGCCTTTTGAGTCAGAGACCCTGCCCAGGCGCCTCCCGCTTGGTGCTGGATACGAGTGTCTCCTCTCACGCAGCCACAGACCGTTACTCTCTAATACTGCCGGAATGGAGACTTGGTGCTGACTCAGCAACAGCGCGATTTGGGGTGACTGCAGTTGTGCCTCCTGGCAAACAGCTCAACAGGAAAGACGTTCATCTTGGCAGAGACACAGGAGCCGTGGCTGCCCTCGCCCGCCCCTCAGGAACACTTCTACTGCCATCAGGAGTGTTTCTGTCACCGGCTGCGGCTGCAGAGCGCGAGAGCCGTCAGGAACGTCAGCTACAGCAGAAATTCAGCTCACCGGGATTCCCCGTGTGAGTGCCCGCGCGTCAGCAGAAAGACACCTCTGAGGTGGCTCAGCTCTGCGCCCACCGCCCCTCTGAAGTGGTGACACCGCCACCACCACCACCGCCACCACCGCGCCTTCAGTGCCAGACACAGGACGGCAAAAGAGCAAAGGCAATCCGCTCTCGTTACATGTGCAAAAAGCTGATTGCGTTACTGCTGCGCGCTGGGGCTGGAGAAGCCGCGCTGCCCACCCCATGGCGGCGGAGGACGCTGCGACGCCAAGGCAGGAGAGCGTGTCCTGCTCTGCCAGCCTGAGGGCAGGCGCTGCCCGCCGTACGCGGGTCTGCCCGCCGCAGCCGGGAGCACTGAAGAAACCTGCGAGGGAATACGTAATGAGACGACACACAGCAACACCAGCGTGGGCGAAGGCACGGAGTCCCTGCAGAGTCTCCTTTTGGCTCCGAGTTAGGAGCGCACTCTGAGGAACGCGGCATCCCTCTCTTCAGGCAGAGAGTGTTTAATGACGAAAACCTGTGCACCGCCAGAGGAGATCCTCCCTCGCAGCTCGTTTGAATTTTGTCTTCTCCAGGTTTCCTGATGTTTTGGCGTTAAGTCAGAAGCATTTCACCCAGCTCAGTTTTGCAAGAAACTGGAAAACGTCACAAAAATCTTCCCTCCCGACTTGCACACGCAATTTGGAAATGACCAGAACAACCGCCACGCCTACGGAAATTAAAGCCAGATTGTCCCTGTTTGCTGAAAAACAGAGCACAGCCCCGCCACAGCAAAAGCTGTGAGGCACCCAGCGGGGCTCCCAGGACGCCGGGCAGGAGCCCGTACGTCTCCGTGGTGCGGTAGTGTGGGGACGACAACAAAAGCCGATCCCAGAAGTTGAAGGCAAGTTCTCCGCGGTACCGCAAACTCCCCGCTAAGTTCAGTGTGCCATCAAGTCGTTCTTTTTTATAGATAGAGACACAAGGAAAAAATGAAATCTAAAAAGCACTGTCAACTTGAATGATTTTCCAGGTTCTTGTCACTAAACAACCATCATCCCTCAGAGCATAAGAAAGGCAATAAAACCAATAGAACTAATAAAGGAAAACTGTGTGGAGGTTGACAGATCTGGCTGTCCCTGGCATGTGACAGCCTATTTTACCACGCAGGCAAATTGAAGCTGCAGCAGACTCGTCCACGGGATAAGTGAGACCCTGACAAAACCGGTACCGACTCCTAGTTTTTTAATGCTATTCAGTTCTACCAAAAAAAGGCCCGTTTTGAAAGACCATTCAAAAGATTCTGCAGAATATATTCGCAGCTGACATAACAGCTGCTCAATAATTGCTGTTTAACTTCTCGCCTCTGCTGAACATCAGCGCGTGGACTCAGCCTGTTCTCTAACACCAGTAATTTTTTCACGGCTGCTGAACGGACGCACCTCACCTTGTTAATATTGCTTGTCCACATACGGAAAACCCCCCACATTTTTATTTGTAACTGAAATAATCAGGGAAAACCAAACTAAATTAGGTTTTCAAAATAAATACAGTGTGGAGGGTCCGCGCTTTGAAGCCGCAGACGTCAGCGGGGAGTTAAGCCCAGTGCTGTCAGAGGCCGGAGGGGAGATGCCCACACGCCCTTTGCTGTATGGACGCGATGGGGCTCGGGTCTGGCCACAGCGCCGAAGGAGAAACCCCCCGGCTCTGGGCAGCCCCGTGGCATGGACGACCGCAGCAGGATGGCGGGACGGGGCGCATCCCCCAGCGGTGCCCGGGGGAGAGCAGCCCCTCCGCCGCAGGGGCCCGGCAGGCGGCGGCACCGCGGCTGCTCCCAGTCCTGCCCACCAGCGCTCCCTCCACGCCTGTGTTTGTCGGGACACTGAAAACCCACCGGAAGCTTTAGCTGTTCTCCAAAACTGGGAATCCTTCAAGCAGTGGGTTGAGCTGACCCAAAGTGGTTTGCAGCAAGAGTCTGTTCCCAAATTCGAGACTTCATTTATCTAAGAACCTGTTAACATTTCCTCCGCACGCTCACTGAATGAATGCGCTTTTGAAGTCACTTATTTACCAATAAATTACAATGGTCTGAAATCATTAGCAACAAAGTAAATTGTTTTAATTGATCTGAACTTTTTTACGATGCGGGAAGTTCGTTTCTATATAATTGCACTTTCTAAAGGACTAAAATGGCAAATTAATCACTCTTGGAGCTCGCAATCTTTAAAATGCTGCTTATTCTGAAAGGCTTCATGGTTGAAGTGAAGAATAAATCCACACTCCCACAGCTCATTCACGTTTGTAACGACCCCTGAACCTTCTCACGAACCTTGGAAGGGTTCAAGGACTTTTCCGTGTCAAGGGATGCACCGAGACAGCAGCCACCGGCCGGGACTTTACACGGGAACACCACAATTTCAAGACATGCCTACTCTTACTGCGCTACTTGTAAATAATATTCACAGGACCTTTTATTTTATTATTTCTTTTTGGGATCGGAGATGATAAAGACTATGCAGATTTAAATAATTTCATTTGGTATAACCTCAGCCAAATTACAAAGGTGCGGTGTTAATAAATACCCCGCTCAGCTCAACCCCTTTCTGTCTGAGCACCGGCAGCCTCTGCAAACAGCAGCAAAGTGGCAATCTAAAACAAACAATGTGCACTGCCATCTAGTATAAACACATTTTCTATTCAAATTGGTTGGGGGGGGTCAGAGGAAATACTGAATTTATGAATAGAGTATAAACGGCATCTTTCAAAATAACAGTTTTAGGCACAGATTAGCTCTCCATCCTCGTTGCTTCTGATAAGGCTAATCACCACCCTAAATCAGTGTTTCAGCTGAACCTGACATTGGAAATCACATATAATTATACTGATTAATTTTGCTGAAAACATACAGTGTTTTGCTATAGAAATGTAAACATAATAAGGTGAAAGGGTGATACAAATAGCAAAAGCTGACTGCTGTTCAGAAAAAAAACCCACTCAGGTGCAAAAGACATTTGAGTGACGGCATCTACTGAAAGAGCAGTGCCAGCTCCCCGTCTGCCTACTGATTTCTGCAAAAAAAGCAGAGGAAAAAATGGTGGAAGTGTGACTCAGGAGTATAGTTGCAACCTACTAAAGGCATCCAATTATTTATATATACACATCACAATAAAATGAAGTGGAACAATATAAAAGGACTGTTTGAAACGGCACCAGTCCTGCAGACCATCCGCATGCTAACGTGCCTGATGCGGCCGAAGACAGCAGTAGCTCCAGCAGAGTCGGGCAGAGGGAGCTAAAGAGAGAGGAAAGAGGGGGAACTCCAGTTGCTTTCCTGGGAGTGAATGGTTTAACAGCTGGTAGAAGAAATACAAAGGGCGTCACAACACAAGGGGATTGCCAGAGGAAAAAAAAACTAAAATCAGGAATTCCTCCTTTGTCATCCTTGTGCAACATCAATGTTTCAGAAGAAGCTGTAGCAGCTCTGGAAACACACTTGTCGTCAGTGCTTAAAGCGGAGATATGATCTCAACGAGAGGGAAATAGGCGCAGAATTTCAGCAAAGCCTGGTAATTTCGCAAAAGAAACCAGCATTAATGCATAGCACTTAAAACAGAGAGACGCATTTCTTCTTAGCTGCGTCTCGCTGCACAACGTTCTGAAAAGCCACTGGCAGAAAACTGCTTGGGTTTCAGTTTTAGAGCTGCACTTAACCAAACACTATCTGTCTTCAGACGTGTTGGCACTTGTTTCTCCTGTAGCACCTAAAATTACACCAGCTATCTTATTGGTCCCTCGTTACCTAAAATCGGTGGTCACGGAGCTGATAAGTTGCTGTGACTCTTCTTCCCACACGTTGCCTTTTGGGGCAGCGGCTCAAATTCTTCGGATGGTTTGGCTTATGTACTCCCCAAACCGTCGTGCAGCACAGCACCCGCATCCCACAGGACAGCAGGATGGGTTCAATCAAATACAGCCTTTTCCCGGGACCTTTCACAGAAATTACAGCGCGGTGCATTGTGCTCCCGCGACTCAGCGTTGCTGCGGTTTGGGGCAGCGCTCCGCTGCCCCAGAGTGCTCGGACCAGTCCTATTTTGGTTTCCTACACAACACCGCGGCGCCAGACAGATTTTGGTAAGGAGGACCCAGGGTCTGCTCCGTCCTAGCACAGCGCCTGAGGATAAACGGAAGGGAAAGGCAAACACAAAGCTACAGCTGAGTAAGTAACATTAAGTCTGACATGGGGAAGCTGTGATGCATTACTCGCCCTGCTAAGTTTAATGTATAATTTAGAAAGATATCACCAAAATGGAAGAGAGAAGCTCTTAAGCAGCTCTGAAGGGTATTCAGCTCAGGCATCGCGTGCAGTTAGTGTTCGCGGGAAGCTGCCAGCCCCGTGGCAGAACCCACCCCGTGCCCCATAATTTGATTTAGATGTGTCTCAACACTGAAGCACTTGAGAAAGAACTCATTCCTTTTCATAGGGCAGATTTAGGCTTTTTATTGAGTATTAGGTACTGCCTCCCTGCTTGCTAACCAAAAGCCATCAGATCAGAAAGCCCTTATCCTCCAACCGCTGCTCAGGGTGACAGGCGGCCTCAGCGAGGCAGCTTGAGCTCACACCTCGGAAGTCACAAACAATCCCAAATTACATTAGAAAGACCTTAGAGGATGCATCATCACGAATAGAAAAAAAGAAAAAATAATAAAAAAAAATCACATACCACATCAGGTGGTGATGCTTTGGTTTAAAAGAGTATAAGTGAGAGCCAGCTTGCCATTTTATCTTAAAGAAATACTTATCTCAGGGGAAATGAGAGCTTTGCCAGGGCTTAGGGAATGCTCTGCTCTTTCTGCCTCGGAGGGATGGTGCAGAAGGGAGACGCTCGAGCTGCGTTCTGAGGAGGGTTGTACGTGGGTGGCTGTCAGTCCAGCACCCCTGAAATGGGGGACGCATTAGCAAGGGAACGTTTTTTGCTGGCTGAACTTGCCCTAAGCATCCCCTAGAGTCCACGTTTCAGAATTAACGGCTTCTGATACTGCTCATGCCATCACCAGAGCTCCTATGAAAAACATCTTGATTAGGGATGCCATTCGTTAACACGACGAACTCGATGAGCGCCCAGCGGAGCGAGGACACGTCCCTGCGCAAAGCAAATCCGCGCTGCCGCGAGGTCCCAGCCCGCACGGGCTCGTAACGGTGCACTGATCGAGCCCGGCACTGGTGTCAGCTCAGCACCAATCATGCCCCGCTGGGCGGCCTCCAGCAACGCCGACCATCGTTAGCCCCGTTGCCTTCAATTACCTTTGGGCAGCTGACGGCAGCGCTAAGTTAGGGATCTCAGTCGGGTCTCCGGCAGACGCTCTGGTCCCGTGAGGAGAACCAGCATCCCTCCCTGGAAGGGTGGTGGGCTGCACAGGGGGAGTGCGGCGCTGGCAGGAAGCGTCCTGAGCCCGCACAGCTCCACGTGGCCGCCCCAACAGGCAAACTCCAACCAAAGGCGAAGTGATGGACGGCAGCGGGCTGGACCCGGGACAGGGGGGAAATTCATCGACGGAGCCAAGAAAGTGCCGTGGCATGGGAGGGGGGGAAGGTCACACAGGGGGACACTGACCAAGAGCCCCAAGTGGCCCCAAAAGTGCGGCCAGTCTCAGGTCCAAGGATTGCTGTCCTCCCTGGCAGGACCCCTAACAAGCTGGCTTGTCACGTCCCTGGATGTTGTCACACTCCATGCATATTTTTGTTCCATTTTTGAGTTTACCATATTCAAGAACTGAATGACATCTCACAACAGTTTCACAGTATTTCCTCTTCTTAAATCAGATTTTAGTTTTGTTGCCCTTTAGTAAAATTCATTGTCCCCTTGTTCAGTATTATAAGATAAAAAGGACAGAAGTGCCTTCTCTACAATTTTGGGAACAATTCCTCATCTTACACAGTATTTGTATAACATCTTTTCTCTTTCCTTAGTGAATACTAATCTTTGCAGTTCTCTGTACACAGGACCTTTCCAGGGAGTGGTCTCTGCTGCCCCCCTCAAACCCCCATCCAGCCCCGCTGAACGGGACCGTCCCGTGTCACCCACAGCCCATCAGACCAGGCTGCACCGCCGAGCTACGGAATGGTATTGCCACAGACTTTGTTCTATTCAATCACCCTGCTTTTTATTTATATGGAAACATCTTTTTTGCTTCTTGACCTCAGTTGCACATTGAGAGAAACACTGACAACCCATGACTGCCTTTAAAAATATCTTAAAAAAAACCCCAAAACCGAACACCTACAGGATGAAGAAACAACTTTCCAGTTTTCTTCCTCTTTCCCAGCTCGGCATTAAAAATATACATTATAAAAGGTCTTGAATCTTGATGACCAGTATCCAGAGCATCCCGTGCTCCGACACCGATCTGACCGAAAGCAGCGTTTTCCATCCTGGCGGCACTGCGTCCCTGCGCTCACCCGTCCCCGAGGAGGGCAGAGATGCTTTCCGGGACACGTCATCAGTGCAACTGCTCCATGAAGTGCTTTATCACAGACATATTTTAAACTCTTGATAACACTCATGCAGAGATAAGGGAACAGGAACTTAGACCACATTTTATAACATTTTCTCGATTTCTAGCGGTTTATCTCCAGAAAATATCAACATGTCTCACAAATCCTTACACATTAGTACAGTTGGTGATATCAGCCTCTCCGACCTCAAGCAGTACTGCCTGCAATATTTACTTGGAATATTCCACTCAATAAGGGAACCCTCGTACCAAAAGCAGTCTACCTCCAACCCTCCCAACATCAGGCACTCATCTTTGCAGTGAAAACCAGAATTTGTTGGACTGATGCGCTGATATTTACTCAAAGCAATGACTGTCCACACTTCTTTCACACAACGACCTTCAGTGCGCAGGAGAAGAGCCGACAGTGTCCAGAGAAGGGCATCAGAGCTGGTGAGGGGTCTGGAGCACAAGTCCTCCGAGAAGTGGCTGAGGGACCTGGGGGTGTTCAGCCTGGAGAAACGAAGGCTGAGGGGAGACCTTCTCGCTCTCTACCGCTCCCTGAAAGGAGGGTGTAGCAAGGGGGGGTTGGTCTCTTCTCCCAAGGAACAGGCAATGGGACAAGAGGAAACGGCCTCAAGTTGTGCCAGGGGAGGCTTAGGATGGAGATTAGGAAACAGTTCTTCACCAAAACGGTTATCAAGCTCAAGGACGTGGTGAAGTCACCATGCCTGGAAGTATTTAAAGGATGCGCAGACGTGGTGTGAGGGTCATGGTTTAGTGGTGGTTTAGGCAGCCTTGGGTTGATGGTTGGACTTGATGATCTTCAAGGTCCCTTCCAACCTGGATGATTCTATGAATTTCCATCCTTTAAGAGGCTATGGTGTGGCTGGGAATTAACCTGTGATGAGTGTGTCATGCTGCTGTGCAAGCAGGGCCATGCAACGCCTGGAAGGAAGATCCTGGCGGCTGCTTTGGGCAGCGTTCACAGTCCAGTGCTGGACCCGAGGGCCGGCCAGATCATGCAATACACAGAACAGGGGCCTGGGACAGAGAGATACTGAACACGAGGGTAATCCAAGCCAAGGCATTTAAAAGTACACACAGCTGGACCTTGTAATTCTGGATACAGCAGAGAGCACCTGGGAACAAACCAGCTCCCGGGTGTCCTGTGGCTGAGCAGGACCGGCACTCGACTGCCGGGGATGTGCGTATAATCCCTGGCACGCTGCTAAAGCCCACGCTCCCTCCGGATACCGAGAGACTAATCCTTGGGAGCTCTCGGCAGAGATTTGGAAGGAGCTGTTTTACTTTGCATTGAGCTGGACCAGGAGTGCTCATGCAGCCAGAGCCATCCAAGGCTGCACTTCTTTATTTTCATCTTTTTTTTTTTTTTTCTTACACAAGCACAGACTGTGCGTACAGAATCTGACATAATATGAGTTCAGAGACGCAATAAAAAATAGCACACCCTTCCCAGAGCTTTTAGACTCAAAATCTCATCAAAAAGAAATGCACTTTCATAAATTATGCAGCCCTACCCTGCCTATCACATTGGGTTGCTGCATAGAGTCTCTTCACCTGACAGTGGTTTTAAATCATGAGAGCTCTTTGGCTCCTTGAAAATTATGAGGTCTCCTGCCCTGCGCTGCCGAGAGGGCAGCCCTGCCCTGGGTTGCTGGATCCTGCCGAATTCAAACGTCCTCGTAGCCAAAGACAACTGCTGCTTTTGCTGTGAGTGCTCCTGAACAGTCATCTGGCGCAAAGGGGGTGACAGCGCTTGTGCAGCAATACCGTGGCCAAAGCATCCTTTTGGCCGAGGAAAGCAGCTTTCCCTGAACACGTCCCCTGAAGGACGCTGGCCCCGGGTGCAGGGCAGGCGAACACCCGTGCTGCTGCTGCCTGTGCTCACCCGCTAATGAAGCGGCACAGCATTTTTCATCGTATTCAGATCTTGGCATGGCATGTGATGAAAGACTTTCAGCATTGCCAATGTGCTGATTTTAGCAGGGAAGGGAGCTGGGGAGCTGGGATTCCTACAGACAAAAATAGAAAGTTTTAAAGCTGCAGCAGAGAAAGACTGCTGGAACATGGAGTCCTCTTTAGCAGGATCCAGCCAAGCAGCAAGAACCAAAAGGAAACAACCTATAAATAATACAGAGCAGATCTGCTCTGATCCACTAACCTACTTTAGGACAGGTTTACAGTGAAGAATAAGAAGAATTTAAGCTTGATTGTGGTGATTGAGAAAGTGCCGGTATGGTGTAGATGTATATTCCTTGCCCTGGTTTCTCAGCTGGAATTGAAACAGACAACTGACTCCAAGTGCAGGAAAATCTGTCTGCTGTGTTCCTTTTTGTGGAGAAGGGATCGAGTGCATTGGACTGCCAGCCCCATACGCTGCAGAGGCGCGTGCTTCACGGCATGGCTCCCAGAACTGCCCGTGGGGCAGAGGAGATCCCGGATACTGCGACCGAAGCACAATGGGATTAGAGCATCTTCACCAGCACTGCGGCATCCCCATGGGAAAGGAGAGCAAACAGAAATATGTCCCCATTTATCAGTTCGCAAGAGCTGCCCTGCAATACGCAGCACATGTAATACTCATTTATTAACAGGACATAACACCAAAGAGGATATGGGTTATTAATTTCCTTTATGGAATAACTTATGGTTTTGTATAGGTATTTGATGGTGTGTGGGGCAAGGAAGAAAAGAAAAGCAAGCCCACCTCTCCTACAGGGCGCAAGGCCACAGGCAGACACTGCTGAAGCTTTGTTTTCACTATTAGGAAATCCCTTGCGATTGCCAGCTGAACGCGGGGTGGACCCCTAAGACAGCAATGTTTTTGCAAGAATGTCCTCTTGTGATGACAAGACTGTCAGCAAACCCAGAGAACAGCCCTAATTTTATTTAAATAAACCTGAGTAGTAATTTCCTGTGTGTTAGATTGAATACAGCAAAACGGTGACCCGTAACTCTTTGCAGGTATCACTGGATGCCTCAGTCAAGAAATTCGTGGCATGGGACCCCCTCAGTCTTAGGTTACGATGTCCTGCCCTCTGACCCTGAAACTTTCGAATGAGGTGCCAGACACCATTTAGTCACTGGCTAAGTAGTTCTTCAAATAATACCAAGTAATACCTCCACGTTGCCAAGTTCCCTTGGCCCAGGGCCTCCTACTCTTCCCTCTTTCTTCTTCTATTCATCAGCAACATCTTCATTTTAAGCACATTCCGCCAAGGCAGACTGAGCCTTAAATAACCTCATACTTCATCGTTTCTCTTCTTTCAGCAGCTAACTGCCATTGGTACGGGCAGAGGCAGCCAGCTCTGCTCCATCTGAGAAGAGAGGCCATTTGCTCTGTTTTGCTTAAGTGCATTTTAATAATGCATTTTGCATGTGAGGAACAGGGAGCTGAAGCGCGGCTGGGGAGCTGGAATGCACAGCTACTCCAAAAGGAAATTTCAGGATGAGCAGCACTTGGAGAAAGTTTAAAGATTATTTTTCAAAGTATTTTCAGGAAAGTAACAATCGTGACCATGGTTTGGGCTTAATGTTCATTGACACGGGGCAAGTTCTAGACAATCAAATCGACAGCCTGTTTATCTGTTAATTTGTTATGCCAGGCTCCTCAAACCTGATGTACCCTCTTGGCTTCCTCCTCTTCCTATTTCCCCATATATTTCCATTTCCTTTCGACCTGAAGGAGAGGTTCTGAAGGACAGAGCTACCCGAAAGGCATGGAAAAGCGCAGCCGAGGTGTTGGGATTGCAGGAGTTCAGGTCGCACAGGGTGCACGCTCTCAGGAACACGCAACAGAGGTTCCTTCTGCACTGTGAGCTCAGGGAGGTGAGAGCAGCGCGCCCCCCTGCTCCCTGGCTCCACAGCGTGCTCTCGGGAGGTCCAGGAGTTCTAGGAGCAAAATGGACAAGTTTAGGTGCAGACCTAACCCCCAAGAGCACGCAGAATGAACACAGGTGTCCCTCATTCATCCTTAAGCAGAACCTTTCTGCATTTTTCTCTTCCAGTCCTTTCCCTGGATCCCCTAGAGCGGTCCCTGGACCATACCGTCCCACTGCGAGAGGTGGCTGAAACGCCACAGATGCAGGGAAGAGTTCAGCTTTAATGCTTCTAGGGAGGAAGGGGAAAAAAAAAATCTTAAATTCGTTTGCCACAAGTATTTTTGGAGCTAAGATCTGAGTCCAGATGCCAATTAAAAATATCTTTGTGCAGTAAGATGACATTTGGAGCAGCTGTGAGACAGCCTCTGGTTTTGGTTCCTATGAGAAGGGTATACTGCAGCTGCCACAACCTTTACCGTTTGCTTCAGCTCATCAAGCTAAATCTGCTTGATTACAGATTTACTACAATCTATTTTCTGTTTGCTTACGGAAACTTTGGTCACCAAGAAAAGAAGCAACCAGATTCTGGGGAGAAACTGGACCAAAGAGTTTACAGCAAAAGCGAGTAGTGATGGGCTAGCAGATCCTCATGTTGATCCACATGTGGATCAGTAGAGGGTGGTGCGAGAGGAGAGAGCATCACGGGCACAGGAGATCTCACAGAGGTAACAAAAGTTGGCCGCAAGCGCTATACCTACCAGCCAAACTCAGCACGGCCCAGCAGAGGAGGTGCACGGGTGGATGCACGTGGCGGGAGGTGGGGGGCTGTGGGCGCACAAAGCACTGCAGGTGGACGGAGCAGGTCCACGTGCAGGAGGACGGCGCAGGTCCACTATGCGTGTGCTCCGCACGCCCAACGGTGCGGCTCGGCAAAGAAACGCCAGCGAGAGGTGGATCAGCAGCACTGGTGGGACTCGGGGCAGGACAGTCTGTGCCACACCAGTGACAACCAGCGCTTGTTCTTGGAGCCGGTGCCCCGTTCAAGAGCACTGCAGCTCCCAGCTGCTGACGTACAAACCACGTACTGTGCACAAAGCCGTGTGCCGTAACCGCCCAAGGGTCCAGTCCACGCCGAAAGCAGCAGCTCAGTGCTGCTGTCAGGTATTTCTTTAGCTCACGGGAATCCAAAAGTCCCACATTCAAACCTTAGTTATGCTCCATATGGGAACACACCCAACCATGGAACAAAATATTCACTCATGTAATTAAGCATTATATCACATTATTATATATTTTAACACTCAACACAAGGGAACAGACCACCTAATTCTGTATGCATATGTTTCCATTTTCCCAGTATTTTAACAAAGTTTAAGTAGATCTTACTGTTTGGGGTAGGAGATGGCTGTGAGTGGTGCCAACGAGCGGCTCCTGCGGTGGCCACTTGTCTCGGCTCACTGGGCCGAAACGCTGATCCCCTCTGGGGACCTCCAGTGGTTCCCACCTGCAGCAAATCGCAGTCCCACTCTCAGACCTTTACTCCTCCGGAGCTGCAGGACAACCAGCAGACTCAGCAAAGCACGGAGGAGTCGTTCTGCCACGGACCGCGCTGGCCTGTCCCCAAAACCAGTCCCGCCGCACGGGCTAGGCTGCGGGGTGCCTGGCGAGCAGAGCGCCCCGGAGCACAGGCTGCCGCCGCCGAGCTTTTATGCCCTTTTGTAAAGCAAAGACTGCTGTGTTTTGCCTACGCGACATGCAAATTTGCACATTTGTGTGGGCAGATAGTTTCTGTAAAACATTCCCAATGATCGTGCGCGAAGTCTGGCACTTGTCGAACAGACTCCCGCGCTGCTTCAGCACCTGCGTCCCTCTCCTCGCCCGCTCCGTGCCAGTTCTGGGGCACACTGCTCCCCTCCGTCACTTGCCCTGGACGGGCATCTTAAATTTCTGACCATGCTGCTGGTGAACTCTGCCGCCAGCTAAGCGTCGGAACGGCCAGCCGCGGCGCGGTGGCGAGCAGCGTACGGCACAGACCTATAGAGGCACATGAGGCTCAAATGCCATCCTGGACCAGAGCTGATGTGAAGCGGCACCCACCAGCCCGGGGAAGGGAGACTCCACGTTTTCTCCCAGAAACAGCCCACGGCCACGCGCAAGCACTCAGCGAGCCGAGCGTCACGCTTCTGGACTTTCCTTCAAAATTAAAACCGAAGCCATGCATGCTCGTGGTAAAAGGAGTTAATTCCCAACCTGAGCACACGGGAGTGCGTCCCCGGGGAAGGGCGTAATGAAGCCCCGGTGTTGGCTGCAAAACAAATAGATAAATCAATGTTTCCGTTTGGTCCGGGAGAGCGAAGGAGCCGCATTGCTTAGTGATTCAGGGGCCGTGACTGCAGCTCCTCATGCGCTACCAAAGGTGCCGGGGCTTTCACCACTGTAAAATTAAAATAAAACTTACCTTCTGGTGACAGCAGCAACTCAAGGGCCGAAGGAAGATGCTATTTCCATGCAAAACTCCCTGAAATCCTCAGCTCACAGCTGAGCCAAGCAGCAAATGTCTTCCCAGAGTACTTTCAAGTGCAGCTTGCACATTGCAATTAAGGAGGGACGGGTTTCTGTGGCTTGTAGGAAAAGTCACCCCAATATCAACATAGCAACTCTATGGCCACACAGGTCTGGATGAAGGAGGACACCACGTTTGCCGAGTGTCCCCCAGAGCTGTCCGGGTACGGCCCAGGGCACGCTCACAAAGGGCTCACACAGCTGTGCTCTGTCTTACAGTAATTAGACCTCCCGATTGCTCTGAATCCATTCAGGTGCAGTGATGCCATAAAACCCGGGGCTGGAACCAGCTCCAGGTGCCTCCTCAGACAAGCTGAGACCTGCCTGGTTGTTTTGACTTAGGATGGGGTTATTTTGGACAAGCTGATGATTTTTTCATACTGAGGGCAGGAAAAAAAAAAAAGATTAAGAAAGAAAAAGAGTTCCCAGGTATTTCCCTGGCTAACGAGGTCTAGGCAGTCTTGCTCTCACACCCGTCTTGTATGCAATTCCCCCGCAGACTGTGCTGCAGCTCATTTACTGCATCTGTTGGTTCTCATTGCCCACACCACGTGGGGTTTGTCGGCCCCACACAAGCCACGGACCTGTCTGACCTTGTCCCCCGTGTCATGCCATCCTTCGCTGCCGCCTGTCTGCCAGAAGCTGTCGGGGAAACCAGTCAGGTACCTCCGCTTCCATCTGAAGGGTTTTGTTGGGTTTTTTTTTGCAGGACCCCACAAGGACACCCACAGCCCACTCCGAGAGCATCCGAACCCAAAAGAGCCCCAACGCACTCTAAAGCCAAACAACCCTTCACGGGAAACAAAAAAGCCAAATTTTAGCTATGCACTCTTGGGATTTTCTGATTAGAGGAGCCTGTGCTAAACACTTCCAAAAGCTCTTTTGGCCCCAGGTAATTCCTGGCATAACATCCTTGCTGGTAAATTGGTTTTGTGGGGCGGGGGACTCGGAGCAGACGAACTCCCTGTATTTTGCTGCCAGGTCTGCAACAAAGAAATGCTCCATTGTTCGAGAATACGGTAATCTCTCTCTCTCTCAATCAAACCCAAAATCACAAAAACACATTCCCCCTCTAATTCAGTTTAAACCCTGAGCTGTTCCCCAGGTAATTAATAATGTTTGCAAATGTGCCTCCTTTGAAGGAATATTATCATAGTTTAGGTGACAAGCTCAGACTCATATTCCTCTTTATAATTCCTAACATCTACTCAGGCAGCATTAATTGGATTCAAAGCAATTACACAGGAGTCGTGTTGGCCACTTTATATCGAATTCTAGGGGAAATTTTGCTTTGCAGCGCTCCGAGCCGCGGTGCCGTTTCCCCTCCCGCTGCCTGGTGGGCGCCCGGAAAGGGGCAGCGGGGCAGGTCGAGCCGTGGCTTTGCAGAAGGAAAGGAGATGAATTTATTGACTGTAGATTGATGCCTATAGTGCATTCTTTATTATTACACGAGGAAGGACCACAAGACGGAGACTCGTCATCCGAGGCGGTAAATGGGCAGTCCCATCTCTGTGCAGCACCTGCCCCAGGACGGGGGGGTCGCAGCAGCAATAGAGGATGTGCACTGTGTCATTTTGTACTCGGGGACAACGCGCCCCATGATTGTGTGATCTCCCTCGGCCTGGAAAGCCATAAAGCATTTGTGGACATTCCAGGAACAGACTCGGCTCCAGAAGGAAAAAAAAAAAATTAAAAGGATGTCTGTCTCAGTATAGTGCTGACCCATTTCTCTGGGCTCAAACGAGAAAGTTCCTCGGCTGTTTTACGCTGCACAGACGCACGTGTGTAGCCAAGCAGAGTAAATCCAACACAGGGGCCCCATGGACGCGTGCCTGGGAAATGTCTGGAGCAGGGACTGCCGAGAAGTGCGTAACATTGGAAGAACACCAGTGTGATGCTCCATTCACTTATTTCATAATCATGAAAGATATCCAGAACATAATCCAACAGAATTTGAGGATCCTGGCTGGTACCAGGGACAGGCAGCCAAGCCTTGTCTCATAAACTCTGCTGTAGTAGATCTGGCTGAACAAACATGGTGTTTTTTTCTGCAAAGAATAAGCTTTAAATTAAATTCCACTCTCTGTAAACAAGATGCACTGTTTCGCTCAGGTGTATTTTCTCTTTTCTCATTAGAGACTATTGAACAAAAGAGATTGTTTTAATAGCAAGTCCAACGTGTAGCATCCATTTACTCCTGGAGCTGCCGGGCAAGCCGTGCTGCCAGACCTGGCAAGGCTACTGAGTCCTGAATGCTTTCCAGGACTGGGCTGCGAATGACCCAGCGCGGGACTCCCACGCCTGGGATGGGGATGAGGGCTGGGAGGAAGGCGCAGAGAAAGCATCCCTTCAGATGGCACGGGGTCAGCGCTGTCCCGGGGTCCCAGCCTACAAGGCTGCGAACCTGAGGTCTGAGCAGCCAACGTCCCAGGCACGGCATCGATGGGGGCCCCGAAAGAGCAGCGTGGCTGTTGGGGGGGGAGAGGAAGAAGTGACCGGGTCGGGGGGTGCCAGAGGACCTGCCAAGGATGGAGCGGGGACACCCCTGGCTTGCCAGGGCAGAGCCAGAGCCCCGTGCCAGGGATGGGGTCACAGCGACCTGGAGGTCGTGGCATTAATACAGTATTAAACCCAAGGAATTGCAAACTGATTAGGTGAGACGTTACACCATACCTTTTTTAGAAGCAGAGGAAGTTAAACCCCGCTCTGAGCCATGCTGATGGCTTTCAAAACCATAATACATTGTCTCTAATATTGGCACTCCAGTTATCCTCAGGAACATGCAAATCATCAACATTTTGCAGCGGTTTCCAGGGTGCGTTGTGCGCCTGTTGAGGAAGGATCTGCAGAAACCGCTCCGATAGAGTTAATGGGCTGCTCTGCCAGAGCCTATTTAAAATTCCAGGCAGTGCTAATTTAGTTTTAATGGGCACAAATTCAATTCCAATGGCTAAAGTATGCAAATAACAAATAAAAGGGAACCCCTGCTCCAAGCAGCTGCCGGAGAGGAAAGGAACAGCCGCCCAGCTCCCCACCGTGCCCCGAGCCGTTCTCTCCCGCCCGTCCTCTCCAGCAGAACCTGCCCTGCGGCCGCCCGGGCTGTGGGCAGAGGTGGGGTCGCCCCCACAGCACCGGCTGATGTATTTATTTGCTGATGAGCGCAGAACTGACGCTAAAGGGCCCTCAGTAGTACCAAGCCTCATTAAATTTTAATCAGGGCAGCCTTGCGCGCGCTCTTCAAACACCAAGACTCTGCGAGGGGGGAGATGCTGCGGCGGGAGCCTCCGGCAGGGCAGGGGATGCCTTGGGAAGACCCTTCCCAAAGCACGCGCCGTTGTCACACTGCCCGCCGGCGCCGCCAGGCTGCTACCCTGAGATGCGGCTCGGGCACCACTCCGACCCTCCTGCTGCATCAACCCCCTGCTGCCTCGTCGCAGGGAATCCCACGCTAAAGGCAGTCCTTCCCACGGTGTCTTACAGGAGCCGAAGGAAATGATTTTCTGCTTTGAGCAATACAACAAAGGGCTTTTGTGGTGAGCTTGAACTCTGGGCTGCAAAAGGGACGGATTTTGCTGATGCTCAAGACTTGGTCACCTCCACACAGCCCAGCAAAGAGCACATCAGCAACGCCTTCCCAGTCAGGAGGCATCGACACCGGGAGCCGCTAACAGATAAGCTGGAGGAGTGTGTGTATGTTTGTGTGTGTTTGTGCCCTCGTCCTGAGGGCTGGACACTTACGTGAGAATACAGAGCTGGGCACATAAGAAATCCTTTGCTTCCTACTAAATATCGCATTGGCACAACATGGCATGTGCACCACAGCCAGATCCATTCCGAGACTACGTGCAAGCAGGTTGGAGGTGAGGTTAATAACCCGCTGGCTGTCATTGCGGCTATGCCCCTTGTTCTTTGGGAAAATGTAAAAAACAAATAAAGAGTTAAGAGCAATGAACCAGCAGGGAACAGACCAGAGGAATGAACAACCAGCAGACCCTATGCCGTTCTTCAGGGCAGTACAGGTCGGGTATCAGAAAGGAGCTGGAGAGAGGCCAACTCTCACCACGACACGTGAGAGTGGCTCAGCAAACCTGTCAGAGGGACACCGACATCACGGCAGGAGTTTTGTGGGTAAGAATCAAAGATCAGTTTTGCCAAACTGAGGTCCCTTTCCCACGCTGCTGCTACAGAAGCTGAACTCAAACTGAGTTTTGCCATCCAACTACACAGGAAAAGTGCTGAATTAAACAGCTTAGTAACTTTACACACTCGAACCAGGGCAAAATACCATCAAATACGCTGAGTAACGGTTGCCTAATGTAGATTTCTTTCTTAAAAATGGCTAAGGCAGCAGAAACTAAGCACGCAAGCACCGAGGGTTTACATCCTCCGCAGCTACGGCAGAGGCAGACCCAGTCCACCTCCTCAACGCGATCCCTGCAGCCTCCCTCCTGAGACCATGGTGGCTGCGAGGGCGCTAAAGGGAAACCAGATGTCAGCATCTGGGACGCAGGAAAACCTAGCTTTTATCCAGGGAATCGGGAGATGCTTCTCCCTGTTAATCACTTCAACCTGTATTTAGCAGGGAAAGGACTGCAGTAATTTCCAGCTCCCCATCCCCAGTCTGCGCTGACGGACGGCGTCCCAGCTGCCGCAGAGACCGGCGTTATGGTCCTGGAAAAGCCGCCTCCGTTGGGCACCGGTGGGCTCGTCCTGCTGCAGCCCCGGCAGCATCACTCACCGCTAATCACTTGCAAAGCATTGGGTCAGGTCATTCCTGCGCTAAACTCATTTACTTCTTGACAAAGGCTCATTATGTCACCAGAGCAGCACCAGAAAAACACTGACGGATAAAGGACTCCGCAAGGACACTTTCAGAGCCTTTATACGACGCTGCCAGGCCTGGGAAGGAGAGAGCAGGGTAACGTGCTACAAGGATGGAGGGATGCACGGACCTGCCATACCAGAACTGAGGCAATCACACCCCGGCCCAGGGACTGCTGTGCGATGTGTGACTTTGCCATGTAAAAAGAAAAGCAGCCGTTTACAAGAAGGACACATCCTTGACTCTCGCGCAGCACCGCGGGGAGCGGGGACGCAGGGCTCGGCACCGGGGCTGGGTGCGCGGTGCGGAGTGTGGGCTACACCGTCCTCGTCTTTATCCTCAGTGCTGCAAAGCCAATACTGATGGCCAAGTGCCGACGAGGCACGGCGCTTCTGCCCACCGACGGCAGCACCTGCAGACACACGGGTCAGGCACGCTGCCAAGCACAGCACCCTCCTGCTCCGAAAATCCTCCTCGCCCTGCCAACGAGCAAGGACTCATGGAAGGAGTTTTCCGGCAATTGCCTCGGCAGACGTAAAAGGCATTAATATTGCTGTCTGCTCCCCGCAGGTGTGGTGAGCCTCGCACTACCCATATGCCGCACTGCTCCCATCAGAGAAACATCAACATTCTCCCCCTGTTGCTCACAGTCATTCTTACTTGTTTCAAAGATGGGGTTTTCCCTTAAAAAAAACAAAAATCAAACCGGGATGTGGTTTCTCGGAATGACTCCAATGTGTCAGCGGAAGACGCACGCTCCCTCGCTCCCTGAAGGGCTGAGGCCAAAGGCCCCCGGTTCAGGCGAGCAGGAGCGTGTGTCACGTCACGCTCCCCCAGCGCGATGCCAGCGATGCCCCAGCTGTGGTGCTGCCGCAGCCCGCCCCGGGCCGCCTCCTCCATCGCCGTGTTTCCCCGGCCTCGCTGTACGGACGCCGGGTGAAGAGGCACACGTAGGGGACAGGCTCATTCTCCACCGGTGCCTGGGACAGACGGATGGTTTCAGCCCCGCGTCTTCGGCTGCACGCACCAGCGCGGAGGCGGCGCCGTGGAGAGTAACCCAGTGTCTGCACCAGCTCCCGGCAAAGACCTGCTATCGACACACAATTCTTCCTGTCCAATATTTAATTTCTTCCGGAGCACGCAGGCAGCTGCGGAGCGACGGATCCCCTGTGCCCGGGAGCGGGGGCTGCTTGCTCTGGCAGCAGCAGCAAACAAGGGGAGTTTCTCCCTCCCGCCCCCGGCACAGCATCCAGTACTTCCTTCAACTCTGCTACCACACACATTTAGTGCGGGATTCACATACATGTACAGTATCGCAACAGAAACGGAAATGTATGTGAAATCACTGAGGTGAGGTATAGGAAGGCTGCGACCTCTGACTCTGGCACTGGGAATGGCTCCCGCTCCTCTCCTCGACATCGAGGGATTTCCCAGTGCGGGTGTTTCTCAGACCACTCAAAGTTAAACCTGAGCTGCGCTCGGGCATCCCCTTCTGCCCTCCACGACCTCAGCAAAGTCCTCCAGCACGCTGCAAACTTAAGCCTGGACATGTTTTCCTTGCCTGTCCCCCTCAAGGGAATCCAGACTTCACAGAGGCGATGTGTAAGCTGTGCCGGGAGCAGTTCCAGCCCCGTACCTGCACGGTACCGCCAGAGCACGCGGTGCACCGCATCTGCCGTGTGCTCATCACAGGGGTGCACCCTCGGCACGTGTCTTTGTCCACAGTTACCGGAGGGCAGAATAAATGTGTCCTCTTTTATAACTGAGGATAACAATTTGGAAGGTACAAAGAGCCTTAGATGTCAGGAAATTGAATCTTATTCAAATTCAATAAAGATAATATGAGCAGAAGAAATGCACATCATCAGGGCAAAGCGAGGATGGAGAATGGACCGGGTGATCCTGATCAATGGCTACACTTACGGTATTTGAAAAAAAAGAGAGACCAGGTCTTTTCATACCTTTGGCGGCACAATATAATTCTAATGCCGTGGGATTATCACAATCAGACTTTTTCAAAGACTGTATCTTGAATACTTTGTATCAATGATGTCAGTTAAAATCTGAATTCATAATATGATTTCTATTTATAGGCTCATATTCTATTTTTGAGAACTAAAGGAGTTTATTTCAAAAGTAATACCTAGAGTGATGAAAGATCGTATTTCCAGAAGAATTAATCTCTAAAACGATGTACACTGTTCACCTGAAATGTAATTTTACGATTAATTGCTGCAAGATTGCATTCCAATGGCAGAAGATCTCTTTAAAAAGTCTCCTGAAGTCAGGGCAGCAACCCTGGACTTTTTGTTGTAGCACATGTAATTTCAGAAAGTATCAGCTATGTTTGCAAATGCTCAGATAGCAAGAAACGGTCCGTGTGCACTCTCCCCGGTACAGAAAGAACCCACGAAGGCAGAAGGTCAATGCTCCATGTGTGGCTGAGAAAGCAAACCCAGGAGAGACGCAGCAACGCACTGATAAAGAAGCTCCTGTGCGAAACACCATCTCCCGGCGCAGGGACCCAGCTGAGCCAAGGGACCACCTCGCGTCCCGTCCGCCAAACGTCTGCGCATCTTGATCAGATGGGGAAACACAGCACAGCGCTCCTCTCCTCGCCGCGTTTCCCCAGCAGAGACACCTCGCTCCTTTCCTTTTTGAAACTCCCGTCCTCTTGGCTTTGGGGTGGGTATGACACTGGTATTTCACACCAATATTTCCTGATGCTGGAAATCAGTGCAGTGTCGCAGGGCCTCGTCTCTTTTCTTAAATTAAGAAAGAATCCAATTAAATTAAGAACTGAGGACCCAATAAGTTTCTCCCTATTAGTGGGCCTTTTATCATACTGACTTTGCCTGCTAAAATTACTCTTTAAATATCATCACTTTTTGCTGCCTTTCCTTTTGCAGGGGAATGCTGATTTCATCATATGACAGAAAGTGGTAAATCCTGATTTGAAACGTTTGCATTAAAAGAGAAAAGAGAATCGGTCTCTCTCTCCACAGGTGTTTTATCCCCCAGGGAGAGGACACTGAGTCGGGTCCAATGTTAGCCTGAACTCATCGCTGTGCCTCAGCAGGGAGCGGCCGTGACTCCTTATGGCTCCACGTCTCTCCTGCGAAGGGAAACCGACACGAAACCCAGAGCAGGAGGAGAGAGGTGGGGATCCCTCTGGAACACACGGGTCTCCTTCTCCCGCTTCTTTCAGCCCCTGAACCAGCCTGGCAGAGATGTCCAGGCTGGGCTCCCGTGACGGTTCCCCTGCTCCAGAGGGGCTGGGAAGAGACAAGGAGCCTGCGGACGGGGAGGTGATGGTCGCACTGGGACCATAGGTCATGATAACTCCTCGTGGGCTGCAAAAGAAGACATAAAAGGGAGGAGAGGTTTTGAATGTGCTGGGCGAGGAGGTGCTGAGAGGTGAAGGATGAGCAGCTGCCCCACAGTGAGATGGGATGTGTCCGGCTGGAAACATAGGGAGCGACTTGGGAGAACAGATCACCTGCAGCGTGTGATAACTTTAATACTTAAAATACTTAATCAGAAAGTGGCACAGAAGAAGGCAATGTGAGGTGTCCACCTCACATTGTTATCACTTGAATTTGCTTGGTTTTCCTGACCCATGGGAGACAACTGAGATCTCAGACCCCCCTCTGCACCTGCAGGTACCACCTTTGCTGGTCACCAGTTTGGGCTGGTTGAGAAAGACTCTTGGGGGCATCACATTTTCACACAGACAACAAGGAATAAATAAAAGCAAAATCAGCTGCTGCTAATTATATCCTGACGTTCTCACCTTTAAGCTTTTAAATCACAAGTGACATTTCCAAATCAATCCTATTCTTTTTTGGAGAGTTTAACAAGAAACATTCAGTCTCCAAGAGCACTTGGATTTATTCTGATCAGTAATTTGACAAGATTCCATTAAAATATACTGGGGGTTGCTTTACCCCCTAAGGAGAGAGTTTAGTCCAAGGGCTTTTTCACAGCTGCCTTTTGGCAAAAAATGTAAATGGAAACTCATTTCAAAAGTGCAACGACTTGTAATGAGCAAGCTCCAAAATGCTAATCCTAGCAGTCCCTTTTTATTCAGCACCTGGTGATGAGCTGTACCTGGGCATGTCGAAGGGAAGAGAAAACTCTTCCTGTGCTTGGGTGCTTGGGTGTACCAAAGCATTTGACAGCTATGCGAAGGGTCCCACCACATCCCAGAAAGGGTCTGAGATCAGCCAGAAAGGAGAGGGACCAACCAAAGGAACCCCAACCCCACGCCCCGAGGAGCACTCGGCACCGCTGTGCCACCGGCAGCTCTCCCAGGCAGCAGGTCGGGGCACGGGGAACCCTCGCAGTTCGGCGCAGAGCAGCCCAAAACAGGAGTGTCCTCCTGCTCCGTTCCCATCCTGTCTTCTATCCGCAGATCAGAGGGAAGCAACCTGCCTTGAATTCGCAGCAGACATTCTGTACCCAATTTTATCTGCGTTTTCCCCAAAATGATGAACACAGGCAGAAGCCCAAACTCACGCTATTGCACTGTAGCATCCCCACATAAAACTGTTATATCATAAGCATGATTAATCTCAAACTGTTACCACCACACTGCAGTATGCCAAACCAGAAACAGATCTGCAGCATCGTTCTGTGGTGCATATTGGTACCAAGCTTTTAAACCCAGGCAGGAACAGTGTTATCGGGCATTTTTGAATGAAAACTGTAACTGCATCACCAATGCATACTTACCAAATCTCCATACACTCTTTTATTTTCTTGTACACAACAGAGCAGGTCACAAATTCATAAAATACAAATGAATAATATCTGTGCTTTTTGCATAATCAATAATATTCTAATAACTCATAAGGAAACTGTACATTTCATGTACAACAGATTGCAATTACTTTATTTGTCCAACATGCTCGCAACTGCTGTTCTATTTTCACTGAAGGCACTCTGCTGTATTGATCAAATCAGGTCTGAGGGCCGTGATACCGACCCTTCTACCCATCCCAACTCACGAATTCCTGCCCAACAATGACTATGAAAGAGATAACATTTTTCTTTTAGAGATAGGCTGCTATTGACAAAGGTATTTTTGGAGATATAATCAGATTTTAATTCGTGGTCAAAAATTATCTGTTTAGGTCATTTTCAAGTAGCATCTGGAGAACGAGCGTTCCTACTGCATATAACGCAGAGCTAGTGCGAAACAGGAGAGAGGGTGGCAAGTTTTTCAAACACATCAACACAGCAAACGAAGAGGTAAAAAGAAGGGAAGAAGGGTGGAAAGGAGGAATGCACAAGCCGTGAGCGAGCAAGCTACTCTGCCCAGCGTTGGGATGCTGAAAAGTGACGCCGGGTCCCCTGCATTGCAGGATTTGCAGAATTTTAATACGCTCCTTTCTGTTGTGCTTTGCACAGGGTCTGGAAACCTCATTCACTCCACCAGAGTGAGAAAAACAGTTTGCCCAAAAGCATCGTTCTGGCAGATTCCAGTGGAGGTCATTTTCTGGAGACCAATGACCTTCCCTGCTTTGCTGTGGTGAAACAACTTTCTGTAACTAATCAACTAATTCATTAAACTTCTGTGAGGTAGGTCAAAGCCTCTCTAATTTAGCCAATTAATCACGTTGCTATAGCTCCATTTGGTGCTTAGGCCTTGACAATAGTTTCTGTGACCTCTTTGACCACGTAACTATCCCTCTGAAGCCTTTAACCCAACGCATCACTCATTGCCAACCGGCCAGTTGGTTGCCACCTGCACAGAAGAGAGAACCAGCAATTAGGTCTATGAATTCAAGTTGCTGCTAGTGAGAATTAAAGCCGAAACAGAGGCAAACTCCAGCTGCCACTTCTGGACCGAGGTGTTCAAAGCAAACTCGTATTTTTCTCTCCTGGCCCCAGGGCACAAGTCTCCAGCTCAGCCCCACTTAACTTGTCATCCCTGGTGGTGTTTCTGGAGTTCATCCCAACTCCTGTGCTGCGTTTATTCCCATGGGGACACCTTCCTGCCGACAGGTCCAGAGAAATGCGGTTCCCCACAGTTGACCAGTAAATGCCGATTTTTCTAAAATGTACTGCTTCCAGCAGTGTATCCTCAAATTGAGAGGAACACAAGAACAACCAACATTGTCTGCCACATTGTGCCCGAGGAGAGTCAGCGAATGGAGCTGCATTTGGGGTCTCGTTAACCCAACAGCATCCCTGCCTGCCCTAGAACGCTGCTGTCTTTCTGCAGTTAACGAACCTTCAGGCAACATACCCTTTAATTAGAAGCACCACTGTTGTGGCCCATCAAGGAATGCTATTTGGGAAGTCATCTCTCTGAGGCACCTGAATTACGGTGCTGAAAAAGGACAGTTAATAGAGGAAGAGTCAAAAAGGTACGTGCACAAATTTCCCCTCGATTCTTAAAGAGAGTGCTGATCGGCCTCGGCAGGCACGGGGACTGGTTTCTGAATTACGTGAGGAAGGAGAAGTGCTATCCACTGGAATTGTGCTCGCCCTCCTGAGGAGGAGAGGAAACAAACCTCCCCTGAAAGGTGCTGGGGGTGGCTGTCCGGCCTCTGTGTTTGAGAGGATCTCCACAGTACTGCGCTTGTCCCCTATCGGCTGAAATAAAATGTCCCGGTACCCACCGGGCTCTCGACACTCACGGGGCTCACGCGAACAGGGCGCTGCTGCGCCTGCACCACCCGACCCGAAACCCCTGACTGCGCCCAGACACTTCAGGGAAAGGCTGGGACCTCCTGCAGCTGGAGGTCCGAGGGAAAGGGAGATGGAGCGACCTGTTCCAGGCGAGCTCAGGAACGCGTGCCCCGCAGCCGGAGCCCCTGCGCGCAGCCCCGGGCCGAGGAACGCCCGTGCCGCACCGCACGCCGCAGCAGGCTAATGGATTCCGCGTGCGGGATCGAGTGAGCGAGTGCGCAGCCTGGAGAAGCGAGCCGAGACCCCAAACGCCTGGAGAGAAAACAGGGCCCTACTAACTTGGGCTGAATCCGCTTTACAATACCACAAACATTCATTTTCGACGTGGAGATCGCTGGCTCTCGCACCCCGGGGACGCAGTTTTGAAGCACACAGAGCAGCTTCGCCCCACCCTGCAGAGCAAAGCGTCTGATTTGCTTTCTGGATTAAGTCCTGAAGCCGGGAATGCCTTCCTTCACGGCGTAAGAGGAGAGAAACCTTTGGCTCTCAGGTGGTTCTCTTGTCAGGGAAGGGAAATGTTCAGTTCTCCAGCAGGTGAGAGGTGCTTTCCACCGCGTACTGCTGCAGCCCTTCAGCTGGCATCTACTTCAGCGTGCCCACCTTATTTATAATTCACATGCGTAGAGCAGGGCTTTTTAACTAAGTTCATTTAGCACCAGTTGGAGTCTGCAGCTGAAAAAAGCAACCATCCTCAGAAAAGGTACAAATCTCTTCTAAAAGATCTCCTGATTAGCAATATTTACCAGAAAAAATAATTGGGAGAGTCAACATGCTGGGTCTACAAGGAGATCAAAGCGCAGATACAGTCACAAACTATCAACTGAGCATGAGCTTTCTTTAATAGCTGCCAGTGGATCCCCAGTAATTAATTACTTATCGTGGTGCCCTTAGCTTTGTGCCTAGCCAAGGAATGTATAAAGCGAGTGTAAGCCACGGGATAATTACGGGATGAAACAGGCATCCATCTTCCCGCACCAAAACCTGGCACCCTTCAGCGGGAACAGCCTGTGTCGAGTCAGCTTCATTAGGTATTGTCTAGAGCCCCAGTCCTCATTTGTTTGCATCAATAATACATTCAAAGGATTTATCTAACTTGCAAATGTGAATTCATTTATTGGTCCCATAAGCAAGAAAGAGCTGTGACCAGAGGAGTGTTTCATGTTACAGGTTGGGTACTAAACTGGGACTACTTGCTGAAATTTCAACAATTACACTCTATCATAAATGTTTATATTAGTATAATTTCCCTGTGCACATTATAATAATGAATTTTAACATAATGTTAATCTGCAATTTTAAAGATACATATTCCTTATAAGAGCACAGCAAACGCTTGAGCGTTAAGAGATTTGTTTCTACAGAATAACTTAGAAGTAAAGTTAAGTAACAGAGTCAACAAAGTAAAATTTGCAGAGGGTTAGCAAAACACCTGTGTTGACCTTAGATGCCTCCTTGTAGCACCGATCCTTTTCTACACAGCAAATTTCAATTACCAACCCCTTTTCTGGTCTCGCTTTTTACACTGCAACATCCAACAATGGTATTCCTTGTCTGGAAGAATGGTCCTCCCTGCATTTTATGTCCCAATTGTACGGTACGAAGTACTATTTATTGCTACTGTTCTGCCTGAGATTAGGCAACCATTTGAACACAGCAAGATCAAGGCTCCATGCATGCCTTCCACCCAGATTTTTCATCCTTTTGCCTCTTTTAGCCGTCGCCGCAGGGACCGCTGGGCACGGCCAGCAGCAGACGGCGGCATGCCGCTCCACACTGGGCTGGTTCCTGCTCCCACCCTGCCGGCAGCATCGGCACTGGGTTGGATGCTCGCGTTGGCAGCCGCCTGCCCAGTCTCCCACCCACAACAGATGCTGTAAAGACGAAGCACGATGGAGAGAACATCAGTCGCTAAATCACCAGCTATTGGTAGAAAAGCAGACAGAGAGGGTGGTTTTACAGGGACTCCCACACCTTGGAGCTTGCTGTCTTGCTCCAAACTTGCACCAGGATGGAGTGACTCCTCAGAAAATGGGAAAAACCCAGAGAGAAAAACCATCATGGACTGGTAAGACTCAGATTCTGCCATTGACTGGATTTCTTCCTATAAACAATACCTAAAAATAGCAACAAACCTGGCTGAAATGGCCACCAGCCACAGCAAAAGCAGTCTGTGATTGCCATGGCTGTCAACAGCTCAGAGGTGCTTCTGAGCACGAGGCTTAAATTCAGATGGCAGGGCAATAATTTGCCATAACAATGTGCTCTGAGGTTTCTGCCTGTTTGCTGCAACCGTGAGATGCGGTAGAGCCAAGGGATGTCGCTGCCAGAAGGGCCAGAGCCTTCCAGGGCCTATTGGCTGCACTGCTGAGGAAAGAAAGGAGTGTCATTTGCTTTAAAAATAAACCAAAAAACCCAACGCAAGGACTGGGGATTAAGACAAGATTTCTTTGGCAATTAATGCATCACTGTAACGCCGTTCTCCGTGTCAGCAGAGCTTGGAGGGGGCGGGAGGGGGCTCAGACGGTTCAATTTTGTTGGATTGAAACCTTATGCTCCAAACTGGACAGTGATGTAAACTGAATGCAGCAGCAGAGCCCGCGTTATTTGGAGCGCATCATCTGCTCATGTTTAGCAGAATTTTGCTATGATTCTCACGTAAAGGGAAGACTAATGGATTTCTTCCTTGAGGCAATTAAAAAGCAATTTGTCACAGGCCAAGACGCGCAGCTCCGTGTTGGCAGACACCCCCGGCTCTGCTGCGGCCTGCGGGAGCGGAGGGTGCCGGGAGCCAGCGGCAGGAGCAACACCGGTGCCGGTGCCGCGGGAGCGGGTCCGGGCAGCGGCAGCAGCACCGGCGCATGCCAGCGCCCCGCGTCACCGCAGCGCGGGCAGCCAGCGGCAGCAGGACCCCCGGCCCCTGAAAGCTGCCCACTCGGACTCTTACTGACGCCTTAACTTTTCCAGGCGGCCACGCACTTGTGGGACTTTGGGGACTAATTCTGGTGACATTTCTGAATAATTCTGAAAATTGGCTTAAACGTGGGTTTAAAAAGAGGCTTCCCAAATTCACACGAGCCCCTGAAAAGGCGGAGCAAGAGCACTATCCAGAGAGAGAGCAAACTTTGTCTCCTCCATCTCCCCATCCTACTCAGCCATGCCTGTGCCCACAATGCGAACGCGCCAATGTTCCTCCTCCTCCACGTCTCCGGCTCCTGCGCTACCCAGTACGGAAAAGAACGTCTTCTGCAAGATGGCAACAATGCAAAGGAGGGGGCACGTGCACGCAAAGGTGCTCTGGACACTGGATAATCACTGAATGTAACGCAGAGCAGTAGGGAGAGCTCTGCTGAACACAGGGAACGCCGTCCCGGACGAGGCCAGCCCTGGATCTTCAATGGTGTCTTTCCATGGAGAGTGTGTACCGCAGCCCCGGCCCCGGCGTCGCCCTGGCACAGCAGCTGCTCCGGGTAAAACGCAGCCGCTGAGGCAGAAGCAAAGCTGGCAGCGGCCGGGGGAAGGGCCGGGGGCTCTGCCACAGCTCTGCAGCCGGACTGCGGCCCGCGCCGGGCAGAGGGCACCGCGCAGGCTGAGGAGCGACTCCCACGCCTGAGCTGAGCCCGGTGGCGCCCGGGCCATCCCCTGGCGCTGGCTCCGCACGGATGGCACCTGAGCTGGCCATGGGGTCTCCGCTGGCAGCAGGCAGGGTGTCCCCTGTCACCGATCCCAAAAGGACCCACTAATGCCAAGAGCCACACTCCCCCTTCTCCCACCTCTTCAAAATCCTTTGATTCCCCCCAAGGCTCCTAGCGCATCAAACATTAAAAGACTAACGTTATTTTGAGCACACAACAACACTAAAGTTCAAGATATTCTGCAGATGGATTTTAAAATCTTTTAATCCATTGTGAAGCCAAAATCCTGCCGTAAACACTCTGCAGCATGCTCCAGTTAACTGCTCATGCAGATATAAAAAAAAGCCTTTCCAGCTTTACTCCTTGCAGATGACCTTGCGGTCCCCCCACCCCACGTCTCATGAACCTCGGGGGACCCGCGAGGAATCAGATAAAAGGATTTCATTTATTTTTGTTGGCATTGTTTTATGAAGCTTTCCTTTTATCGACACCTCGACTTCAAACCATTTTCAAACACCAACCAAGGCACCAGAGATCAGCAGATATTTGAGGGACACACTGAAGGTGTCTTGTCTTTGTTCCCATCAACCCTTCCTGTGAAGGAAACTCTGTATTGCACATATGCCGGGCTTTAACCCAAATATCGGTGGCATCACGGCGCTGCTCTCCTGCTGTGCAGCCCACCACTGGTGACGCCCGTTTGCAGAGGGATGAGCCGTGCCAGGCAGCTAATTAAAGAGCTGCAATCAAGCCTCCTGAAAGCTAGGCTTAAACCCCTATGTCATTTTCCCAACAGAAATCATAGCAAAAATTATATCAGATGATTTTGCCCAGCCTTCTAGACAAGCAGATGGGACATCATGGTCCTTCCTATTGTGCCGGATGCTCGCGCACATCATCTTTTTCCTTGTTTTTCATAGGGGGGAACATTGAAGTCGCATGGCTTGTACCGCTGGCAACGGAGGCAGCTGTTTTCCCAGCGGCTGGAGAGATGCTGAGGATGCTGAGCGCATGGGTGTGCATGCGTGCAAAGTACTGGCTACCTGTTTCCAACCCTACTATATGCAAACACTTCATTCAAAAGGCTCATGTATCACCAGTCTCCCGAGCTCCTGCTGAACGTCCTCTGATCTGTTCTCCTCCGTGTGACAGAAACATGGGGATCTCTCTGGAAACCAGGCAGGAGGTAAATTCCCGACCCCTTGGCTCTGAAAAGGGAAATGCTACCAGGCTGTAGAAAATGCTGCATTGTGTGCAGCACGTTTCCTCCCAGTGCATCCTTTACTGCCAGGAACAGGGATCTCGCTTTGTGCCCAACAGACTGATTTCCTATTTAACAATAAATGGCCAATCTCTCGGATCAGTTAAATTCAACACTGAAATACAAACGCATTTGAAAATGTGAGGTTCTTATAACACTGTGTTCCCCTCAAACATGAAACGATACTGGAGTTCAAGACGGAGAGGCAGGAAAGAGGCAGAGACAGATCTCATGCTGAAACACGGAGCTCACAGTCCAGCCAGCCTCTGCCCAGGACAACCACCTTCCTTCCCCAGCCGCCGTCCATCCCGGCAGCACCAAACACCAGGATAAATCTCAGGGCTGTGTGCTGCTGCCTGAGCTCCCAGAGGGCTGGTCGACACGTGTATTGAAATGGATGTTTTATATCCTTTCCGCCATCATTATTTTTGCTCTCTGAATACGGACTTTCCCCCTTTACATTAGTATCGGTCGAGTGGCATAGCTTTAAATACGTGTAAATATATCTAATTACCGTACTTCAGAAAAAAAAGAAGGCTGTGCTTTGTTCCAATAAACCATCCAAGCCTTCTGAAAAGAACATTCACGTCCAGAAAACTCCAAGTGAAACTGATATACAGTAAAATGCACTGGATTTATACTTGTTCCTAATTGGTATTTATCCATTTAATAAATACAGTTGCAACACAATGCAATTATTGAAGCCTGAGGCATCTGGAAGCCCTTTCTGCAGCTCTCGGACAATGGGACAGAGATGCTTCGCAAGGGACGGCTCCCAGTAGGTCAGGTCTACTGCAAACCATCTAGCGAGGCACCAGGGAAGGGCTCTCCTTACATTGCACTTGACCCTCATACCCTCCCTGTCACTGTGTCATGCGTCAGTGCCGAAATAGCATCAGGAGAGTGCTCAGATAATAGTGCATTTACAATTATAATTGCTCATGTCCAGGAGTAATCCAGTTTAAGCCCTTTACCATCTCAAATATTTAGAGAAATCCTGCCAGCTGCCTGGAGGGGAGAAAGTTAGGAGCCCTGGGAGAGCACAACAGATTTTCATCTTTCCAGCCCTGACAGTCCTTCACGCATAAATATCCCCGCAGCCCCGGTCCCCCTCCCCGCTCCGCAGGCAGCCTTCGGCGGCTCCTGCTGCTCCGGGCAGCAGCCGGGCACCGTGGCACCGGAGTGGGGACAGTGACGGGGACGGCGCCTCGCTGCCTGTGCCCCACAGCCGGCACACGCTGCCCAGTGCCACAGAAGCCTCTGCCCTGGCAGCATCCTCCGAAGAGGGGCTTCCATTTGGCTGGGATGGGGATTTTTTTGCTTTTTTCCCTTTGCTTTTTTTTTCTCCAGGTAGGCAGAGTGTCAACATCTCCTGGCCTCCCTGCTGCCTGAGAGGTGGCATGCGAGGGCTGGCAGGGCCGGCAGGCGCACCGGCATCGCTGCCTCGACCCCTCCGAGAGACATCCCTTACGTGCAATTCCAACAGGTTCCCTTCTTTCGCAAAGGCCCTTGTGCTGTGCAAGAGACTTGGGCAGAAACCCCACAGATCTGCAGGCTCCAAGAGCTGTCAACAAACGTCTTGCAGAGCTCAATGCCCATCTCGCAAACTTTTCACATTTCATATTTTTCTAGCTTTTAAGGCTAGAGGACAGCACTGCTAACACTGAGCCTGACCCCCGGGCAGGTGTATTCCAGGCGCTGGTCCCCACCAGGAACCCGGCCGAGCCAGACACACATCATCTCAAACCCCACCAAAGTCCACAAGGGGAGTCCCTTAATAGCTCGCTCTCTTGATAATTGTGTTTACCGTTCAAACGGTAAACACAAGTCAAAGTTTTAATTTTGCTGATTTCAGCTCAGAGGACTCCATCTCTTGTTCAGCTTTTGTCTGTTAAAGCTGCCTAAACACAAGTGCAATTAATGGACTGTGATCAAATCACTGCACAGTCTCCTCTCTGAGCTGCTTTATTCTCTCACTGCAAGCTCTCCTCCCAAACCTCTGCAATTTTCCACCTTTAAAAGTGAAAGGACCATGGCTGGGTATGTGCTAGCACTACTCATCACAGAACCGTACAAAGTCCTAACTTCCATAGATTTGGACATTTGTGGATTGGAAGCCATTTTCAGAGACTCCGCTGGTTGCTGCTACCCTGTGAGCCTCCTCTCACCCTTCTTTTTGATGCAAAAGCTTGCTTTTCACTTCAAACACACGTTGATAATTCCACCCATCTCTAATAACCATGTTCAGACTAATTTCTGTGACCAATCTTCATCAATATTTATTACCCTGCAACTTCACAAATGGAAGTGGTGATAAAACTTGTAGGTAATGATTCTATAATTTCTTTCAGATGGTTGATAAAATATTGAATATTACTGGGCTCAAAACCAGTCTCAAAGGGATGCTACCAGAACCGCCATGACAAACTGATAAATTTCCCATTAACAGGGAAGTGGCGAGATCCACCAGAGAGCTGGTGCAGCCTACGGGGCACGTGCCAGTCCGATAACCCCGGCACGAGGCTTTAACATTTATGCCAGTGAAGACTGTGGTTAAAAGTCAAACGCCCGATCCTTCCCCAGCGGGACGTTTTCGAGCCCTGCCCTGCAGCCCAGCAGGAACAGACCTCTGGGGACACTAGAGAAGTATCAAGTTTGAAATTTGATGGTATTGCACAGTATTTCCTTGATAAATGATGGGACGGTCTATAAAAGGGGTGACAGTGGCTCCCGAAGACAGTAACTCCTAAGGGATGCCCGAGCAGGGCGCGGATATTCCTTGCCTTGGAATCCACACGGACTGCTGAATGGCACTTGTAGCTCCTTCCACCTCCCACCCCGTGTTCCTAAAGCACATTCCCCACCAGCTCCCTACAGCACCTGCACAGCAGTGCTGCACAGGCCGTGGGCTTATTTTCTTTAGTACTGCAGCCGGACACATGCAGAATACTGAAAAACATATTTCCACAAGCTTCACTACAATGACATCCAGTATTTCTCCGCTTTGCATCACAACTTCCAGCCGTCACAGCACAGCCAACTCCCGGGTACAGGGGGGTTAGATTAAAAAATGATCGTATTGGCTGCCTACGCTTTCTCCATTTTCTGTCTAATGCTATTCCAGTATCCGACAGGAGGGAAAACCTTTGCAGCTGATGAATGCAGACAGGCTGATATGAAGAACTGTAGAAGTTTTGTCAGCAAGAAACCATCAGGCTCTCAATGCAATATTAAAGAGAGAACACCTGGAGCTCTCCTGAGCTTTTATGAGAGCACAACCATGGCAAAGCGAATCCTCCCGTCAATATCCCACTGCCAAAGAGAAATATTCATCATTACTACTTCAACCGGGAAAGAGGAAGCACCGTTGAGAATACAGGCCGTGTCTACCTTGTCAATTTTGTATCAGCGCTTGCACCTTCTCTCATTTTCCCCAGTTATGTAAGTTGTTTTCTTCACAATGGAATTACACACATTTTGTTTACAGTTATGCTAACGGAGCATCCCAAACTACGGACAGACAGCTTGGGGAAGAGGCTGGCCCTGGCAAACGGTGTCTGTCGGTGCCTGCGGCGGGGGCGAGAGCCTGGGGACACGCTCCGTGCCAGCCGGAGCGGGCGGCTCTGCCCCGTCCCTCCTGCGCCACCCGCGTCCTCCCCCGGCAGCGCGCGGCAGCGCCTCTGCTTTCGCCAGGCGCCGTGTCCCAGGCGCTGCCTGCGGGCGCGATGCGGAGCAAGTGGGGATAAGCGACCATCAGCAAACCCAAAAGCAGGCGCAGCCAGAGAGGCGGCGGGTCTCTCAGAGGGGCCGGGTGCGCCGAATTTACACTCCTCTCTTGGCAGACGTTAATCTAAGTCAGAGAGACAAGGGATTGCCAGGCAAGGGGGGGACAAGAGCGGGTCTGCGCTCTGCTCCGCGCTGGCGGGCGGCTGTGGCCCCGCAGGGTGCGCACGGGGAGCGGGGACGGGGCGCGCATGGCAAAGGCTGCGAAGGGACCGGAACGTACAGAGGTGGAGACAGAACCACTTCTCATCCCGGTGCGCCTTCTGCTTCCCAGAGAGGTGACAAAGTGCGTACGCATCAAGAGATGGCTCAAGACGTTGCCACAACAGGAAGATCCAGTGACTTTCCTCACATTCTCGCTTACAGAAAAACATCCTACGTACAAGCAGAAAACTTGCCACGAGCAGCCTCCTCTTCGGAGTCCCCATCTGAGAGCCGCCTGGTGTATTGCTCTCTGCCTCGCTTAATACTCCTACAAATTCCTCCAGGCCTGCCACTGTTATTCTGCATTATTTTTACACTCCTCTTCTGCAGCACAAGTTTAATTAGAAGTGCGACTTCAAGTAATGTGTTCCCCAGAGAGAGGGGGTCAATGCACGCACGCGAGGAATTTCTGATCCGGTTATGCAGGAAGGGAGGGATCTCCTCTGACAACTTCTGACGGCACAGAAAAATTAATTCCCCTTTCCCACAGAAGTTTATAATGAGAAAGCTACAATATCAAATTGTTAATGATTTCGCAGGCACCAAATCAGTGTCGCTGAGTGAAATCTCACTCTCATAACTTCACTTTTAATGAAAGACCACAGATGTTGGACTATAGATTACAACTTGAGAAATGTTTCATAGTTTAGACTTCATCTATGTGGTTCATTTATGCCAACCTCAATATCTGAGCTAATCTGCAGAAATTTTCAATTGTACTCATTCGCAGCAGCCAAGAGGGTCTCTGTGCCAAAACCCGAATAGAACCGGGTACCCTCTGTGGGGAACCCCACAACAGCCCTGCTGTTTACTGCTGAGGCATTTTTCATGACTTCTTTAACACTCATAACTGGAAACAGAGTGCCAGCATAAGTCAGAGAGCCTCAGAGCTGGCACCCCGGCTTTCCGTGAGGAACAGCGTGCCGGGCGCTGCCGCTCGGGAGCCCACGGCACAGGGCGCCGCGCTGCACCGAGACCGAATCAAGCCAGGTACCCACCGCAAAGCCCCAGCCGCCACACCATCAAAACCTCGCGTTAGGAGAACTGTTAGGCTTTGGAAGAAGCCTCGGCGTACTTTGCTTCACTATCTCGTGCACGTGCCAATGCGCGCTGCGGCTCCCGCCCGGAAAGCTGAGCCTCCGACAACGCGGAAGGGCGGCAGGCTCACACGCAGCACTGCCGACGGAGGAACGTCCTGCTGTCGCGCTTCGGTAGTCCAGTGACTGCAGAGCCCGGACTGAGGGGATTAATCATGTTCTTGAACAAGCTTTTTGCTCCCTGCTGCTGCTGTGGGCGGCTCAGAGCCCAGCACGTGCCCACGGACCCACCGAGATGCCCGTGGTGCACCGGTACGCGGCAAACCATCCCTCTGCTGCCGAGGCGCTTCGTGCTCTGTGCTGCAAGCCAACGCAGCCGTACCGAGATGTCACTACGACCCAAGCGAGCAGCATTCGGCACTGCATGCGGGGGGCGGCGCGCCGTGCACGGGGAGAGCAGTGCTGAGCCCCACGGTCCAGGGGACGCACACGCCGTACCCACAGCCGCGGCTGCCCGAGCCCTCGGTGCCCTGAGCACAGCAGCACAGCGATGATCCCGCTGGCTTCCAGCCACAATGAACTTTCCTGTCAACTTATTTGTTTGGCTTGCCCTTAAATGCAACCAGAGAGTCCCATTATTCCAGGTAAAATGCATCTTCCTTTCCTACTTATAAACTGAACTGATAAAGCTTAAAACCATTCTGCTGAAAATCATGAACCCCACTTCTCTTCCATTCAGCATGTGCAAGCCTGAGGCAACACTGATAATATTATTACGGAGGCCATTTGCATAGGAAGAAATTTTTCTTTTGACTTAAAAAAAAGAAGTCTTTCTATATTTCTTGGTCTGCTTGTGGTGGAAGAACTATGGCAGTTTCATCACTATGCAAATTATCCAAAGATCTGAAACACCGCACCGCGGGAGTTTGCAAGAAGTCTGGCGCATACATTAGCGAACCACCTCCTCTGCATCACTGGATGCACAACAAGCACTAAAAAGGCACTAAAGTTGTCCCTTACTGAACTCCTCAGCAGGCAACCACAACACTTTCAGATACAAAAGGAACTTCTAATTTAGCAGGTGAATGGCAGGAGAGGTCGAGCCTCTGTGCCCCGGGATGCCACTGGTGCATCCCAGAAGGATGCCACTGGTGAAGGACCCCAGAAGAGGACAGCGTGCCTTTGGTGCCCACCTCTGCTTCTCGCAGGACAGAGGTTCCCGGTTTACGTGGTGCTGTCCAGGAAACCCTCGGTCCAGGCAGGCTGCGGGGCACGTCCACTGGCTCGGGCTTGCATTCCATGGCATTTTGGGAAGTGCTCACTCAAACCATTTTGCTGAGCCTCTCTATAATAATCACATCTCCCTCCTGCTACTTAGATGATTAATGGCTGAATTTGATTGAAAACCTGGTGCCGTGCCCCGTTTTCCCAAACCTCCCTGTCAAGAAACCTTATTCTGCTATTTTGAGAGGAGACCTCACCTTGCTGCCCGTGCCATTAATTGAATAACTATCAGTTCCAATTTATTCCACTTGGCTACAAATTAGATTTCAGCTGGCTATTTCCAAGCCCGGCTTCAGCACAACCTTACAAAGCCGTGTCCCTTGGCTGGTGCCACTTGTCAACCCGCATCTGTTCTTGGTGTATTAAAAGACAACAAAGCCAGAAACCCGCCAGTCTCTTAATGAACAGAACCCAATACGTTTGGCTTTGCTCTTTTTGAGTTTATCGTTACTTTAATGAAGACAACGAAGCTCAGTATTTAGGAGGCTCAGTCTGTCCACCTGCACCCCGCAACTCTCTATTTAAAGCAGAGATAGAGCAGGAAGTTAAAAACTGACCTCAGGAAACCCAACAGTGTCAACACTCTCTCAGAACAAAATGCCTTAAAAATCAAAGTGCAGAAATAATTACTCATTTGCAGTTAATACATTGAACTATGCTTGCAATGCCACTTACTGCTCACTGTCCGGGTCACTCCCCACATCAACGGAGACATCCGTGCAAGGAAATTCCTGTTGCCTGAGGAATTATTGTTTGGAGAGACAGGTCTTTTAATGTGTTCCCCAGAACCATGACTTCAGCAGCAGAACTTGCCAAGCTTATGAAGAAAGCCACATGCTTAGGAAATCCTACATTTTATTTAAGGGGGCTTATATTATTAAATTCTTATAATCTCAAACTTTCACCTAATTTTGAAACACCTTTATTTCTGTCTGCTAAGGATTTCTTCAGGAAATTTTCTTTTTTGGCAGCAGTCCCTTCATCGTTATATTTTTATTGCCATGGTCACGTGTAACTCCATTTGCTCTCCTCATCGGACGATGCCTGCTGGAAAGATTAATCTGGACCTGCAGAACGGTTGTGGTAAGGCATCCGTGAGCGACAGTGGAGGACACCCGCCGCAGAGAGTGGAGAGAGGGAAGATTTTCTCGCCAGCAGTCCTTGGCTGACAGCGGCTGCCCTCCACGCACGCTCCTCTAAGGCTGCTGGGTTGACCACATCAGGATGGTGCCCAGGTTCCCGGTTTGGTATCTCCTACGTTCTTCTGATGGGAAATGGAGGGAGACAGAATATGGACACCCATCGGCACATTTCCTTACAAGAGTCTCAGCGCTGATCGGTGGTACAGTATCGCATGAAAAAATGCTTTTCACAGAAATGCTGCATCTCAGGCTTATTTGTTTTTACACTCGCTAGAGCATCCCAAATTTTTGTTGGTGTAAAAGCTCGAAACATCCTTTGAGGAATGAATATATTTGCGAGGGAAAAGAAGCCGCGAAACTCAACACTGCATCTTTCATATAAATTAATCACAATACTGAATCTGCAAGGCATGTTTCCCAGCAAGGACTGAAAGACGTTGCAATTAGGGAAACCACTGCCAAGTGAAAGTCTTATCTGGGCAGAAGGTGTTTGTTTAGAGTACACTGTCTAGGGATAAGGTGTGTTACAGTGCAAAATACTTTGTCCACTGTTTGCAATAAACTTAAGGATATCTCCGCCTTAAATGACCTAAGAGTAATGACTGGCTGGGTGACTGGAGGATTTCACCAACGCCAGTTCTCTCCACTCCCTTCAGAACAAACTCAAGTGAAATCCCAGCTCTTTCGCTGTCATTTCACTTCTTTTTGCAAGCTGCCAGCAAACCTTGCACCTCGCTATCTGGCGTGAGGCCCACGGCCTCCCCCCACATCCCTGCAGGGTGATGCTTCCCATCTGCATCCCTGCTATGGAACGGGGCGGTGTAACGCCGTCCCGGGCTCCAGCGCGCAGCCCGTGGCCGCAAGGGCTCTCGAGCATCCCCCCAGCCCAGCAACGGGCACCTCCAGCGCGGAGTCAAACTGGTGTTCTGTGGTCGTGGAGTGATTTAATTCCTATTAGAGTATAAAAATGAGTAACAGTAAAATGTCACGACCATCTTACACTAATTACGCATCTAATGAATAATTAGCTGTGGACACATTTGACATTTTCAGTCATTAATTTGAGCAAGTGCTTTAAGCCTTGAACAAAACTCCCCTGCAATGGGGACGACGGCCGCGACGCGGCACTTACAGCACCCATGCTGTCCCGCACGGGACGGGGACCACCCCCAGCTCCAAAGCCGCTCCCCGCAAACAGGAGCGGGAACGGCCCAGCCGCTGCGGCGGCACCTTGTGCCGAATCCGGCAGAGGAGCTGAGTGGCTCCGTGCCGGCCCGTGCCACATCAGTTGGTGGAAAAAGTATGACTTCGGAAGAGAATTTCTGCATGCCGCCTCTCTTTGCACCAAACCTGGGTATTTAGACGTGAAGCTGCGAGAAATACTTTTTCCTAAATGTGCCATGAAATTTGGGTAAAGCAAGAGTCCAATCTTCTGTCACAAGTTGTAGCTATTCTTTTACTATAAAATCATGACACAAAGGGGGAAGAGGGCAGAACCCTGTGTGCGTGTGTGTATACACACCTCTCTGCCTGGCTCGGGATTTCACTGCCTCTCCGCCTCCTTTCCCTCCGACTCCACCTCTGCACTTTGTCTGTACGGCCTCAGGAATGAAGGAAAATAGGAAAGGAACAAATCTCTCCTGGAGGGTAGAGATGAGCTCTGAAGCATTTCAGTTCAAAGGCTGCAACACACATCCGCAGCTGATGAACAAAACGTGTCTCAGATTTAGGATGAAGGGACATATAAAAAGGTCACGAAAGGCCAGAATTAGCACCAGATTGAGCACTAAAACCGAGACAGAAAGCAACAGATGTTTCCCTCCTAATTTACTCTATTAGGATCTTCTCCAGATAACACGCGATGCTGCTTGCTAATGAAGCATTTCAATCTTCTTGCCATATAGCCCGTAAATAAGCATCTCTGAGGTCAGGGACGCACTCGCAGGCAGGAACAGAACGGCTCCTCCTGGGCAGGCTTTGTCTCATTTTATAAACCCTATTTTTTGTCAAAGAGAAAATAAAAATCTGTTTCCAAATTCACAACTAATTGACACAACTTAATTAACTCCTCTTCCTGAGTTGCCTTTCTTGAACGGCGGTGCTTTAACCCCGTTGTGAGCCCCGGTTTCCTCACGCTCCTCAAAACGGATCTCCCTGTTAGGAACAGCTGTGGATACACCGGGTATGTTGGTTTTTAAACTACAGGAGCAATCCACAACAGACCTAAAGTAACAAAGTATTTTACCTCCTACATTGCCAGGCTTGGTATTTTATACTGAACTGAAGAAACCCCCCAAACTGGCTCCGTACGGCAGACCCCTCACCCCCCCATCCCCGCCGCGGCGGCGGCCGGGAGCACCCCGGGCTGCAGCCCACAGTAACAAATAACCTGCAGGACCACGCTCGGCGATAAAACCTGCTGCCCTGTGGCTGCCCCGGCCAGCCGCGAGCCCCTCTGAGAGCTGCAGTGGTCCAGCGAGCCAAAAATTTGGGAACTACTGCCTTAGAGAGGTTTTCCACCTCTCCAGCCTGTGAAATACAACCTGAGGCTGAAACCTACGGGAAGCAAAGGTGCAACGCCCCGGACAGACAGGATCTCTCGGGCAGACGGGATCTCTCGGACGGATGGGATCTCGTGGATGGACAAGATCTCTTGGATGGATGGGATCTCTCGGATGGATGTCTTCCAAAGCGCCAGGCAGAGGAGCACTGCCCGAGTCTGCTGGCATCGCCCTCACCACGAGACAGCTTAGACAGACACTTTCCAAGGAAGACACATTCCTCCCATTGCACTACAGCTTAATTATAACGCTCTCGCAAAGAATTTCAATTTTTCCTACCTTGGGAACAAGCTCCGTAATGAAAAGGCTTTATTAAAACAAAATGTAAGACATGATATTAATTAATGAGGCTGTGCAGGTGCGTTCACGAAGGCAGCCGAGCCCCGCGCGCGTTGCAGGGAGCCAGGCGAGGGGTTAGCTGCGGCGGAACACCCCGGTCGCGCTGCGACGGCGACGTTCCTGTCATTGCACACCACACACGTAACAGCACGTTGTTACTCAGGTCTGAATTCAGATGGGAAATACTGAGGAGCACCTGGGGAGGAGATGGCAGGAGTGTGCTCCCCACAGTAATTCAATACGACTTTTACAGCAAAACCAGCCCGTGACGTGTTCTCGCCACCACAGCGCCTGAAGATGTGGTCTGATTTTTTTTTTATTTTTTTTTTTTTAACATTCAGACTGAGTCTGTGTCCTTCCTTCACTATTTGACCGTCTGTATATATGAAACCGATTCTGTGTTGACGACTCTTTGAATTGCACATACAAAGACATGTTCACCACCGTGTGATGGCCGTACGTAGTGCGGCGACACAAATAGCACCTTTTTGTTTTCTTTTGACAGGAGCGCTTGCAGCACTGTGGAAAGATATTCTTCATTCATTTGAGCTAGCTTATTTGTTGAAATGCAGCAAATTATACCAGAGCAGGTGTGCGCATTATGCAAGGCTATTAAAAGGAGGCTGTTGGTGTCTTATTCATATGTCAACATAAGAAAACCTACTGTTTATATACATTCAAAGGCACTTAAGCATGTAGGTAATACTGGAGCTATAGCCCGTGTTGCAAATCTGTTTTCAGGGTTTCTTTTTGGACAATTGTTACTGTGTGGGCTAGATGCCCCTCAGTAACAACGGCCCTTACGATTAATATTGCCACCAGCTCATCACTCCAAGTAAGCAAAAGCTACCAGCAGATCCATTAGCTTCTGCCCTGAAAAAGGTCGCATCCTGTCTCATCGCTCTGGTCCAAGGAAAACCTGCCCTGGACCGTCAGACCGCAGCGTCGGGGTGTTTGGGAGAGGTGCCGGTGCGCAGTGGTCCCAGAGTCCTCTTGGGCGGCACTGCACGGCCGTCCCGCAGGGATGCTCGGAGGGGAGCGGGACGGGGCTCAGCCGCCGCCTCCGCCGCGACGACACAGCCATTCCCACCGCCAGCGGTGTCTGCAGCGCTCCCTCCCCACGGGCAGCAGCCGTGCCCCGGCTCTCTGGGCACAAGCAATCACAGACAGCCCTTAATTACACCCCCACCCGTTATTCCTTAAACGGCGTCCCTCTCAGCAGGCGGGCAGGCGGCGAACAGGAAGAATTAGAGCTGCACAGGCTGCCAACAAGGGGCCATTTCCTAACTTCCAAGAGACTAACTTTGCAATCAGAAGTTAGGATAAATTTATACTGAGTTTTAATATAATTACACAGACCTCTGTGTATAAACATGCACACAAAGCATACTTTGTTTTGCTTGTAAAATAAAGATGCAAACACATCCTCTGCATGGCTGAGATGCAGCTGTTACATTCCGAGTCTCGGCGTACAGTGAGTTTTTATGGCTGAGCTATAAACCTCTGAAAAATGAGGTTTATAATAGAAACCCTGACACCATCTAAAATATAGCAGCACTATTGGGTGCTGCTGTAATATGGCCCTAATTTATAAACCACGGAGGAATCCTGTTCCATTTTGAAACTTACAGACAGTAATCTAGAAAAAGGGTAAACCACGAGGAAAAATGGTCACGTTGTCCATGAGCTATAGCGTCTAGTCCGTCCAACAATTCAAAAATCAAATAGGATGCCACAATATTTAGGCCACGCACTGAATCCTGGACTGTCACAGAATAAAAACATGGCGTTCCCTCGGATGGGAGCATATTTCATAAAGCCATGTGCCATTTCCCATGCCTCGGGGCAGTATTTTTTGAGAACACTGGAAGTAAAGAAGAAAAAAGACGAGAGAAACACAACCCAAACCCTCCAGTTTTGCTTGACATAATAAATGTTTTTGCAAGAGGGCTTCAGTGTACTCCCGTTTAAATTGAAAAAAAGTGGCAAAGCCAGCAGATTGTTTACTCACAGGAGACAAAAGTTTATCACTAAACATTAGGAAAAAGCTCTCGGTGCTTTGAGCCTCCGGCTCTGTGTTAAAACCTATTGAGGAGATGGCAGTTCACAGGGGCAGCACTTTGTCTCCCTGCTCGGGATCTGTTTTTCTGTAGTACGCCGGTCCAGAAACCTGTTGGAAATCTTTACGGTGACCCGAAGTGCTAAGCAGAGGTTCCCACCTCGGGATCGATGTTTGGAGAGTCACTCTGTGCCTCTCTGGTCACCCCTGCCCCGGGATGCCTCTCCCAGTGCGGAGCGGGAGCAGAGAGCTGGACAGACGGCCGTCTAATAAAGTGATGCTCACTTGCAATTTGGGGAAACAAACGGGAACCTTTTGGCACAACGGTCAGAAATAAATCGAGAAGGTGAGCAAGGATTTCATTCATCACTGTCACTTGCTTCAAAGCCTGGAGAAAAGTCCCTTCTCCGCTACACATCGGAGTTAACCCATCCCAGATACAGGGATTACCCCGCTTACTCGCGCCCAAGGGATGTTATTCCACAGCAAGGAATGACACTTTAGGGCTCACAGCTGTCAGGTTTACCCTGAAATTTTCATTGCGGCCATCCCAGATTCCTCTCCCACTTCCCCTGAACAGTCTCCTTTTGCATGTGAGCATCAAAGGAGAATAAATCCAGATATATTGCTTTTTTCCTGCTAAAACTCTTTCCCAGTAGACTTGCTATACATCAAGCGCACGGTGTCCCTGTCGGCCGCATCACTGCCCACCAGCACGGTGACGTTTTCCCCAGCGCAGGCTGAGCCCCCGTACTCAAGCGAGCCCAAAGGCCTCCAGTCTCTTTGTTAGCAAAGAGCGTGGCTTTGCTTGCAGAAAAAGCCAGCAGCCGCCCGAAGGAGCACGCCACGCGGATGCGCCTTCCCCTGGAAACTTCACCGGCGGAAACGCCCCGGGCACGCCGGGATGCTGAGCTCTTCATGAACTGTTAGCAGGCTAACGAGGGCATCTGCAGAAGGAATAGGCACTAAAACTGAAACTAGATACAAAATAAATATTCCACAGCTGGATTTCTTAGAAAAGATTCTGCTGAGCTATAGTTCCACATCAAACTTTTATTGAATACATTTTCTACTGAGAATTTGTGTACTAAAACCAGTCAAAATCGCATGAGAGGAGCATAAATTTCATGTACGGTTTTCACTGCAAATATCCTTCAAGAGAAAAAGCACAAGCACTTTTTAATCAAGCGCACTCCCCGTCCTCTCCTCCCCCTGCCCTGCAACACCAGCGGCAGCCGGGAAGCGCAGCCCGGGCAGCCCCGGTCCCCGCAGCACCAGCGGCGGCGGGAGCCTCTGCCAGAGGGATGCTCCGCTTGAAGGTCACCGCGCGGGGGACAGATTATCCACCCTTCGCCACGCCGGCAGACGGTGCCGACGTCTGCCTCACGCATAGCGAAGCTACGAAGCAGCTGACATTTTAAAGCAACTGATGTTCTTAGCTCATTATATTAATCCACACAATTTCAGCAAAACATTGTTGAAACCCAAACTTGATGCCACTTCTTTCCCCAAACTCAAGAGCTGCCCCTCCAAAAATTATGCTTATCATATTAATTTATGAATCTGTAATGGATTTCATATTTGATTCTACAAAACCCCAAACCGAGGGTTTAAGTTCCCTGGTAGGATGATGTTTCTCACTGTACAAGCAAGATTATGGGTCACTTTGAGCTTGGAAAGGCTCTAGGATCTAAAATGATATTACAAACAGAAAAGCTATTTTAGATAATTTCTTTTAGCGGCTTCCCAGCATCTGACAGTCGTAGCCTCCCCCGATGACTACAAGGTGAACTCAGAAGAAACTTCTTTTCTCGAAGGCTTCCAGATTTGTCAGCATAATGTAAATATTAAATGGGTCTAAAATCGAGCACCTTTCAGAACCCAAGTGGGTCTCGGCTGCTGCGCCGTCCCAGACGCTCACACAGGCAGTCTCTCCCGGGGTGTTTCGTTACCCGGGCTCCTGAGAAGAAAATTATACTGAAGAAAAGGTCAATAAATGGCAGACAGGAGATGACATCCCATAATAGTTATAATTGCTGTTTGTCAGAGTGCCTCACTGCACAGGTAGCAGGTTACAGGACGTATTTGCTGCGTTTTTCCATGAAAGGAGGAAGATTGCTACGCGATTTGGAGTTGGTACTACGACATGTATGACTCCCTGCACCGACGCCGCTTTGATACAGAAAGCCCAGTGCGGTTACATCGCCTCCGCAGAAACAAGTGACCTTGAACGATGTTGCATTCATTTTTCTTTCTGCATGTTTTTGTGATGGATTTAATGTTCAATAAAACCAAAAGAATAACATCATTTGAGGCTCGAGTTATTTGTGCAAGTGCCAGGCACTGCAGGAGGAGTTCCGGGCTGATTTCTGCACCGCACTCAACACCTTCGCAGCAAAACTGATGTTGTGGCTCTGTTCTCTTCGCCGTAGGCTGAGGATTAATTTTCTACACGGATTCTTTTTCCTACGAAGTTTTACACTATGCACATTAGCAAAACTCCTAGCAGGACACATGCATGAAATGCAAAAACATGAGATGAGCAACATTTGACTGAGGAAAGCATGCTCAGTCATCATCCATCACTCCAAAGCATCAAACACCTCTGTGCAGACACCAGAAAGAGCGCGATTTGTGTCTGCACAGACGGTGCCGCCACAGGGCACCACGGAGGCTGAAGCACACGGTGACGCGTGGCTGCCCCACGCCTGACGCGGTCGTCCTTGCACGCTGAAGGCACTACGGGCACCAGCGCTGCACCTTAAAAACAGCAAAGCCCCTAAAGAAGGAGGCTCAGGTGTAGGCTATGGAGAGAAAGGCACACAAGTGTTCTGCGTTCGTAAATACAGGCTGCGATTATGGACCCGCTGATGCCAAGTTTTAAAGACCGCCTGGAACAGATATAAATGAGGAACGGTGAAAATCCCAGCGGCCTCCTCTCCCTCTTCCAGCCGAAAGCGCCCTCGACAGCTCGCTGGATTATAAATGGCGATTATCACAAGCGCCAAGCAAAAGGGCAGCTGAGGGACGGGGCGTGCGTGCCACCCCTCCGCCGGGCCAGCCCGGTCCCGCTGCCACGCGTGGGGGGTGGAAGCGGAGACTCCGTTTTTTGGTGCAACGAGGAGCACACGGCTGCAGCGCTGCAGCATCCCAGTCCACGCTCCCCCGCCCGGCCGGGGACGAGCCGCCGCAGCTTCTTTTGCGGGTTTTAGTCTGTGATGCAGTATTGTGCTGCAGGTTTCAGTCTGTAATGCAGTATTCTTTTGCAGGTTTTAGTCCACGATGCGATATTCTTGCCGGCCTTTCCTTCACAGTTCTCGTGCTTTCCTCGATGAGGCTCCAGCATTTACCAGCTCATCTCTCCGCTGGCTGACCTTTGCTGCAACCACGGTTTTAATTAACCCGTCTGATCCCACACGTTTAAAGTAAAGCTCTGGAATGGCCTTCTCTTGTCAGAGCAAGTACTTCTGACCTAAGAAAAATACCGTTTCTATAACCATCGGTAAATCAGGTGGGTTTTTTTGTTTTGGTGGTGGTGGGGCTTTGTTTTGTTCTTTTTTGGTTTTTGTTTTTAAAAACATTGAAGAAGTTACAAAATCACTTTCAATCCTAGTCTCGTGTCAGGAAACGGCCTTTAGCTCACCTAAAAGGCAGCACCGCATGTTGCTGTCCCTTCCTCATCAGTATCTGCTCTGGGGGTGGCGGTGGTGTGTCCCCTCTTACTGCAACAAGGGTCAGTTTGAACCCAGGGAAGAGCAAAACCAAAGCGGTGTCACACTTACAGATAATAAAAAGTAAAGCATTCTCTAAGAATCATCTGCTATTTGAAAACTTGGCAGGATTCTGCCAGAATACTTAGTTTTGTCTTAATACAATAAAAAACCTTTTCCAAGGTGATCCTGCTACCCATAGGTATATTAACTAACGAACGAAAGGAATGAGACAGTCCAAGAGCATCTCTGGTATCTCCCATCTCCATACGGACGTAACGCGAACTGAAAGAGCATTATCTGAATTTCTAAGAAATAACCAAGTGGCACCAGAAAAAAACTTTGGTTTTATCCTGCTTGGTGCTGATGGCGGCTTATTAACGGCCGTCTACGGCGCATGCACACACACACACACACGGCAGGCATAAGCACTATTTTTCTACAGAATATCAAAATATCCGAAAGAAAACCTTTTAATTTAGCAATGCAGACCTGTTTTCTGTGGAAAATATTCTAACCCTAGACGATCACCCAATATCATTTCAATATCCCAAATACTCTGCATTTCATCGCTCTCCCATGACTGCTCCAAAGCTTGGATTTCTTTTTCTCCTTCTGTTCCACCTGAAGTGGGTTTCCTCGATCTTCACCCGTTTCAGCCGTACGCCCCGTGACAGCACGCACCATCCATAAATAACCCCTTTTCCTCAACTTTTTCTGAAAGTACTTCCATTCATGAAGCATCCCGTCAGACAGACGCCGGGATGTTCCACACCAGACAATCTGCTGACAGCGGCAGTGCTCGGCACGCACACACCTGCAGCGCGCCATTAGCAGTATTTGCACACTCGCGGCGCTCGGCACGCGCACACTGACGGCACCTGAGCCAGAACTGCGCCCTTCTGCCCAACGCCCGCTGGCAAGTGACGCACCAACGCTGCCAAAATCCTTCCGCTGGGTCAGGGCTCTTCCCAGCAAAAAGCTGCGCGTACCTTGAGCCGAAAGGCAGACTCAGGTCACGCAGACCCATCTGATCTTCTGAATTTCCTCCCCTAATAAGGCAACAGCTGTTCCATACTCAGAAACCCATCTTGTTGCAGGTGGCCGGGCCAGGCTGGTCAGAGCTAACAGCCATCGTTACTAACAAATCCAGTGCTGGTGACGCCAGCCAAATATATTTTTCCAACACGAATATTGTCCTGCACGTCCCCAAGGACCGGGGGCAGACACCACCTGAGCGCCCGTGCTACGCGCGCTGCGCTGGGTCGCGGGCAGACGGAGCGTCTCCCGGGCTGTCCTCCTGCCACCCCTCCTCGAGGTGAGGGCCTTCTTTCCACTTGCTGCAAGGAGGTCAGAAATGCCTTCAACCTTTCTCGGGAATCTTTTGCAGTATTTGGTTGTAAAAGGAAGACGATGTGGAGACATATTCAATCCAACAGACTTGCTTTGTGCTGGTTGCGTTATCAGGAAATCTAATTTCCCGGGAAGAGGCCGTCCCATTTTACAGAGACTAAACTGATAAAAACCTCAACCTCTATTTCACTCTCTCCAAACGGCGCTTCCTTTACTGCTGATGGCTAATAACTCCGGTGCGAGCTAGCAGGCTGTCACTCGACATACGTCTTGTGGCGGCGTGAGGAGCAGATGCAAACCGGCTGACATTTAACTGAAACAAATGTTGATAAGAAAAATCTTGCACTTTTTCCTTGACGCAGAAAATGATGCCTGAGGTACGACGCCTGTTCAGGAGGGAAAGCCATTTAGGTCGTTCTCCTCCGGCTTTTGCCCTTTCACTAATACGTTAAAGAAAACCACCGAACGATCTCGCAGAGGACTGACCACGGTCTGTATGCACCATCCCCACCGCTTCGGTGGTGGCACATCATTTTATGGCACAGACTGTGAACTCGTGGCCATTTTTAATAACCTTTACTGACTTTCACTAAGGGTAGTGCACCATATATACATTCGCATATGCGACAGACACTCTCCCATCCATCGGGCTGACATGAGATGTCACTGCGGGCGCGGACCGGCGAGAGGGATGCAGAGATAAAGGTGGCGGCTGCGGGCGGTGGCTGGACAGAGAGTCCTCGTGCCAGCGGGGCACGGCGGGACGGAAGAGGCATCCCAGCTTCATTAAGTGGGGGCAGGTGGCAGGACATCAGCGACAGCCGAAGGCAGCCATGCAAGAGAAAGGGGATAGAGAGACACTCCTTCAGAAAGAAAAGATGATTTTGAGAACAAAAGCAACCGGGGTAATAAGCGAGACGTTCATGCAGGCAGAGGGACAGCAAGAAAAGCATTCAAAACTGCAGGCACCAGCAGGGAAGTGATTTATCCGAACCACTTATAAAAACGTGCCTTAACAGATAAAATACAAAAGGGGGGTAACAAACTGCAGGCCAAAACACTGCATAATAAAAGAAGAAAATGTCTCGTGTTAGAAGGAGAGACTTCGGTCCTGGCAGCATCTGCTACACGTCCTCCACTGCCCACGCCAAAACGAACTCCAAATTGCTAAACTCAAATTGTAATTTGCTTCACAGGGAAACTTCCAACCCAATCCCCAGTTATGCCTCTTCAGCGAGGGTGAAACTTCAGCCGACGGTATGATACATTCACAGACACCCGCAGACCTAATAATTGACCCGGGAGGATGTGGATGAGATCAGCACAATTGCGGCACCGCTCCTGCAATCCTCAGTGTCCTACACCAGGAAACAGCTTTGCCACTGCAAGGTGCGTAATTTAATAAACCATTAACTCAAACCTGAGGTGAAGTAAATTCAGTGTATTATATATTTCAAAATAGCATTAGAATTCAATTTAAGTGTCACCAAAAGCCTAATCCTCAGTATACAGAGCATATTAATAAGTGTCTCGGAGCCTGTGGTTTGATTTAATTTCCAGCTGAGCTGTGCTGTCACATCACTGCGATCCCCGCCGTGAGGATATCTCGCTGATAGCATCACCGGTCCAAACCGGAGCAGAATCCGCAAAGACGCACGCTCCCGCTTTCTGGGGTCGTCCCGGGCAAGAAGGCGGGCGTACGCTGGAGCAAAAGCAATCCAGTTCCAGTCACGTCACTCCCGGGTGCCGCCGTACACTCCCCAGCAACGGCAGGGACCTCGGCAGGGTCCCCAGGCTCCCCCGCACCAACCCCGCTCTCGCTTCCCTCTGTAGCCACGGGGGTAAAACGCGTTTTGGATGCGGCGGGTGCTGCTGTAGGAGCTGCTGGGAACGGGCGGGGGAACGGCTGTTGGCACACGGCCGGCGTCACCTCCGCGCCGCGCTGCCCGGGTCACGCACGGAGGCTGTCCCCGGCACGCGGCGCGACTGCAGCGACCGCAGCGCGACGGAGGCGCTGCCTTCCACCCCCCCAAGGCAGGCGGAAAGCGCGAGCAGTGCATCATTCCCACCAGGAGCCAAAAGCATAAAATCCGCTTTCCATTGGTGTGGGAGTTGGCCGTGTTCTGGACTTTTTTACGTCGCCCTGTAATAACTCCTCTCGATCAGCAACCCGGGCACGTCCCACAGCAGTTTGGGAAATGCATCTCTTCTATAAATGACAACAGATTATTTAAGCAACAACTAAAGCACTCTGACTGCTTTTTAGTTCGCTCGCATTAACGTCAGTCTCCTCATATATCTAGGGAACGAATCCGGGATTTTCTTTAAAATGGTCGAGAGCAATACAAAAATAGCAGACTCCTCGTCTAAAATAAAGTTATGTGTTTGAAAGGGCTGGAAATTGTTTTTTAATCACTGGCGTCTTTCTTCTGGAATATAATCTGCCGGCTATACATTTTGCTTTTCTATCCAATTTCTCAGGAAAATGCAGCAAGTGTGTTAATAAATAATTTATAAAAACATTACAAAAGATAAAGCACTCCTGCTAAAATGTTTCCAGCCTCCGAGATACCAGTTCATTTGTAATCCTCTCCGCCTCCCCGTCGCTGGAACATCAGCAGAGGGTTATTGCTGCTTTTCTCCGCAGTCCCATTTTACTCATCCTGCAGGTGTCAAAACACATCTTTGTTTTGAAGGTATCCGGACCGATAAAGGGTATGGCCCAGTCTGCGCTGCAAGCTCCGTTTTATCTGCTACAGATTTTTGTCATGAAAAGTGTTTTTCAGGAAAGCAACATCCTGATTTATTTTTGTGGTCTTGTGCACGAGGATGGATGCAAAGCGCAGGCGTGCTGCGGGCTCTCCCCAAAAAGAGGGCTCTCGTGGATGCTCTTCCATCCGGTGTTTTGCCCTTCCCCCAACAGCGAACGGGAGGTGCCTCCTGTGAAACCAAACGGTGACGCTGGCGCACGGCGCGCGGGACGGCGTCGCTCCAAGGAAGGGGACGGGGACGGTTGGGAGGCAGACAGCTTGTGATGAGCTCCGCCAGATGGAATTTAATTTTAGTGAAGCTGAAGACTCTATGCGAAGCTAACATTAGCGAGCAAGTAAAACTTGAAGGAGAAAAAATTAAGCAAAAATAGCTTTAACTGGAATAGATCCTGTGTTTGCCTGTTAAAAAAAAAGACTGTAATACTGACAGTGGGTTTCAATGGACACCGCTGCTCTGACAGCAGGCCCGGGGATGAGAAGACAAGTGGAAAACAGAGCGTTACTCAACGGCACCCCCCAGGCGAACCACTGCGGGTACTGACGTGCCCTCCGGGCTCTCAGCCCTGCAGGGCTCCGCGCTGCTGCGCCCGTCCTGGCCTGGGCCGCCCGCGCCGACTGCGCTCTGCCCGCCCGGAATTGGGCAGAACAGCCAGGCACGCTCAGGCGAGCGCCCTGACCAGGAGGAGCCGCACACCGGCAGGCGACGCGCCGGAGCGGGCGACCGGGCGGCCCAGGCACCGCTCCCGGAGACGAGCTGCGAGCGACCCCGTCCCCGGCCGGCGCGACCCGCGGGAGCTCCGCCGCAGAGAGCAGCAGACGTTCCGGGGCAGCGAGCGGACGCGAGCGTGGGGGAGACGGGGGCGGCTGTCACTGCCGGTGAATCTCAGTGCCCATCACCAGCGCTGGCAGCGACAGCGGCCCCGGGCGCCCCGGGGAGACGCAGGAGCAACTGGGAGGGAGACGGGAGGAGCGGACCTGCAGCAGCTGTCTCCTCTCAAAGAGAAATGACTCCGCTCAGGTTGACGATGCTGAAGGCAAAGGAGAGAGGTCTTCCAGCGTCGCGGCTTCTGCTTCGTTTTTATTTCACTAAAACACTGGAGTACAGCAGAGCACAATGCGAGCTGTTATCATTAAAGCTATCTCTAATGAAGTTTTGGGGCATTCGTGCTAAATGGAACTTGAGTTTTATGCCATGTGCAGAGCCACAAAAAGGCTCCTTCAAACCCGTTTAACTATTCATCCCACTGCGAAACAGAGCTTTGCCGAGGGCGATCCTGGCGGAGACCACGGCTTGCGGAGACGGGCAGCCGGGCACCAGGCTAACGCGGGCAGCAGCTTCCATCCCCAACCAAGACGAATGAAAAGCACTACGGTGTTTGCAGGAGGCACAGCTAACACCTCTCTTACACGGTTTCCTGGAAATTCATTTTCAGGAGTAAATACTTGTTAGGAATGTGACAAAAACTATTGAAATTGAAATTATGAAAACAGAAAATTATTACAAAAGAGTCAACAAAACCCCTGGAATTTCAGTTGGACTGAGCAATATTTTTTGCACAGTTCCACTGATTCCAAGAGTATTTCAGATCTTTGACAAAGGTGATGGGAAGTCCTGAGACGCGGCTGCTGCTGTGACGGCAAGGCAGCAGAGACACGGCGAGGAGCAGCGTGCCTGCAAAAGGAGCTGGCGAGGAGATGAAAGGAGAGAAAGGGGAGAGCGGTCTTTCAGAGAGACCACGTCAAAGGAACACTAAGGGAGCCTGAACAGGGTATCCACAACTTTTTCATTCTCCGAAAATGCTTTTGCACAGGGAAGCATCGTGAAGGCCAGCAGAGGCGCAAGGGGACCGGCTGCTGCCTCCTGTCGACTCCCGCCCAGAGTGGGTATCGAAAGTGCCTTTTCTGTTGCAGCTCAGAGCCAAACTGATGCAAAAGACAACTCTTCTCTCCTGGCAGTGCCGTGTGCTCCCACCACACTTACTGTCTCCTCTCTCAGCATAGCTCCATGCGCACACTATTCTACCCAAATGAAAAATAAAACCCCACTACTAAGCAAAAGTCTCAGGATTTTTTATGAGATTGTAATGCTTCCAATTTATGTTGAAAAAGACCAAAATCCTCAAGCTGTCTGTCGCTCCTCCAGCCAGCGACGCGGAAGATGCTGCTGACGTGGCGCAGCACAAGCGATCAGACGGGCAATGCCGCTCTGCCGCGGCGCCATCAAACAGAAATGGGAAGGTTTTCCACTCACTTAGGACATAATAGAAAAGTTGAGGAAAAAAAATGACAGAACGAACACCAACTATCCGCAGGACAGCCTCAGACCTCACGTGAAAGGTTTTAACTGACTTTCAGGCCTTGAAACTTTGTGCCCACAGCTTTCAGACGAGCTGTGTTTTAGGAAGGGAGCACTCCGGGAACATCAAGCATCAGTGTAGACATTAATAGTAATAAACAGCTGAACATCAAAATGTATCAGAAGGCAGAATCCAGGAAAAAAACGGTTTAAAGAGAAAATATTGCAGATGCTAAGATTTAAGCCTCTGGCATTAAATCAGTGCTTATGGGCGCTCCGCAGGGTACAGCTGGCGCATGCAGAGCCACATGACAGATAACTAAAGACCGCTAACAGAACACTGCCCAGCTGGAGTGTCCCCTTCAGCATCTCCCACTTGCTCCTTCCAGGACAGACGTCTTTGCCCGGACATCGCCACTGGTATCACTCTGATGTCCCCCGACTCTCCCCTGCCATTTTCTACCCCGCGGTAAAGCATCCCAGTGACTCCCGTAGCTGCCGAGAGCACCCTGCGAGTGTGCAAGCAATAAAGATGAAATGCGATTTTTTCCCTGCAGCTCCTACAGGACTGGATTATCACACTTCAGCAATTACTGCAAACACCCGACTCAGGAGGGGCTCCGAGGGGCTCCGGCGTCTCCCCGTGCCCGGCACAGCTCAGCCTGCATCCCGCTCTGCTTCTCCGGCTCACCTGCGAGAACACGGTCGCTTACACGCTTTTTCATCAATTCTGAATTATTCAGTGAGCAGCTAATGCGCATACCATGTGAAACAGGTATCTGCCTAGATATTGCTCTCGAATGCTCGTTAGTCTTAATGTGCTGGATTGGCCGAGATGAATAGGTACACACCAACGGGCTGAACGCCCCCACCCACTCGTATCAGCATTCCCCGCACTTCCCATCCCCACAAGTGTCTTCATCAAGAAAATCTCACCTGTGCAAATGGTACCGGCAAACAAACAAGCTAATGAACATTCTTTGAACAAATGCATCGGCTTTACTTGAATATATGATCAAAATGCGTATTAGTTTATTCCAGTTTTTCTATAGCGAACGGGAGATGTCCTATCATGTCAGCAGCACTGTTGAATATTCCTGATCTCGCCTTGCTGTGACTGCTGCTGAAAGTGGGGAGTCATTCAAAAAACCAAACAATAACATTAATGAAACCCAAGTGCCTAAAATGCACATTTTCCCCATATTTAAGCAAACAATTACAGAAAAGATGGCAATATTAGAAGTTCTGACCCATGTCACAGAGAACTAATATTTAGCCGCTGTCTATATTAGTAAAAAGTTTTTAGCATGATCCTATAGCACAGTTGATGTACTTCTTCGTTAAGAAAAAGGGCAAACACTTTTTTTCAATGCACTGCTTCCCATAACCACAGCACCTTAACACCAGCACTAAAAAAGACATCAGAATCTGCTAAAGGCTGAATGGAAAATGAAGACCGTCCAACAAACGCAGAGTCTCCAGCTGTATGGCACAGGCGTGGAAGAGAGCAAGAGCTGCATCACTATTCACGGGCAAAGACGCCTCCAGTAACCTCTGCAAACAGCAGCCAGCCCCGGGAGCCTGGCAGCTAGATTAATTTTGAATTCCTGGGGTGCCAATTACCAATCCGCAGAAGGGAACGCTGCGTTTTGCTGCTCCGCTGTGCCAATGTTTGAAAATTGTCTAGATCTGAGAATCCACATTTTCCCTGCATTAGTCATTACGAGTACAAACAGGGCTTTTTTCCATTGACGGAAAATCTGGTGCCATTTTGAAGGTCTGAGCATGCACAGCGCGGGTGCTGGTGCCCGCGCGTCCTGCTGGCCGACGAGCCAACACACCCAGTGGCAGTGTCTGCGCGCTGACGCCCTTCCAGGCGCCTGGGGACCTGCCACCACTCGTACCTACAAAAAGGCTTCAGCAGCGTCATTCTGCACTTGGCTAACTGCGAACAGCTAGGGGATTGCTGCTGTTAGGAAGCCAACAGGTAGTGCAGAAGAATTTTTTTAGAAGTGCTAGTGAAGAGCCCTCCCCAGCGCCCCTGGTGATGACGGCCCCGAGGCCACCCGCATCCTCAGCCCTGTCCTCTCCTCTGCCCGTCAGTCACGGTATCAGAAAATGGAAAGAAAAATATGAGAACCCAATGTAGGAAAACACCACCACTGCCTTGGTCACACTTCCTTCACTCAGCTCCAAGAGGTCCACGTGAGAGCTGTCAGTGCCCAGGGCTGGACCATCTCCTGCAGGACACTACAATGCTTGCTCGGCAATTACACCATCTACTAAAAATATTAAAGGTGTTTGGGGTAAAGCAGCATTTAAAATCCATTACCAAGAAAGCTTGAAATGTCTCAAAAATGCAAAACCCCTTCAGAAGGGAGAGGAGGAGACCTGAGCTGTGGTGCCCTGTACAGCGGACGTGCCGTCGCAACTGCTCGGTGGCAGCCTGCCGTCGGTCCCCGCGCCGCAGGCTCTGCCCACCGCAGGGTGACGTCTCCCACAGGGACTCGGAAAACTGCATTTTGCCTGCTGATGGTTCACGCTGACTGGTTTTCATTGCTTATCCCTTTGACCAGTCTTCAGGGAGAAGGCAAGGGGAGGACCTGCGGGGGGACGAGCAGCCCGCACCGGAGCAGGGTCTGGGGACTGCCCGTGGTCGGGGAGCACGCGGGCTACACCGGCATGGCTCAGGCTGCTGCGTAGCGGCTCAAAATCACGGGAAATTTCCTGATGGAAAGATGGGCAAAGCTAGAAAATACTCTCTCAAAGGTAATGTAAAAAGCTTTGCGATTTGGGAGCGAACCTCCCTAAAGGTCACAGCCCAATTTTAGGCTGGAGCTCAGCAGTTTGATTTTGCGTCATCTGTTCCTCGTGGGATCTAATAGGAAGGACTCTGCTGTCTGCTCTGAATTTCTTCAGAAACAAGGGCATGCCCTAACATTTTCCGTTTATGAGAAAACATTTCATGAGCTGAACCACCCTTCAGCGATGCCGGAAACTCCCGGCAACAGTGGTGGCTGTGCCTGGGCTGAGGGCTGCTGCACACCCGTGACGACGGGGGGACCCGCGGCACCGTCCGACCCTCCGCAGTACCGGTACCTCCCCGAGCTCCCGGGCGCTGGATGGAGGATGCTTCCACCAAGCCCCGAACTCCTGCCCTGTGTGGGCAAGAGCAGAGGAACCAAGTGACCCGCTGTTCCGCCCGCCGCGGTCCCCTCTGCCTCGGCAGGGACAGCCGGGACAGAGGCTGGCTCGCGGAGCACCGCCGTGCCGTGCCGGCAGTTATTCACAGGGAATTCAGAGTCTCCTTTGAATTCTCGTGTCACACCATCCGTCACGGGCACTGTCAAAGCCGGATGCTGAACAACAACGCGAGCAGCTGTGTGCCGCCCCGGGCAAACCGGACCGTAAGTTTAGAGGTTTTGCTCAGTTTGGCGCACTGAACCGTGGACATTTAACGGCTCCTTTAGCTGTACCTACACCCCGCTCCCCCTCTCCTCACTGCTCACTGCATCCGACCACGGACGCAGCTCGGGACCTCGGCTGCAGGAAAAAGCGCTAAATGCTGCAGGATCGAGGTGGTTGTGCTGCGTTTTCAGTGGAGTCACAGCTTTCCACCGTGGAGGTGAAATACTGCTCCCACCGCTGCAGCCACGCGTCGGCCCCTTTCCTTACACACGGTATTTACAGGCAGAGGATGCAAACAGAGCTGAGACACACACAGACGTGACGGAGGACAGGGATATTTTGTGCATGTTCCCTCTGATTGCGTCCACAGTGTGGGCACCGTCCACTGTGGGCCATGGGGCGTCTGTCACGCGGCAGTGACACCAACAGCATCGCCTTTTTTAATATGGAAGCACAATTGCAAAACCGGGGGGAAAAAGGGATTATTTTCCATTTGCTTCTTGAAACAGATGTCACTTTCCTCAGACCTGTTTTTTTCAGGACTTGTGTGTGTGGGGTTTAATCTTTAAAACAATAATATTATTACAATATGTGTCAAATGCTGTTTTCTAACAAAAGAAAACAAATCGCTTCCACTTGTAAGCACCAGTAACCAGTCAGTAATATGAACAGCTCCGCAAAGGGGGTTGGCATCGCCCGCCCCGGGCAAAGCCCCGCACGCGAACCCGAGCACCCCCGCCGCAGCCCGGGGGGCCCTGGGGGGGACGGCACTACCCAAACCCTGCAGAAACAAGAGCAAAACTCCGCTCGACTCCTCCAGGGGCTTCACTGTGCCCACAACAGCCAGAAGAAAAATCATTGAGTGACCCCCAAAAACTCCCTTGAGAGTAAACCCCCCACCGGCAGAGGGCAGATCACCGCAAGGCTGCCCACAAGGCTCACCCCAAATTCCAACACAGCCACAGGGCTGATTCCTCCCCGACGCCATCGCGTGCCGGTACAGCAGTCGGCTTCCCGACCTCCTGTGCCTGCCTCGCTTCGGAACGGGAAACACAGCTGAAAACCCGAAAGTCTTCAGGATGGGAAAACCCAACTAAAAACCTTAAAAAAGTTTCACCTGAGCTGACTCTGTTTTGGGAGCATTTGAGCTGGCATCAGCTCTGTATTTGCCACAGAAAATATATCACCCCTCAGAACAGAGACAGACAACTAGGAAAACCCACATCCCCTTCAGACAAACAAAATCCCCCCAAACAATGAGACACGGGACCGCCGGCCTCCCCCGCAGCAGTCGAACACGGCCCCCCGGGCTCGACCGGATCACCCCCGGCAGAGAGGAGTTTGTCGCCATCCTACCTGCAGAAGCCAGTAGCACCTTCTGTGAAACGTGGGGATGATGGAGGAATGGACGTAGCAGCCGTACAAGCACTGGGGACACAAAAAGAGAGAAAGCAGAGTGGGGTTAGCGGAGGAAACCATCGCCCGCGGAGGCAGCGCCGGGGACGGGGGCGGCAGCGCCTCACCCGCTACCGGAGGGTGTTGTTTCTGAAGTCGGCCCACGGCGGGTAACACCACACACCACATTACAGCACCCCAACGTATTTTTTAAGCATCGCTACAGGTCACAGAGTCCCTCTCCTACCAGCCCCGCTGCCCCGCAGGCTGCGCTCGCCCTTTGCTGCACCTTTTATACAGCAAAATGCCAAAATACAGTTGCCTTTTTTCCTTCCTTTTTTTTTAAATGAACTCTGCTTCTCTGATTAACTGAAATCAGTAAGGCTAAGGAATTCTTTCTGCAGGAAAAAAATCAAATTTCCAGTATGTTAAAACTTTTCAACACCGCTGTCGGTTGGAAGCTAAGCCCGGCGCAAACCAAACACACAAAACTGGTTTTAATTTAAAAGATCCCGGTACAATTCCTGTCCACAAGATTTGTTTATTATTAAGAAAGCAATACTACTTTCTGACTCTGCTGGCTTTTAATATAGTGCACATGGGGGATGGGTGTGCGTGTAATGATATACTCTCCAATACCAAAGGTGATTAGTTTTACTTAAATGCGAGATTGCAACAGCCCAGCAGTCTGCTCGCGGCTTTCTTCTGCTATTTCCCCCTGGAAGATCACGGGCCGCGCGTATTTTAGGCACACCAGTATTCTGTCATTACAGAAGGAAAAAATAAATAAATTCAACTACAGGGGACTTTAAGGGGAATTTCTTTTTTTGTCTTACTGCAGCGACTGCATCGATTATGACGACTCTCTCAATTAACACGCTCTTTGCTCGCTCGCAGCCCTGTCCGCACCCTACCGGGGGGTCCACACCGATCTGGGGCGCGGGAATCCTCACTGAGCATCCTCCCGGCAGCGGCGGCTGCAGGACGGGACGGGCCCGGCTCCGGCTGGACTTCAGCAAGACTTTAAACCGTGTTAATGGCACCAAAGCGGATGGGTGCTGGAAAAACCTATCGGTACGTCACCATCCCAGCTGTCTCGAGTACCTGCTTCTGCAGACAGGGATGCCACGGCACCAGAAGTGATGCGAAGGCTGATGTGTGGCATCAGGGCTTTACTGGTGCTGGCGGGGGTGATCCGCGCTCAGTGCCGCGGTGACACCGTTATCCCGGCCACACACCAGCCTGGGCCGGTACACAGCTCCGTCCGTGCCATCCCCCAGTGCCGGAACACAAAGGGACGGGTAAGTCTTCATTCATAATCCTTCTGGAAGGCTCCTCCCAAACTATGAAAACACTCTGCAAGCAGCAAGCGCTCCCGCCCCGCGCCGTTAGCGCGCCCTGCAGCGGGGCGAGCGGGGCGGTGTGCCGTCGAACGCGCAGGCTCACCGGCGAGCGCGCGGGGAGACCGGTGGCAGCGTCTCCTCCCGAGATCACCGCTCGCAAGGTCGGCCTGAATTAAAAAGGATTTAAGGACTGCTGGCTGCTATCACCGAGTTATTTTTAAAATACGAGTGACAAAGATTAATAATGTTTTTAAATGTGTCAAGGATACAGTCCACACACAAAAAAAGGAGGGAGGAAAAATAGAGAAGGAAAAAAAACCTGCAGCAAATAATCCCAAGAAAAGCTTAACATTTAAATCCCACCACTCAGCCTGGGGAGAAGCAGCCGCCGTTTGTTTAAGATAATCCCTGGCAGCAACTCCTGCCTGCACCGCACCGGGGCTGCATTAAAAGGTCTTTACCGTTTGGCTCTGCTGACTCAGAGCTGGTCCCCCCCGGCTTTGGAGAGCAGCGCGGTGGGTGCAGCATCCCCCAGTCCGACCCGCCTCCCAGGGGGGATGGGAGAGCTGGTCCGGAGCACAGTGCTGGAGGAGCCCCCGCAAAAGCGAGGAACCCCCACGGCGCCTCACGCAATAGATGTCAATGTGTATCACCCCCGATTCGCTGTGGAGTTGATCGAAACTTCACCACGATTACGACAAAACCTAATGCCAAGCGCTAACGCTGAGCTCCTCTACCGCGCTGCATTCAGCAGCCAGGAACGCTGCTCTCTATCTCCGGATCTGTCTCGCCTGTAATTCCAGAGGTGTCAATAATGAATTACATAAAAGCATCCCACCTCCGTGAAACTGGTTTTCAGCATTTCAGCAAACCATTAAGAAAACCCAAATGGTTCCCAGAATTTACAAAGCATCCAAAATACAGAAGTGATTTCTTTTAATTTTTATTTTCCTCCCCCTCCCCTCCGCCCCCCCGCCCCCCGTGGCACGACATGGGAATCGAGTTCTGGATTGCCGTTTTGGGGCTGGATGTTCTAGCCTGGGTGGTGCGACGAAGGAGGCCCACGCACAAGCCAACCCCGGGGCTCCGAGCGACAGCGGGGAGCTCTTCTTCACAGGCACCGCGAGACAACACGGCTGCGGAGAAATGCACTGCGGTGGGAGAAACACACCCTGGAAGCCCAGCCTCCCGAGTAAAGGCAAGATGAGTGATGGCAGCAATAAAAACTACATTAATTTTTTGATAAAAAGGCGTAAGAAAATGTTTAAGATATAAATAGAAACCTTAGAAATCTGAGCTTCACTGTTTTGGAGGATTTTCAAGGTTAACGGGTTAAGCGCTGATAGATGACACAGCGCACGGTTCGGCAGTGGGGTACGTGTGGGTTTAGAGCGAGAGGGTGCGCAGAGGCGATTCTCCCGCGCTCGGCTGCGCGCCCGACGTGGCAGCGCCGAAGCCCTCTGCCTGGCGCCGGGTGCGGGCGGCCGCGCGCCCGCGGGCACAGCACAGCACAGCGCGACGCCGCGATGGGTCAGGAGAAGGGAACTGCCGCCCTGGCCGGCCTCGGGAGAGGGGTCACCAGGGCACACAACGCCTTTAGCTAAAGGAGCCTTTAGCGTGAATTCTTGCTCAAAACAGGCAAAAGGGGTTGCATTAGTCGGGTTTTCTTTCTTTCTTTCTTTTTTTTTATCGGGGAGGTAGAATGTGGCGGCCCGTGCGTCTGTGGCTATGTTAATGCCAGGCTGGGCGCTCAGCCAACGCATTAAGTGAAATCGAATTCCTGAAACCAGCTTTAATCAGCAGATTTTTAAGGTTAGAATGACTCTCTCCTCTGGAAGGCTTGCCAAGGTTAATTCTGTCCTGAGCAGGCTGAATTAATGGGCTGGACAGGGGAGAACATTTTTTTTTCATGATTCTCTTTTAAGTTTAGAAAATCTCCAGGAGAAAAGAAATGGCATTCCTGAACCGTCTGAGGAGAAACGCCACTTCAGCAGCTTATCGATTTCTGTGTCGGGAGCAGAGGCCGAGACGTGAGCGGCTCTCTCCTCCCGCGGGAGTCACCGTCAGCCTCTCCCCCGGAGAAGCCCCGAGCGGCACCGGCCGAGGGACCCGGACGCCGACCCGCGGGCAGCGCTCCCGTCCCCGCTGCTGCAGCGCGACTGGGGTGCCCATGGCAGCGGCGCGGTCGGCTCCCGCTGCGGTCGCCTGTCGGGGAGGGGGGGGCTGGTCCCCGCAGGTTACACGGGGTTCGGAGCCGGGGGGGCACAGCACAGAGCTCGTCCTGAGCCCCGCAGTGGTGGGGGAACCCCCTCTGCGCCGAAGCGCTCGCCGAGAGCGGGATCCGCACCTGCCTCTGAAGTTCACGGTTACGAGCGCCTCCTCGGCAGCCCCCGCGCTGCTCCCGCAGAGCCAGACCCGCCAGCTCCACTGCGTCCCGCACCGTTTTAAAATGGATGGATAATTAAAGAGAAAAGGGCCTTCTCTGGGCAGAGGGGGAGTTGTGCAATTACAGCTGCCTACCCCGCCATTTATATGCAGACCACATCTTGCGTTACCAAACTTCTGAAAACCAGAGGGGGGGGGGGAGAGAATCAAAGTATTAGTGGATTTTTTTATCCTGAGCTCCTTAAAGTGATTGTGGCTTATTTAAAAATAATACAATAATGCTGAGGTGTTCTTCCTTAACAAGAACACCTTGGGAATGGAAATAGGAAAGCAAGAGAATCAAAAATTCAAGATAGGGTTGGACAGGCTTTGAAATTCTTCTCCCCGGTGAGTTACACTAGTGGATATTTAAAAAAAAAAAAAAAGCCTAGATTTTGTTCAGATTTTCACACTGAATTCCCAATTCCCTTAATAAGAAGCTAAATCAATCTTTAGAGAACAAACCACGTAAGACCTGTGGCTCTAAATTATTAAAATATACTCAAGTAATTTTATGGTGTAAGTCTTCAACTTGCAACGCGCCGGCAGCCTGCAGACATCGCAAGCAGGAGCTGTACAGGTGATTTTGGAAAGAGGACGGTGCCCTCTGCCCGCGGGAGTGCGGGGATGGACCGGGCTCCTCGCGCGGCGCCACGGGGCACGATCCTGAGCAGCAAAGCCCTGAGCGCCGGGCGTCAGAGACGGCCCCGTCCTCCCCAGGGGCAGCTGCGTCGGCGTCCCTCGCGCCCCGCCAGCACGCGCTTCAGGTCCTCCTCCTTTCTTTCGGAGAGGAAAGAAGAGAGGGAGGAACGAACTCGTTGGGAAAGGGCAGGCGCCCCCCGTGCGAACCCTAACAGCTCGGGACCTGCACCGAAATCCCCAAACAAATAGTCTTGTCAAACAAACATGCTCATGGCAACAGCAGTAGAAAATGCCCCAAGTAATGGAATCTGACTACCAGACAAGTGAAGTCCAAACACGGTTTAAAAAGAAAAAGAACAAAAGGAAAAAAGCATGAAATCATCAGAAAGGGGGTGTGAAATTCCTTATGAAAAGGCTCCTGAATCAAGTAAACGCCTCTGCAGAAGAAACGGCCGCTGCCCGCGGCGCCCGAGGCGTGGGGGGAGCCAGAAGCCCACGCAGAAATGGCCACCAAAGATCCCAGGCGCCCGCCGCGAGGGCAGCCGCAGGCGCTGCCCGGACACGTGCTCCAACATGCGACGGCTTCTGCCGAGACCTCTGTCCCGCCACGGCGCCGCGAGCAAAGGCACACCGCTGCAAGCCGGTTCCGGTGCCGACCGCCCGAAAACCGAACGTTAACACTCCCCATGGCCCACAGCAGGACGTCAAAACCCCCGGCAGGAACGTAGTGCCGATGTGTGACAAAGCAGGGACAGGGACAACAACCGCTCCGACGGCCCGCGACACCGGCAGCGCAGGAGGATGGAACGCCGCCGCCGCCGGGAGCTCTCGGGGTGGCGTGGGGCAGCGCGCGCTCAAGTCGAGCAGCAAATCGCACCCCCGTTACACCACCGTACCGCGCAGGATCGCCCTCTGTAATTACACTGATGAGTTCAGAGCTTCTTCACCAATCTCCATCAGGGAATAGCACACCGCTTGCAGCGGCAGCGCTGCCGCCGTGGATCAAACCGCCCGGGAAAGCGAAATGAGGCGTCAGCTTTGTTCTTCTCATCACCCTGATGACAGGGCACAGGTCTCCTAAATTAGCGGCTGTATCTGAGCCCAATCAAGCTCTGCCCTTGCCCTCAGCCTGCCCGATACCGGCGCAGCCACGCAGCACCGCAGGAGAGGCACAACGCAGGAACTGCAGCCGCGCAGCAGCACGCAGGCTGCCTCTGGTAGCGGTTTCTCAGACGTAGAAGGGAAAATAGAAAAGCAGCTTCTAAGTTCTCCTCTCGGAATCCCTCAATGCGGTAACCTGTGTTTCGGAGATACCGGTCAAAATGCAGCAATAAAACCCACTCTCCCACCCCTATCCCAGACATTTCCAATGTAAGTTCATATAAACACCACTGTTATCCCATTCTTTTCACCAACTTTTTCACATCCCAGCAGAGGCACTATCCAATCTTCCTGAAACCGATTTCTCTGGATTTCACACAAATCACGATCAGGGAAGTTTCTTTGCTGTTTGTACTAATACATTTGTTTTACACACAGGGGCGATTTTCCATCTGTGTCTGTAATAAGTACCCACAAAATTCTCGGCCGATCTTCTCGGACAGGGCACAGCACGGTTGGAGAAGGAACGCGACTGAAAGCCTCAAGTCTCTAACGTGAGCTGCCTCTTGGCCGCCAAATTAGCAAGCACTGGGGAAACCCCTCAAATTTTATGTGTGTCACCTCTCTTTTCAAACAGACCTGAAGTAAGCACCCTCCGAGATCGGGTTATCTTGTAGCAGATGGTCCTTCCTTCAGGACAGGGATGCTAAAGCCACGGACACGTTCCAAATCCATTTAAACATCAGATTAGGCTCACCCCTGTCAGCCGCCGGAGCCGGGAGACAGCAGCGGCTCCCGCCTGCTCCATTAATCAAAATTCAGCGAGAAAAGCCAACGTGCTGCTATAAAACCTCCTGACTCGATGCCAACACCACGCACGGGGAACCTGGTGCCATCAATCTTACTTTTCCTCCCCCGGCGGCGAGATGGGGCTGGAGCGGGGGGAGCAGCGCCGGGGGCTCGGCCAAGCGAGCGGAGGAGCGGGTTTCTGACAACTCTCCCGGGGCAGAGTGACGCACGGTGACACCAAGTCGACGGGGACACAACAAGAAACCGACCTCAATGTTTCTCTGTACAGATCGGCGCCGGTTCACCTTTCTAAAACAGGGAGGTGTAACGCGGCTGAACCCTGCAGTGCCCGGAGTCACCCGGGGGGGGTGGGGGGGGCTGCACCCAAAGGTCTTATTTTGATCTAAAAAGGGAAAAAAGTGTCATAACATGGGGAGGCATCCAAAATTTCCCGTTACTGCAGCAAACCTTCGACTAAAACACTGCTAAACATGTTTTCTCACTCCTGATCTTATTGAAATACGGACTTTAGACAGGTTTGGAATTTCCTCTGTTTATAGATAGTAACTTCGATGCAGCAAAGCACAAAACCGTGCTCAGCTCTCAGCGCTGGGCTGATCTGCACCGCTGGCCAGGTTTGCCTTTTCTCAATGTCAACGAAACTTAAGCAATTGCTTATAGTTTGCCAGTTTGGGTAAGGAGTCCCTACGTACTGACAGCAGATCTCAAAAACCACCTTAAAATTGGTCGTGGTCGCAGAATCCCCGAGAATCTCACCCCTCGCTTTTGGGCTGCAGCATCCCAGCGCAGCTCTCTGCGGCATCGGGCGCTGGCGCCACTCAGGCATTCAGCCTGCTGCAAGAATTTGGGTTTTAATCCTTTGGCTCGTTTTCTGACGTGTTTCAAACCCTCCTGATGCCCTTGATGTCACCAGCAGTTATAGCTAGATAACGGTTTCTGGACGGAGCCCAGGGATCCCGTTTGATGGCTAATCAAGGGAGCAGAGGGTACCGCAGCCTCAAAATCTAGAGCCCAGCTCTATTCCATGCAGGACCCTGTCACTTCTGGTAGCTTTTGTTACCAAATATTGTTCTGTTTACCTTGGGATTTATTAGAAAGCAATTTTTGAAACGTTCAATATTTAGTGAAATATTTAAATGTTTAATGGGTTCTTTTTCAACCCCCGTTTTCCCTCTGTGGAGTTCTGAAGTCACTGCAAGGATTGTGGGTTTTAACTTTCTTACTGTCAGAAATGAGTCCTCTAACAATATGGGCTAATTGGCAGAAATCTGCATATACGGGTACCGATCTTCAGTGCCCCAAATTCTAAAATTTAAATTTTATGCCTGCAGTTCTACACCGTCTGCCTGACAGACGTCCCTCCACCCTCCCAATCTGATCCTCAGACCTCTCTTTACCATAGTCCCACCGCACAGACTACGGCTCTTCACTGTCGGGTCCTGTGAGCGACTCCCGTCTTTGGCACACTTGGCTGCGTCTCTCTTACCTGCGGGAGGGAGAGCCGTCCCTGGGAAGCGATGCATTTTAGCATCTTCCCTTGATTTTCCCGGTGAGCGCTATTTCCTTTAGGTGTAGTTTTTAGGCTCTATGTGTTATGTCGAAGCGTGAAAAAGAGACACGCTAAACTGTGTTACCTGTTCGACAGTGAAGGATAGTGACATTTCCTCTTTTAACGTGAATGTGGGTTTCTTCCCCAGTCCAAAAAACCCAGGAATTTGGCGCGCTGCCGTCGCTGAGGTTCGCCGCGCAGGCGGCACAGGGAGAGCTGCCACGTTGGAGAGAAGGGGGCCGGGGACTCGGCGGAAAGCCCCGCTGGGTTTCCCACCTTCCCGTTGGGACGCTAACGGCGCGCGGCCCCTCTCCCGGCAGAAGGGGTTCGGAGATCAAAGCCCCGCGCAGACGTTCAGCGCCCATTGCGCAGCCGGGCACCACGGGATTCCTTCCGACACACTTGCCACAAAGGAAAAGTTCCGCAGAAATGTTATTACAAATCCAGCGGGGCTGTCACGCAGCAGGTTAAATTACTGTAATAATAAACAAGGCGGTAACGGCATTTTCCAGCCTGCCCAAACCCCTCTTTTCCGTACCTGGCCGTCACGCCGGCAGCTGCGCGTTCGCAGTGAGAGCATTACCGGCACTGTGCGCTGGCTGTCGCGTCCTCCAGCTCTGACCCATTGATCTCCCGCCTGCAGCTCCGCAGCGAATTACCGTCCAAGGTCAAACCTTCCTGCGGGCTGTTCCCGCCCCGCGCGAGCCCCGGCCTTTCCCCTCCGAGGGCGCCCACCACCAGCCCGGCCACCGGCCCGCTCGCCGCCTGCGGTGCGGCCGGGCAGGCGCAGGCAGCCTCAGCACGGAGAAATTCGTCTTTCCGTGACGGCGAGAAGCGCGTTGGCGTCCTGACCTTCCGCCACGGACTAAAACAACACCGCAGCATGCTAGGCGCCAGCTATCAAACTCTTAATTTTTTATACTGGTAATTCTTTTAATAAGAATTCTTTAAATATTTATGCAAAGAAACGCATGAGGCCAGTTCAACAAGAAGCAATGGCTTTAATCTCAGCACGCCCCGCGGGGATGCTGCCCGCTGCTCCGCACACGCTCCAGAACCAGGAGGAACGACCTGCAGAGCCACCCCATCCCCCGGCAGCGGCACGGTGGGAATTCTGCCACGGGCTGCCCCGCGCCGGGGGTCCCAACGTCCTCCCTGAGTCGCCTAAACCATGTCCTGCACTAAGGCATGTGATGAAGAGCACAAGGCGCCGCTTCTCCAGAAAACGAACATCGGACAGTGTCTCTACAAGCGCAACATTTGATACAAATTTTCTGCTATTTGCGATGCTGTCAACTGCAGGACGATTCAATAGGAACTGCCCACGCCAGCCTGCTCCTTTATTGCTCAAATTGGTATTAGCCACACACTTGCAATTGGGTTATCCTTGAGTTTTGACTACAACTAACCTCATAAAATCTTTCATGAATTCCACAGGAAGCGAAATCCACAGCCCGGTGCTGCTGTAGGATCATTGGTATGCAGCCCCGCACACCCACCTGCAGCCGCTGCCTGTTCATAAATGCATATTTCGTTATTAATATGGGGATACTTTAATCTCAGTCTAATTTTACCTTTAGGGAAGCCGTATCCTGAGGCTGCCAGGAGCTAAAACCCTCCAGATGCAGCGGTGTAATTTGTATTCAAAGCAGCAGGTCTATCTGTCAACATGTTTGTCTCCCCTATCTGCCAACTCTTATTTATAATCCCATTCAGATTAATGAATGACAGTGGTTCTCATCACAAGAAATTTGATTAATCAATTGAAGTGCTTAATCACCCCGGCCTCGGTGAGAACCGTAGGGGAGGGATGCTGCCTGGATAGGGACAAAGTTGTGAGACATAGCAGGAAAACGTCACAGCTTTCCCTCGGGAACTATTCAAGCGGGGAGCGCACACAGCATCCTCGACGGCAGTACGAGCTTTCCAGGAGCCGAAAGTTTCCTGAGGGCCGGCGGTCACGGACAATTAGTCACGAAATATCCCTTTCACACCACCTGCTAAACCGAAACAAAAGGCTTCACCTGATCCACCTAATTCCCTGGTACCCGCACAGCTCTCCACAAACCCCCAAACCATCAATCATAACCCCCCCGGGGGACGACGGTGATGACCCGGCCGGGCACCCTGCGCGGCACCCTGCTCCCAGTTAGCTCTGCCCATCGCTCTCCTGTGCCACAAAGACCCCCGTGGCCTGGCAACCACCAGCTTGCATGTTCCAGAATAATCTCCAGGGTTTTCTGCAGACCTGAGAGATGTTTCAGATGATGAGTAAGAGCAAGGTTGACTATAAATCACCGGTTTCTAGGAGGATCATCTAGGAGCGAGGCCATGCAGTGTGAACGCTGCTCTAGAGCGACTCTTGGGGATGCTCTGAATGATGTGATAAAACCAAAATAATCTATAAAACACCCGAACCTCAGGAATAACATCATCTTCTCCTCCATGAAAGAGAAGTTTACAGAGAAGTACCGCTCTTGGCTGGCAGGCAAGATACAGCTGGACTTTATGACAAAGAAGGAGGCGTTCGTCATGAACTGGCTCTGAATATTAAGATAATGGGCATCTTGCGGACACACCAGTCAATAGTGCTTCAAAATAAGCAACAGCTGTCCTGCTGCCAAGCCTCGTCTCGTGGCCACTCACTGGAAATTAAGATCAGAGTCTCCCGATCACGCTCTTCAGGAATCGAAGCCCAGCACTATTAAATCTTTGCATCAGCGATCTGACGACAAACAGGGAATTGCTGCAAAGAAAAGTTACAAGTGACCAAAGGAGCGTGGAGGAGCGGGCAGCGCGGGCAGCGGCGTCACGCGGAGGGCACGGCGCGTTCAGGAAGACTAACTCCCTTCAAGCAAACTGTGCACCTGGGCAATCACATCTCCAGCATGGGGGAACGCTTCTCGGAGGGTGAGGAGGGCTCTGGAAAGGATCGCACAGCCACTGCTCTCCCACCGCCTCAAGCGACGACCAGGGCGAAGGGAGAGAATGGTTGTGGGGCGCACACTGGAGGGATGCTGAAGAGGTGAAGGAAACCAGACGTAAAAAGAAGCAAACGGATTTGGTGTCCGCAGCTGAAAAGCTGGAGGTGACGTAAGGAGAGGACTAGAAAAAATGTGTTGCGGTGGGAGAGCTGGAGCACAGTCCATTTTGCTTATTTTAAAAAACGTAGTGCAAAAAGTTCACAGTAACCAAATACCTTTACCAAAAGTATTAATGGAGAAAAAAACCATTGGGTATTTAGTGGCTAATGGAGGAGAGGAAGACAAATAGATGAATGTCTAGAAAACAAGGCCAAACAAATTTAAATTGAAACAAAACTGCCCATTGGGAATATCAAAGGTTCCTTACTAGAACAAGTTCTGGGAGAGGTGGATCTTCTTATCTCCACCTCCCGCTCCCTTCTTCCCCACCCAGCTGCCCCCGAGACGCGCACTGGAGCCAAACCCAGTGAGGCTGCGGCGGGCACCGAGGAGAGATACGTCACCTGTGTGGCACCACGACGTCAGCCTGCGCATCACCAACGGCCCCGCGCTCTCACCCTCCCGTGGGGGCACGGGGAATATTCGGTAAGATTCCTGGGCAGCCGCAGGGGCAGGTCAGGGTCAGAGCCCCCGCACCATTGGAGGCGTTTGGGGCACCGACAGCGCCGTTGGTCACACCAGGGCAAGAGAACTCATGGAGGGACCAAGCGGCGCACGCCGCACGCACTCCGCACAGCCGCGTACGCGGGATACGGGGATTCCCACTGGGCACAACTTCCAACGCTGACCCCACCACCTAACCTGGGAGGGACTCGGGGACAGACGTCCCATTCGGCCCTGGGCACAACGGGGCGGCACGAGCTCTGCGGGTGGACGGTCCAGTGACGCCCTGTTAAATACGGAACAGCCCGAGCGTGCAAGCGATTAGTAAGAGCAGATCTGGGTGACGTAAGCTGAATGCGAAACTCGGACTCCCCTATTCCCAGGTGAGGGAGAGCATCCCAGCGGCCCCACACCAGCCGGGGGCTCCTAAGAGGAAGAGCGGCACGAGCGGCTGCTTCGGCTCCAGGAGGCGGTTTTCTAACCCAACACCGTCTCAGCAGTTACTCAAGTGGGATACACAAAACCCACAGGACAGAGACGTTACCCGTGTCCCCACACATCATCCGGAGTCCCGCAGCGTGTGCAGCCGCACGCCCCCCCGGTGCGCGGGCTCCCGGGCTGTCACCCCAAGGTTAGAAGAACTGTGAGCTGGAAAATCACGGAGCATATTAACGTCAGACTGAAATACGACCACAGTACGCACAAGTATTTTATACGCATTCTCTTTTAGAAATGTTATAAAGACAATATAATGAGAACGTTGCAAACAAGTCAAGTGTTTTCCTCCTAATCCGGCAATAAAAATATGTCAAAGAAAGGCCTAAAATCCTAATAGGAGAACAAAAAAATAACGGGCTAGGTTATGACAGGATTTAGCTGTGATTTCACTCGAAGGCTTTAACCATGTCTACTACAATGTAAATGGAAAATCAGATACAAACCTGTATAAACCATTTATGTCTGTGTTGGTCATCTCAGCTGTTGTGGGGGCTGAGACCCACCGGATTCGGCGGAGGTTAATGAACGTACATAGAGGTCTAAATATGTTTATATCTGAGGCAACACTGCACAAAAAAGGAAGTGGAGACTCGACTGAGGTAGCAAATACACAATTATAAAGAGGTTTAGAAAGTGATTAGTCATTCCGTTTTAACATCTGCTCTAAGAAAAGAACAAAGGGTTTCTTGATTAAATTATGTCTGATAAACTTAGAAGGAACAAAGAGGGAATACTCTTTTTTCAGGGGACAGCCAGGCTCTGGAAGCAGCGCTGTGGAGAAGGGGGAGCCCGACGGCAGAGACGGACTGCAAAGGGACGAATAATGCAACGACTCGGCAGAGCTGTGCCGAAACCGGGCAAGAGGCATCGACAGGGAGAGCACCGACACCTCTGCCGGAGCTGGGGTCTGGATTTCGCCCCGGGTTCCTGTGGGGACGCTCCCGGCTGCGCTCTGTTCCACGGGGACCCCGGGAGAGAGCGGGGAAAGTGAATCCCACGGGACACCCGGCGGGAGGGCGGACAGCGGACACCGGGTCTGTGGGAGAGAGACCGGGACGGCTCCAATACCCACTAACTGCCAGGAAACCGCCACCACCTTCTGGAGCCCCCCTGCCTTGACCACGGCCGTCACACAGGCAGGCTGCGCAGGCAGATTGTGCAGAACTTAGAAAAATTTTTATCATCCGGCTGAATACTTTTTTTTTTGGGGAAAAGACGACCATTACAGCATGGGGAAACTAGACGAAATCTGACAGTGCCCTGGGGAAATGCAGGCTGAGACAGTATTTTTTGCACACGCGTGACAGAAAAAAGCCACATCTGCTAATGACCACGGCGGGTGCAGGGCACAGCGGTCGCGCGAGGCACACGGGTCTGATGCATTCGCCGTCTTTCAGATTTGGGTAAATAAGGACAAGTCTAACACATACAACTTAAAGCAAATATATAAATATCTAAAAGAACTTTTGGGAACTATTAAATGTACACACAGTTTTATCTTGGATTAATTTTGTGCTGGAATGGACCAGAAGCCTTAGCTGAAATCTCTTTTTGGCAGCCTCTGCTGTGCAAAATTAGCCCTGGAGTTATCCTCAGACATACTACGCTGTACCTACGAAGTGACACATTCATTTGCGAAATACCCAGTTTCTTGGTCCTCTTATACCGCTTACTTACACTTAAGACCAGAAGCCACTGAAGTCAGTGATTCAACAATCAACACGAAGTCTTTCCCGTCTGGTCACTTCCAGTTCTTTGCAAAGGTGGTGTAATTCGTATTACAGCATAAAAATACTGAGTGGAAAGAGATCATGGCCGTGGCAAGGCTACCTGTGTTCCACCGGGGGAGCTTCAGAAGTTGATACTCCCTTCCCAATTTCAGGGTGTCATTTAAGGTGTTCAGCCGCTCCTGAATTCCGGAAATTGAATCTAGGTGCATGGAAAACCTGGAAGGACCTGACCTTCAAAGCTCCTTCCAACCAATCTCTTAATTAAAAAGCATTTACACAACCTAAAGCAAATTATTGTGTATGCCAATACTAAATCTCCCCATTCCAATTCAAAATCCTTAGAGCTTCGCTATCACTCCAAAGCAATGGCAGGAGCTACCACAAACAAGCATTTAAGAATGTCTTTCTGGACAATCTGTTGTAGAAATACTAAGTTTATATTGCTCGCAACCAACTTATATATATTTCATTCCTGTCCCAAAAACCCAAACAGCAAAGCATCAATTTCTCAAGATTAGTGTGCCTAAATTTACCAAAGTTCACCAGCAAACAGCTGAGTGGTTTTGACACTCAATGAGCAGCTAAAAGGTTGACGTTTTACTCGTATTAATTTTTGATCAGAGAATGGGAAGCTCATTTTTGTGATAGATAATGAATGTTGGAAGAGGTCTGCTACGGCAAGATACACAGGACCGGTGGTGTATCCTCCGTATGAACACCGGCAGAAGAGAGAGCTTCCTCATGTCTTCCTGAGGTGCCGTTAGCTCTAAGATTTGGCAAGTTATAGCTCCGCCTTCTGAAGAATTCTTCAGGACTATTTAACAGTAATTACACTTGGACTGTTGAGGAAGGAAAACAGAACTCCAACACAAATGCAAATATCTTCCATGTGCCCCAAGACAGTATGGAGAATACAAGCAAAAATTGCAAGCAAAGAGCAAATTTTCTTCTTATTTGTAAAATAATAGTACTTTCTATCACTGGCATTCGAAGATGTCTAAAGAGGATTTGCCTACACCTTGCCAACAAAAAGTTTATTTGCATTCTTTCAGGTGGAACAGGACTTGGAGGCGGTGGCATCTGGGACCTCAGGTCTGGACCGTCCCTTTCCCCCTGCCCCGGAGGCCCTCACCGGGGGCAGAGCACCACCAAGAGCTGTCCCTGCGCTCCTCTGCACGACCAGTCCCCTGGACAAGACACTCTGCGTCCTGCCACATATTGCCCGTGGAGCACCAGCCACCGCGTGGCCCCGAGACCTTCGGCTCCACCGTGCCGGGACGGCGTAGCTGCCCTCGGTCAGGACGCTCCCACACGTCCCCGGCGCCGGGCTGCGGCACCGACGACCCGGGGCAAAGGCGCATCGATGAACCACACAGCCTGCGATGCCGCCCATACACAAACGTGACATGAAGGGATTTAATTTTGCTTTAACTAACTCGTCACTAGCATCCAATTATAGGACCGGTGGGCTTTGCTGATTAATTATGGATTAACTAGATGCAAACCTTCACACAAGTTAATCTTACAAACTCTGCTCACACAGACGGGATCTTACTCATTCCTCCTCAGCCTTCTGTACTTTTTAACTAATGTCCCGGCAGCTGAAAAAGTTAACAAACAGCATCAACCGACTCTGCAGGTCATCCCGCAGGTAACGAGGGTTGCAGCGGCCCCGTGCCCGCGCTGTCCTCGCCGCCGGCGGTGACCCAGACCTCGCTGCTCGCGGGGCGGCGGCACGGCACTGCCCCAGTGGGTCCCCGGCTGCGGCTCCCGCGCGCCAACAGGCGCTGGTGACGGCGCAGAGGAAGGAGACCCGGGCGATCAGAGGGCACTGACAAATGAAAGTCAAGTGATCAGCTGGCAGTGTCAACAGTTTTGCTGCTAAAGTGCTTTCTGCATATTTTCTCAATAAAAGCAACACAGCGCTGATGAGATATTTGACAAAACAGAATGCTGAATCATTTTTGGAACATCACCTCTTCTCACACAGAGGGAATCTTCCGTTTTCCCCATCACAGACAATTAAAACATTCAAAACACTTCTTCTTGCCTGACGGTGATTGGAAAAGATCATGAGACTTCAATGAAATAAACTTTGAAGCTTTATGCCATTAGGTCTGTTCTCCTCGTCCCCCTCGTTCTGAGCGTTTTACTGGGTACGGCAGAGCAGCATTTTTCTCAACCCAAACAATTTTTTCCTTGAGCGCGAGTGCACAGTACAGCTTCGCCAATGCAAACAGCAGAGACGCTCTTCCTTTCGAGCACGGCTGGTGTGCGGCACGGCGGCTCCACGGCACGGCTCCCCCGCTCCTGCAGATGAGGTGCCCCCAAAACCCTGTCCTTTTGCAGGGATGGACACGGCGGGCGCAGGAGACAAAGCTGCTGGGGAACAGCGATTCCACGTCATTCCTGTTCTTTCCACTGCCAGCACGACAAACAGCTGAGTTCTTGCAAGCATCGCCCCGAGGTCCGCGCTGCCCTCTGTACAGGCTGACTGCTCTGTTTCAGAGCTGCTCTTCGTTCGCTGCGCCCCGAAAGCGAGACGCACCCGTCTAATTAGGGATGTCATAGAATCATAGAATCATAGAATCAGTGAGGTTGGAAGGGACCTTTAAGATCATCAAGTCCAACCATTAACCTACCCTGATAAAAACACCACCACTCCTAAACCATGTCCCTAAGCACCTCATCTACCCTTTTCTTAAACACCTCCAGGGATGGTGAATCCACCACCTCTCTGGGCAGCTTATTCCAATGTTTAATAACCCTTTCAGTGAAAAAATGCTTCCTAACATCTAATCTAAACCTGCCCTGACATAACTTGAACCCATTTCCTCTTGTCCTATCACTTGTCGCCAGGGAGAAGAGGTCAGCTCCCATCTCTCTAAAACCTCCTTTCAGGTAGTTGTAGAGGGTGATAAGGTCTCCCCTCAGCCTCCTCTTCTCCAGGCTAAACAACCCCAGATCCCTCAGTCGTTCCTCATAAGGTTTGTCCTCCAGACCCTTCACCAGCTTTGTAGCCCTTCTCTGGACACGCTCCAACACCTCAATGTCCTTCTTGTAGTGAGGGGCCCAAAACTGAACACAGTACTCGAGGTGAGGCCTCACCAGTGCCGAGTACAGGGGGATGATTACTTCCCTCGTCCGGCTCACCACACTATTCCTGATACAGGCCAGGATGGTGTTGGCCTTCTTGGCTGCCTGGGCACACTGCTGGCTCATGCTCAGCCGGTTGTCCACCAACACCCCCAGGTCCTTTTCTGCCAGGCAGCTTTCGAGCCACTCCGCCCCCAGTCTGTAGCGCTGCATGGGGTTGTTGTGACCCAAGTGCAGGACCCGACACTTGGCCTTGTTGAACCTCATACCATTGGCCTCAGCCCATCTGTCCAGTCTGTCCAGATCCCTCTGCAGAGCCAATCTACCCTCAAGCAGATCAACACGCCCCCCCAGTTTAGTGTCGTCTAAGCAAGGACTGAAATGTTACTTGAACACAAAATTACCTACTATTTCATCTTTTCTCAAGACTGAAATGGTGAAATGCCATCCCTTGGGAGCAGTCCCCTCGTACAAAACCGGTATCTGTACAGAGAAACTTCAAACACTCTCGAAAATTTTCACTGTCTCAATATCGCGCAAAAGAAGATCAACGCTTCCACATGTAACTCACAGCGCCCAGACATTCCTGGTGTCCAACAGATCACAAGATCACAAGATCCGCAGCGACAGGCATAAATTTAAACATTGTTTGTTTCATTTTTGTAAACAGAGGGCTTTCAGCATTTGGGAGAAAAGGCGGGAATACGCGCTCATCCCCTTGTTTACTGCCGAGATAAAACGCTTCATTGCGACTGACCGCGCGCCGAGTCTTACTTAAGCCGGCTACAGCGCAAAATCGAAAAGCAGTATTTTCTCAGCCACTGAAACCAACTCACGTTCAAGATTCGAGGAAAGGCAGAAGAACACACAGAAAATTCCGGGTTGCTCGCTTCCTCAAACCTCACAGTAACACCGCAAAAAGTGCCATTAAAAATGAGTCCCGTGAGTGGACAGAAATCTGTTCCTTCAGCCTTCCAATTCATCATTTTTATCCAATACGTTGCCTGTAGGTTTACAAATCACAAGGAATTTACCCAGTGTGCTTTCATAAGCAAAAGTGGACAATAAATCATCATCATCATACCGAAGCCACTCACGTAACACACACAGTTTCATTTTCATGTCAAATTTCATTACTGGTAACTGTAAAAAAAAAAAACACCAAAACCCCCAAACCAACAACCTCACACCCCTGTTTGAGCATTCTTCAAAAATAACGATACAGTACTAAGGATGGATATTAATTCAATTATTCACCTTGTTCATATGTGAATAAATTATTCGCATTATTCAAAGAGCTTTTATAAAGAAGTGTTTGCATTTAGCATAAGGGGCTGAAGGACAGGGACGTTCCCTCTGACACTCCTGCCACCGCTGCGCGGTTCTTGCTGCACCTCCTCAAACTTTTGATAAATCCTCCTCTGAAACTGCAATTAACACCTTTTGCAGGTCGCCCCACAAGATTAATTTTCCGAGCATAGATTGATGAAAACGCATACAGAAGTGTTTAGAAAATATTTTCTCTATTAATCTCCATCAGCAGCAGATTACCACCAGGGCGGCTAATGAAGATGTCGCATCGTTAAGGTGAAAGCAGACGGGGAGAAGGACGGGGACGCTCTCGTGGGTGCCGTGAGCGGCGCCTCTGACGGGGACAGCTTTGTCACCGTGTCACGGCCCAGGACACTACTTTGCCCAAAATTTATTTGGGTTTAAAGCTGCGCGCGAGAAGACTGAAACTTTCAGACTGAAGAATCTCCTGTGAAACCACGACCCGTGCCAGACCCCACTGCACATTTAATGTGCATAATGCTATAAAACATTCCTTTATTGGAAAACAAGTGGCGTCATCCCTTAAAAACTCACCCTTTGCTTCTTTAAGGGTTTTCTTTGTGTTTTGCTTCAAGCAAACCCTAAAGATAAATGAATTGGGGCCTTAGTGGTAAAAATCTCCAGCCCCCCCCAAAATCTAACAGCGGACGCTATTTTGCTTTCAAGTTTACTCCTAGGACTTAAAGGCTCCTTTTCTAGAGCACTTTTCCTGACCATAAGCAAGTGTCAAGGAGATGTTTACAGAATTACACAAAGAATTTGAAACAAACACAAACAAGGGAAATACAGAAGACGCCGCAGAGCGAAGCTGACACCTGAAGGGAGCCCACGATCGCCGCAGAGCGCTCTGTAACGCGCACTGAGTGCGCCCGCCTTCACGAAGCGGGACCTTTCGGCTCCCCAAACTCCTTTTTTTTCCCCATCAACAGAGCACCTTTCACGGTTCTTTCTCTAACAACACTGTCTCCTGGAGTTCAAGCAAATAGCAGTTTGTTTCCTCATTATCTTTTTACAGCATTAAACTCTCTTTTAAACAATAAAACCTGTCATTTCGCCTTCATTTTTCCAAGCTCATTTGTTGCAATGTTGCATTTTGACACAGTCTAGCTTACAGCCTAGTTTAGGTTTAAAAACAGCAAACGCGGCCGTTTACTCATGCTGCCTCGAGGAAGGAGGCTGCTCTCCCCGCCTCACTGCAAAATCAATCACAACCCGTATTAACGCTCTCCTTGAAGGAAGGGAAAGCGGCGGCATGAGGAGCCGAAACCACATCCCCTGTCCTTTGTCAGCAGCACAAAGCTCCGCAGCTCCCGTACCCTTCAAAGCTCCTTGCTCCTCGCAGGCGCGTGGCACGCCATCACGGAGGACCGGCGCGCGCTTCCTCCGCCGCAGTTCACCCCCCCCCCCCCGGGACAGCGCAGCCTTCGCGTCAGCACTGACGACCCCGTTCCGTTCGGTGTTCAACTGAACAGGACTACAGCTGAAAGCAACATCGATACAGGTTATCTTCAAGCCTTCTTTTTTTAAATTCGCTATGCACTCTTAATAAATTAGGCATTACCTTTTTAATATTAAGCATGCCACCTCACAATGATAGCCCTTGCTCTATAAAATGCGGGTATCATTGCTTTATTTCAAGGTTGGTTTGCAAATTTAATTTGGAATAAAAAGGTTTGCTCTAATGACGTCAAGGAAGAGAGGGACCGACTCGCGCCAAGGCTGGATTTGACCGTGACTATCAGCTGAGCATCCCTGCAGCGTCTGGGGAGGATATTGTACTTTTGGAGACTCTTCTGAACCATACCAGTTCCCCAGTGCTCGTTTGGAGCCGGTTTTGGGCACCCTACCAAAACCCAGGCCAGAACAGCAGTCCCCTCGGTTTAGTACCATTTCTGGTCAATCTGGGGCATCTTCAGCTATTTGACAAAAGAGTCTGCGCGGCACGGGCGCGTGCGGTGCTCCGGGGGCTCCTGCGGTGGGTCTGACCCTCACCCGGCGCGCGAGCCCCCCTCTGCCGCGCCGCCCGGCCCGCGTCACCCTCAGCTTCTGTAAGGCAGAAATCCGGGACAGCGGGATTTATCCCGCTTCGGCTCCACCCCCAGAGCCTGCGCGGACCAGAGCACCAAACCAGGACCGTCGGCTGGAGGTGAGAGGGTGAGAAGGGATAAGATCTGTCACCGGGCGGCCACGGTCACCGCCCTCAGCGAGAGCAACCAGAAACCGCGCTGGTGCGGGAGCCCTGTGCCATCCACCTTCCCGGGCCAAACGCATCCTTCATCTGGAGCATGAAATCCCTTCCATTAGTGCCTTGCACTGCTGGCAAACACCACGCAATTTAGGATCCCAAATGCTTCCCGCAGGACATATTTTTGCTGTCATCAATGTACCCCACAGTACAAAGCATCTCTTAATTTTGCATCTTGCCCTACGTGACACCTGCAGCAGGTGAGATGGTGATTTGGCACCGAGAAATAGCTATTTTCTCACATGTCCTCCTGCAGCTCTACCAACCAGACCTATCCTGGCTGTGTGTCCCTCACAGCTTGCACCGAGTCTGCCCACCAGGAGGGATGCTCGCGACCCAGACCTCCTCCTCCTCCTTCTCCTCCTCCTCCTCCTCCTGCCCCTTCACACTCGCGACGTCGGCAGTCAGACATGTGCAGGGAACGGCGATTGGCGAATGATCGATTCACAACGGCGACTGTTGAGACACCAACTTGTGTCCCCCTTGCAGAGCAGGGGAGGTCCAATAAGTATAAAGTTTAATGCTACCCTGTTTAATGATATTTTCACTTCAACCGAACTGTAAAATTAACGGAGAACTTACACTAAAAAAAGACTTTTATTTTATGCTGATCATTAACTAAGGAGGTTTCACACTTGAGATCTGTTATATTAAAGGGAACTGAAATTGCTTCTATCAATTACCTTATTCTAAGCGGACAGAATTCTCATAAAATACTGAAACTGTTTGTGACTACGGAGAAGAGAGTGGCCGAGTCCTGGGTGGGGAGGGCCCCCTGGACCGTGGCCGCTGCCCGTGCTATGTGACCTGCCAGCACGGGGAAGACCACCAGCGGGACGGCGGCGCTGGTGCCGGCGCTGCGCGATGCACGGCTCCGCCTGCGGCTCCGGGCGCCGAGAGGACGGCTGGCACCGCCTGCTCGGGCTGACCACAGATCCGGTCGCTGGCTTATGTTTCTCTTTATGAGGGTGCTCATCAAATATCTGAAGCGTCAGCTCGGGCAGGGTTTGGAGTGATGACACTGGCAGCGCCCCGGCTGACCGCCTCACCCTGCGGCGCAGCAGCATCCATCACGTTATTTTACCCACCTACTCCGCCAGACTAATCTCGCCCTTACAGTGTGCCAATACTGGGCCTGTGGAGCGCACAGACAAACCCGACTTGGAAAGAAACGGAGAGAGGCTGGATGACGGGGGAAGCCGCGGTCCTCTCTGCTTCGTCCCCCCTTTCCCTCAATGAGCATTTACCCAAATCGTTCAGGGCTCACACCTGACTTCAGGGCCACGTGCCCGAGCAGACCTGCGCTGAAGCTGTGCCTGGGAGCTGCAGGCATCTATGGCATAGAAATGCGGGACAACTTCAATAAAACTACGCTTTCTGGTTATTATTTCTGAAATATACGAAGACGCAAGGGTAATAATCAATTAACCTGACAAAACTTCCTAAAAAATAAGGGCTTCGGAGGACTCGGTCTAACCTAAATCTTTCCGGAACATTCACAGCAGTATTTTTTAAAACTCAGTTCATTTGTAGCTCTCCGCACATCTGTGCATATTCTTTGATATTATCTCAGTACTATAAATATTTAGAAATCTGTTTTCTGTGTTCATTCATGTATTTTCATGGGACACATGACCCTGTTTCTGCCTTTGTGTTATAGTACATTAAGTATTCCTTTCCTTGATAAAAATTCCTACAGAAGTCCAAGACTGGTTGTGGACTCTTTGCTTAAAGAATTCCCAGCAAAATGTTTATAGAGCTGTGGATTTTCCTTACGCAAAGGGCCTCAGTCTTGGACTGCATGCCGTAGCAGATGGTCCAAGCATAGCATCGATCACTCTTTCACACATCATTTGAAGATTTTCTTCTTTTTTTTGGCCCTATTTCCCAAACGTCCACGTTAAAGTTGAAAAACATCTCACGGGCTTCTTCCCTCCATCGCTACGGGCAGAGCGCGGGGGTTTAACACGATGCACTTAAACCCTGGCCGGTGCCGGGGTCACTGGCAGCCTCAGCGTTGAGGCTGCGCAGCACCGACCTCCCCTCGCCCCGAGGGAGGCACCGCAGCCCCCAGCGCTCGGCACGCTCCCGCGCTACCTGCTCTGCACTGCAGGCGTTATTTTCTGCCACTTAATGAACCTCTTCAGGTTCTAATACTTAAACCAAACAAAGGTACGCTCAGCTAGAGCCTCATTGCTTTGCCGTTTACCGTCTCAAGTAAATGCATCAGCAATGAACATAGTTCAAAACCTAATGAAGTAACCAGCTCAGAAAAACCATCCTCAGCGTAACACGTACTCTCAGCGAGCGGACAAGGGAACAGAACTAAGGAGAGAAAAGCAGGAAAAGCACCGAGGGAAACCGGCACCTGGGAAAAAGCAGCTGGGTCTGAGGAGCACCAACACGGCGAGCAAACGGTGAAGGGGAATATTTCCCCAAACAGCAGCGCGGCGCAGGCGAGCTCGAGCCGGGAGCGAGCAGCCGTGGGCTGAGCATCCCCCTGCGGCTGCGCACACCTCCGGGACATGGGACCCCAAACCCCTTCGGTTACCGCTGCTACAAAATACCTTCCCTGGCTCTCAGGAATTGCTATTAGAAATGACAAACCAAGCTTAAATAACTCACCTAAATTTACATTGTCAGTGTCTCTATAGTGTTATTCACAGAGTAGGAGGATCCTTTTCCTTTCTAGTTTGCGAGTATTTCCGCTGAGCGCCCCAAGTTTCCTTACCGGCGAGCTGACGGTGCTGCCCTCCGACACCCAGAGGGGGGTGACTTAATGAACTGTTCCCCGAGACATCTGCCTCACCCGCGTAACAGCCTTTGCTTGTGATGAGGAAATTTAAACATTCCAACTATCCCTACAGAGAGGATGCTCAAACAAAAAAGCTGAAATAAATATGTTCAAGCTGAAAGTTAAAAGCCTAAAGCAAACACCTGTGCAGACTTATTTATCCAAAAAGCATTGGTTGCTGTCGCCCAGCTAAGATCAAATACTCTATTAATAGTCAACAAACAAAAGGACCAAGCCACAGCAATACAGATGCAGCCACGACGGCAATGGGGACCCGAGGATGCTCCTATCGGGCCCAGGACCAAACACCCCCCATCTCCTGGAGAGGGTGCCTTACCCATCCGTATCGTTGGTACAGGCAAGAAAGCTCAACACGCGCTAAAATAAAAGCAGAGCTGAGATGCAGTCTGCCAGGCGGGGTAGAGAGCACCGTCTCCTGCGGGCAGCGGGACTCCTCGGCGCACGCGGGGCTGGAGGCGGCACACGCCGCTGCGTGCAGTGAGCAAAGGAGGATCGGGGCTCCACGAGCATCCTCAGGACATCAAACATGCAGCAACAGCCACCCATGAGCTGCGCTGGAGAGCCATCGCGGCCCAGGTGCCCTCCAACTCCGCACCGCTTGGGTACCAAAAAGCCAATTCCCACCTTCCCCAGCATTTGCATGACATGATTTGTTGGGTTATGTGGAATATGAGTTCCCACAGGCAGTGCCCCCTCCACCTCCAGTCCCCCCAGTAACACCCAGCGCTGGGTCTGCACTGACACCAGCCCCCCAGGGAGACAGAAAAGAAAGCAGCCTCCCAAAATTTAAGTGCCTCTGTAATTCTCTTGCTGTAGAGCCTCTGATACAGTTCTGTGTTGTTACAGGTACGCAATTAATTACAGACCAGTTGTAATGCACTTTGCAAATGAAAAATTCTACAAAAATGTAACTATTAATTATACAAAAATGTAATTATTAATTCTTGTACTACTACTGCAAAGGGCAGAAATCCGGTTTGAAATGCAGAAGTCCCCTCAGGTAGCTTGAAGACACACAATAAATGGTGCAAAGATGCAAAGTATTGTGGAAGGATCATCTGACCCCCAAACCCTTCCAAGCACAACGCAACCAGCACAAATAAATACCTGCGCTTGCACAACTGCAGAAGCATCTTTATAAAAATACTTCTTCCTGCAGGTAGTGTGTATTTGTTGTGACCATCCTCTTCACCTTATTCTCTTCCTCTTAACGTACAGAAGAGCCACTTTCAGTTGCAGAAGGTGCTGACTCAGCAAGAGTGGGTTTTCTAGCAAGGTACCTATTATCCATCAGCTTATCCAACCACACAATATTTATGTAAACAAAAGCCAAACTTCAATTGTTTGAGTGGGACGAGCCTGTGGAAGCGCCCCGCTGTCCAGCTCAGCTGTTGGCACCTACAAGTAAAATTGCTCTTTATCACGTATGGACTTTCTGGGAGGTTTCACGAAGCCAAGCCCTAAATTTAGCAGTCATCGTCTCAAAGTTGTACATGAAATGATTCATCACGGCGACGGCAGCAGCGTGTGAAATGGAGGCATTTGGAGAGTAACGTAGACAGGTATTTTTAAAGTACAGAGATAATTGCAGTTTTTGGAGCCTTCGAAATATTGACCGTGCCACCCCAGATCGTGCCACTGGCTTTCCCAGTGTTTTGCGATGAATCTGCTACTAAGCATAATTAACCAGCAAACCATGTTTCAGCACGTCCTAACAGACAACAAAAATCTAACTATATTCTGGAGAGGGGAAAAAAAGAAACAAAAAAAGAAGGAAACAAGGACCCTCCTGCCCGGAGCAGCCCATGCCGTAGCTTTCGCCAGCACCGACCGCTTCTGGCCATGGAGCCCAGTGCTCCCACGTGCAGACGCCGCGGGCGACCTCGGTCCTCGGCTCCCGCCCAGCTCCGTCCCGGCACGAGCCCCGCGGCTCGCACCCCGGCTCCTGCGAGAAGGCTCCTGCAAAGCCGCGCGGCTCCCAGATGAGCAGAGCCCGACTCCTCCTCCTCAGCGTGCTCACCCGCAGCTGGTCTTGCTCCGGGTAATTCTTGTGCCGACGCCGTCCTCCAGTTTAGGCGGCTTTTCACCTCCCCACTTTGTTCCTTTGACATTTGTGCATGGGGCGCCGTATCACCTCTCAGCCCTGGTGTTGCCAGATTAAACAAGCCAAACAAGCCTTCTATTTCCGCTCATAAACCAACACATTTTCCTGATCAGTTCTACTTGTCCTTTTCTGCTCTGCTTTCCACTGCTGTTTCCTGAACACTGTTCTCCTCCATTGTATATCGTATTGTAAATAACGTAATGCCACCTTGCTCAGTGGCCTCGTCGTGCCCTACGGCTACCGATTATTCCTCCTTTGAAGCCCCCTACGAATGCACACACCAAAACAGCAATTAGCACACGCCGTCCGAGGCCAACAAACTCCGACGACACGCAATTGCGTGTAACAGCCACCCTGTGTGCACGCGTGAGACATTGGGTTCAGCTGCAAAGGTCTTCCGGCGTGCCAAGTATTGCTCAATACCTGCAATTTAACAAAGTGCGGATTTACACAGCCGGCAAGCAGAACGTACAGGGGGCAGAGGGAAACGAGAACGCATCGCAACGAACAAAAATGATATAAAAGCTGTCTCCCTCTTCCTCGTCATTATATTCCCAGTCACAAGCTACGTGTTGATTATCTTCCATTAACGTATTGTGTCCTCTTCCTTAACTTCCTAATAAAATGTTTATCTCCAAGGAAATTCTGCAGAAAAGACTGAATTTGCATATAAATAATAGACATGTCAAAACATAAGATGCTGGGATTTGGTATTCTTACTAAGAGTGTTATACATGATTTGTATTAATTTCCTTAAATTCCAGTGCAACTCCACAGAATGCAATCACCACCAGTGGCATTGTACAACTAATTGCATTACTGTTACATTTACTGCAGTTATGACTGCTGATTAGGAACTGCCCTTTTTGGCTACGCATATTTTTGGCCAATCCTTTCCATAATCTAAATGCAGCTTCTTAATTCTGCATTTCACAGAGGGAAAACGGGACGATGATAAGGCTTTTAGATGGGATAAAACGTGAAGGGAAGCTCGTTTTTCCAGAGGAGGAAGGAGGTCTGGAGCACTGCACATGCTGTACCCCGACGGAGGCAGCGACGCCACGGCCGGCATCGCACGAGCCCCCGCACGCCGCGCTCAGGAGGGCTCACCACCCCCGGCAGCCGCGCGGGAGCCCGCGGTGGCGTGGGGCGACCAGAGCCAGGGCTCGCCGGCGGCGGCCGGGACACACCGCGCGGGGGTGGCTTTTCTGGCCCTGTGCAGTGGAGTTGCAGCACAGAAGAAAGTCCCAAAGGGAAGCTGATCTCCGCAGATAACGATCCACCGCAATGGCTTTCAAATTGGAGCCAGAAGAACCCTGAATGCTAAAGGTGAACTTCAATTAAAGATCTGCTGTGTATTTTGCTCCAGACCACGATAAAAACTTCTTTCCCTGCCAACAGCAAAGTCTCCCGTGAATTCTATTTTTTTCAAAACTGGCTATTTTTGAAAGCCAGCTTAGAAAACACATGTGCTCTAGGGTATAAAGGAGGCAGCGCTGTGTGTAAGATGTAATACGGGGAGGTAGAGCTTAGTATATTGACATTATAAAAACCGGGTAGCAATGGGAAATAATATTTTTACAAAGGTTACAAACATGAATGTAAGACCTAAGGGCAATTTTCCAGATGCTGCTTAGTAACACGGTATTGTGCGTTCCCTCTTCTCCTGCCGCACGAAGCGAGGTGGGCACCACAGACCACAGCCGCGGTGCTCACCATCCACCCGGCTGCGCAGACCCGCGTCCCGTCACCACGAGTGGGCGCAGCATTCACCGGGCAGGTAAATCCGCTCCCAGCCAGCAACTCCCGGTACGAGGAGCATCCTCCCAGCTCCCGCCGCCGAGGCATATTCCGGCACATTCGCGCCCCCGGTACCGACAGCTCCTGCAGTTCACTTGCTGTCGCTTCTGCGTTCATAAATCAGCTATACGTGATGTACCAATCCGGGAATGGTGCAATAAAATGCACCCTTATTTTTGGAATATCGATGTTTGTTTGCAAAGAAACTGTTTTTCTATTAGCTCCCAAGCCAGCTTGCTCGGTTCTGGCCAGCGCTGCGCAGAGCAGGGCAGCGAGGTCTGCTGCGCGCTGCAGGGCGGTGGATCACAACCCCACACTGCAAACCCTTCCAAACGCCGGCCACCGCTGCCCGGTGCTTCAGTGCTGAGGAAAGCAAAATACGCACCACCCGTGGTAAAACGGGGGATAACAGAAACTTCTTATGTCCGTATTTTTTTAAAAAAAAGAAAAACTATTTCAAGTAGTCTGGCAAACGTCACCCAGATGGCAAGTTTGCTGCATCCTTGCTGAAAAATACTATGCAGCCAACAAACCCATATGGCCAACCAGAGAAGCCACATAAAGATAACGATATGCCTGTACAAGCAAAATGTTAATGAATTAGGCCCAAAGTAGATAAAAATCTGCTACCTGGTACATTACACCTGTTCACGAAATCAATGGGTATATTTATTTTAACATTTGGTCATTCATAAACACGGGACAGGCAGGGAGGGTAAGTTCCAAGACGTTGGCACCAGCCCACCCGGGCAGCCCGTTCTGCTCTCCCCACCCCACTATTTGCCCCTCTTTCATCTGGAAATGGGGTCTAACAGCCTTTAAATTCCCCTGGATGGGAAAGCGATGAGACATGCAAGCAGATGGCCGAGAAATAAGATTCTGGAAAAATCTCTCGCTGCCTGTGGATTTACCTTCTTTAAGCAGGTCTGCCCACTTCGCTAGAGGACCATTACACTCACGTCCACGTACCTGCGGGCGGCAACAGAAATGCAGAAGGGGCTGCATCATTTGAGCCACTGACTCGAACGAATGCCAAATAACGACGCCTTCAAGGCAATACGTAATATGAATAAATACAGTTACCATCAGACAAGGTGAAACAACAATGTCGGCGTTTAACAATACCAAGAGTTAAAGCACAGAGGGAGTAAGAAAGTCATTATTCACCCCACCTTTATTTAAGCTACACAGGAAAGCGAAGGGGCCCGGGTCCTTCACTGCGACTATGAATAATGTTATAATACTGCTGTGGACATGAGACACAACGGACGGGGACAGGACTCTGTCGCGTCACCTAAGAGACCTTGCAAGACAGACAGAGGAGCGATGGAAAAAACGATGTTCCGCCTCAGAGGTGGCGGTCGTAGCACTTCATCGGACGAAGCACGCGCAAGCTCTCTGCAGGCGCCCCGGCGGAGGACAGCGGGAAGGAGGAGCACGGATGCGCCTCACCGGACACTTGTGAGAAAGGCACCAGGAAAAGCAAATCCAGGCAGCGAGCGCGGGGGCGTTTGGCACCGGGGGCTAATGGGAGGCGAAAATGAGCTT